>NW_022436972.1:4543742-4582597 GCF_009761245.1 Sapajus apella | reverse complement strand
GAGGAGGAGGAGGAGGAAGAGGAGGAGGAGGAAGAGGAGGAGGAGGAGGTGAAGGAGTAGGAGAAGAAAGAAGAATTAGAATTAGAAGGAGGAGGAGGAGGAGGAGGAGGAGGAGCAGGAGAAGAAGGAGGAGGAGGAGGAAAAGAAGAAGAAGAAAGCAGGACGCCTGCCCAGTAGCAGACGCCCGGTGAGTCTGGGGCTGAAAAGCAAGGATTGCATTCTGGAGTCGCACTTCCTTTCACGGTTCCCTGAACCTTCCCTAGAGCCTTGACTGAAATCTCAGCCTGGTCCCTGCTCTGTGGAAGGGTGGTGAGGCCCTGTTTTATGCACCTGAGGAGAGCAGTGTCCTCCCAACTCTGTGGCCAAGGAGAAGGACAGCAGCCATCCAACAGGGGTCCCAACAGGGGTCCCACGGGGACCTCCGCTGGGGTGGAGCTGGGGGCAGGGTGAGCAGGTGGCACAGCAGCCTTGGGGCATCTCCCCAGCACATGGAGGAAGCAGCAGGCAGCTCTCAGGAAGAGCAGGGGGAAAGGTCAGAGCGGTGCCCCTGTGTGGCCGGAGAGCTGTGGGAGCATCACTATCCTAACTGGGTTAAATGAAACCAGGTGGTCAAAGGGCCTATACGTCCTCCACCTGGATCATCACAAGCTGACTATGTTAATTTAGCCAGCTGTCCAACACTTCCCAGATTTTTCTCTTTCTGGGTCTCCTGTGGTTAGAGCAACTCCCTGACTTTCCTAAGCCTTCCAAACCCAGAACTCCCACCCTTCCAGACCGTGGACCCCTTGGCCTCTTTCACCAGTGTTTTCTTCAAAGGAGACAGTAAAGTCCCCAGGGGCATTTATTTTTTTTTAATTATTTTTATTTTTTTTATTTTTTATTTTTTCCAGAGGAAGAAAGAGAGAAAGAATAAAAAAAGAAAAAGAAAAAGAAAAAAAAAAAAGAATGAAGGAGAGGAAGAAAGAGGAAGAGGAAGAGGAAGAGGGAGAGAGAACAGGGGTGTTGCTTTATTGCCCGGGGTAAAATGCAGTCTAAAAATGGGTATGCCTTAATTGTGTTTAATAATAGAGACATAAAAAAAAAAAAGAGGGAAGAAAATAATTAACAAGCAGCCAACGAATATTTCATTTAAACCTATAAATAGCCCAGCACTTTGGGAGGCCGAGGCGGGTGGATCACGAGGTCGAGAGATCGAGACCATCCTGGTCAGCACGGTGAAACCCTGTCTCTACTAAAAATACAAAAAATTAGCTGGGCATGGTGGCGCATGCCTGTAATCCCAGCTACTCAGGAGGCTGAGGCAGGAGAATTGCCTGAACCCAGGAGGCGGAGGTTGCGGTGAGCCGAGATCGCGCCATTGCACTCCAGCCTGGGTAACAAGAGCGAAACTCCGAATCAAAAAAAAAAAAAAAAAAAAAAAAAAAAAACAATAAACCTATAAATAGGTGTGATGTAGTACTGATAAGAATGTATATTTTGTGTATTTAAAGTGGAGAGTTCTATAAATGTTAATTAAGTCTACTTGTTCCGGATTTGAGTTCAAGTCCTGGATATCGATGTTAACTTTCTGTCTCAGTGATCTGTCTAATATTGATGTTGAAATCTCCCACTATTATTGTGTGGGAGTTCAAGTCTCTTTATAAGTCTTATATATCTGGGTATTCCTGTATTGGGTGTGTATATATCTAGGATCTTTAGCTCTTCTTGTTACATTGATCCTTTTATTATGTAATATCCTTCTTTGCTTCTTTTGATCTTTGTTGCTTTAACATCTATTTTATCAGCAAAAATTGCAACTCCTGCTTTCTATTTATTTATTTATTTTTGTTCTCCATTTGGTTGGTAAATTTTTCTCCATCCCTTTGTTTTGAATCTTTGTGTATCCTTGCATGTGAGATGGATCTGGATGTAGCATACCAATGGATCTTGGCTTTTTTTGCCTGTCTGTGACTTTGGATTGGGGGATTTAGTCGATTTAAATTTAGAATTAATAACAATATATGTGAGTTTGATACTGCCATTTAATGTTAGCTGGCTGTTTTGCCCATTAGTTGATGCAAGTTCTTGATTATGTTGATATTCTTTATTTTTTGGTATTTTTTAGAAAGGCTGATACTGGTTGTTCCTTTCTATGTGTAGTGGTTCTTTCAGAAGCTCTTGTAAAGCAGGCCTGGTGGTGATGAAATCTCTGAGTGCTTGCTTGTTCACAAAAGATTTTATTTTTCCTTCGCTTATGAAGCTTAGTTTGGCGGGATGTAAAATTCTGGGTTGAAAGTTCTTTTCTTTAAGGATGTTGAATATTGGCCCCCACTCTCTTCTGTCTTGTAGAGTTTCTGCTGAGAGATCTGCTGTGAGTCTGATAGGCTTCCCTTTATGGGTAACCTGACCTTTCTCTCTGGCTGCCCTCAGTATTTTCTCTTTCATTTCAACCCTGGTGAATCTGGCGATTATGTGCCTTGAGGTTGTTCTTCTTGAGGAATATCTTTGTGGTGTTCTCTGTATTACCTGGAGTTGAATATTATCCTGCCTTGCTAGGTTGGGAAAGTTTTCCTGAATAATATCCTGAAGCGTATTTTCCAGCTTGGATTGATTCTCTTCGTCACATTCAGGTACACCTATCAAACGTAGATTAGGTCTTTTCACACAGTCCCATATTTCTTGAAGACTTTGCTCGTTCTTTTTTATCCTTTTTTCTCTAATCTTGTCTTTTTGTTTTATTTCATTAAGTTGGTCTTCGACCTCTGATATCCTTTCTTCTGCTTGATCAATTCGGCTGTTAAAACTTGTGCATACTTCGCGAAGTTCTCGTGTTGTGTTTTTCAACTCCATTAATTCGCTTATATTCCTCTCTAAATTGTGTGTTATTGTTAACATTTCATCAAACCTTTTTTCAAAGTTCTTAGTTTCTTTGCATTGGGTTAGAACAAGTTCTTTTAATTCCCAGAAGTTTCTTATCATCCACTTTTTAAAGCCAGCTTCTGCTAATGGAACACAGTCTTTCTCCATCAGGTCTTGTTCTGTTTCTGATGAGGAACTGTGATCCCCTGTAGAGGGAGAGGCATTCTGATTTTGGGTATTCTCAGCCTTTTTAGGCTGGTTTCTTCCCTTCGTTATAGATTTATCCATCTGTGGTCTTTATAATTACCATCTTTATAGTTGGGTTTCTGAGTGGACCTCCAACTTGTTGATTCCTGGCGCTAAAATCTGAGCAACCTACTGCGCCGGCTAAAACAGCAGCGTTAAGATTGATGGTGCTTTTCTGACTCTGCACCGAGAACCGCTGCTCCAAGGCAGCGGCAAAACCGCCTCACCGGCCACAAGAGTCGCGCTGGCGACCCGTGGGACTCCTCTGCTGGGAATCACCTGGTGCGTGAGCAGCAAAAATTGATCTGAAAGTGTGGCGTCCTCTCGTTCTCTGCGCTTTCAGTGGGAGCTGCGATCCTGCGCTGCTAGTGATCAGCCGTCTTGGATCTCTCTCCCCCAGGGGCATTTATTAAAGCAAAAACTCCTGGGGGAATCTTGGAGGTTCCGATCTAGTAGGTCTGAGGTTGGCCTCAGAGTGTGAGTTATAACAGATGCCCCATGTGTGTGCAGGAGGCCCAAAGACCACCCGAAGCCAAAGCCAGTGGTTCTCAGATGCCGGCAGCATCAGACTCTCCTAAAGCACAGAAGGCTGCCCCTGTCTCGAGTTTTTTCAGGACCTCTAGATGGGCCCAAGAATCTGCATGTTCAACAAATTCTCAGGTGGCCACCATGCTGCTGGTTCAGGAACCTCACTTTGAGAATCTTTGCTTTAAGAGATATGCTCTCCTCCCCCTTCAACTCATCACCTAGCAGGAAAGAGTGGTCTCATCATGTTTGCTGCTTGAGACCTCTCCAACAAGACAAGAGGCTTCCGCAGACCCTTCCCAGCTATCTGGCCTTTGCAGACCTCTCCTTGCCGGGTGGACTGGGGTCACATCACAGCTTTTTGTCAAAACCATCAGGCCAAAGTGTCGAGTAACCGAGTCCCAATGCACGTGTGACCCACAATTTACTTACAGGAGGGGGCTTAAGAGTGATACCCTGGTTGGAATGAGGGCCCTGAAGGCCCGTCTAAAAGTGCTGACTTCTCGGCAGATGCACTATTGCTATTGAGATGATATTTTATTTAGAGAGCAATGGTGGGGGTGGGGGAATAAAGTAGATGGAGATTATCAGGGAGAGGGTTAAAGTCCCCCAAGACACTCCGTTGGAGCTGTCCTTGGAATGGGGCAGGGGTATCAAGCCAGGGCCGAAACCTGCAAGGTAAGTCTAAAGAGAACGAGTGGTAAGACTGCAGATCCAGGAGACCCTTGGAGACAGGTTCTCCCCCATGAGCCGCCGCGTCTGGACAGTTGCGTTAATTTGGTTTTTGTTGTCGTTGTTGTTGTTGTTGTAGGAGGTATTAAAGGGGATAGTAAACCTGGAGAAAAGAAACCCCCACCTAACGCTTAATTGGTGTGTTAAGGATCTCAGGCCCGTGCTGGACCCTGCCATGGAGGTGAGGACATTAGCAGAATTCCTCAGAGCCCGGGGAGACAGCTTACAGTGAGGAAATAAATGCTACCAAAATAGGCAAATAAATAGACAAATGATAGATTAGCTATAGACAGATGATAGTGTGGTAAGATGGGATTCGGCAAAATAGAAAGTGTGGCTGAGGGGCCTAGCCTGTAATCCCAGCACTTTGGGAGGCTGAGGTGGGCGGATCGTGAGGTCAGGAGATTGAGACCAGCCAGGCTAACATGGTGAAGCCCTGTCTCTACTAAAAATAGCAAAAATTAGCTGGGAGTGGTGGCATTGCCTGTAGTCCCAACTACTCAGGAGGCTGAGGCAAGAGAATTGCTTGAACCTGGGAGGTGGAGGTTGCAGTGAACTGAGATCGTGCCACTGCACTCCAGCCTGGGCAACAGAGCAAGACTCCGTCTCAAAAATAAATAAATTAATTAAATAAAGTCTCATTCAATAGACAGAGGGAGAGAGTTAGCCCTAGGTATAGACCGATAGATCTCATTTTTCGAGCTGTGTACTTGTTGACACCTTGCACCAAACATTTTCATTTCTCCTTCTAGGCACACGGCACAATCGCCTTTCCTAGCTCCCAGATTATGTGTGACTGTGCAGCTTGGTCTCGACAATGGGAATGTAAACAGATGGTGTCACCTCTGTGAGAGTGCATCAGAAACAAGAGTGATTCACTGCAGTATTTTGACCTCTGTGCTATCGATCCATAACGTCTCAGATGAAATTTTCTCCAACACTGGGGCCCTAAGAAAGAAAATGACACGGAGCAGAGAACCAGCCAGTTTGTGATAAACATTTACAGTAAGCAATCTAATTAACAAACACATTTTAAAGTGCTTTTTTTTCTTTTCTCTTGTTTCTTTTCTTTTTCTTTTTTTAATGGAGACAGTTTCACTCTTGTTGCCCAGGACGGAGTGCAGAGGCGTGATCTCAGCTCACTGCAACCTCTACCTCCCAGGTTCAAGCAATTCTCCAGCCTCAGCCTCCTGAGTGGCTGGGAATATAGGCGCCCACCTCTATGCCCAGCTAATTTTTTGTACTTTTAGTAGAGACGGGGTTTTGCCATGTTGGCCAGGCTGGTCTCCAACTCCTGACCTCAGGTGATCTGCCGGCCTTGGCCCCCCAGAGTGTTGGGATTGCAGGCGTGAGCCCCCGTGCCAGGCAGCTTTTTTCTTTTAGATGCTAAGATTTAGGTCGTTATTTGTTACCACAGCATAACCTAGCGCATCCTAACAAATACAGGAGTGGGTCATTTGTCCTCTCGCCTGGCCCCTGTCACTTCTCTGGGACTAAGAATGATTAGGAAAGAGACATAAAGGCTCAATGTACCCCATAGAAGACTGCTCAGAGATGGGAGCAGAAAGAGGCTATCTTAGAACCAGACGTAATGACTGTCAGAGTGAAGTCCTATGCCGTCACCCCACCCCTCTCCTTCTTCACTTTTTTCACACAACAAACACTAAATAGAAGCTACACAGTCAAGACCTGAGTGTCGTGCTCGTTGTTAAAAACAAGGATGAATCAGGCACAGCCTCCCTCCTGGGGACCCCATGGTCTAGTGGGTGACAGTCATGTCAACAAATGGTTTCAAAGCTGGTTCAATTGGGGAAGCAAGTACAAAGTGCCTACAGGGCCCTTCCACAGTAAAGGTGAGGGGGTATCAGGACTTGGGAGACCAGTAGGCAGCACCAAGGTGAAGCCGGAGTATAAATCCATTGGCACATGCAGTACCTGGCCCCACCTCTGACTTGTGATCCTGGGGTCACCTGGTACAGAGCTGCCTCCTGACCCTGGGAGGCGAATCGCCACTGGCACGGTGCAGGAGCACAGCCTGTCAGCAGGAACTTGGCAAGTAGAATTGTTTTCAAGCTGGGGAACTAACAGGTTGATCCTGAGACAAGTTATATTGACCAAATAAAACAGAGGCAATTCTAGCAGAACCCCCACTGAGGTGCTGATTGGCTGGGCCTCGACTTTCAGAGTTTTCAGAAGGTCTAAAACCAGGGAGCAAGGCTGCTGGCCCAGGAACAATGTTAGGGGTCACAAACCACTGCCGGACTCTGCTCGAGAAACGAGGACGTTAAGCACAATTCCCAGAACCCAGGGAGACAGCTGGCTGTGAGGAAACAAATTACACGGAAATAGGCAAATAAGTAGACGATGATACATAGATTCGATATAGAGAGATGACGGAGGATGGTGATGCTGGATGATGTCAGACAAGAGAGAGACAGAGAGAGAAGAGTCAATCTGGAGGTAACCAGCCTAAGATTTCTGAGGTCCCTGAGAATGACCCAGTTTCTAAAACAAAAATCTCGGCACAAACTATCATCATTTTATTTTTCTGATTTGTTTCATCTTCAGGTCTCAAAAAGGTAGAATAATGAAGTCTTATTTGTTTTGTCGTACAATATTACTTGTTTTGTCATAAAATCATCTGATTTGATGTCATTAATTGAAAATATTAATGACATTAAATCAGAAGATCTCAGGGGTACAGGTGGTCAGAAATCCATGCTAGCCTTTACACAGAGACACTTCTGACCTTTGCCTTGGTGCACTGCAGTGACGCCTCTATTCAAGATAACCAGAAAAGTGATTTATGTGTGTATACATATATAGAGAGAGCATGATAACAGGAAACAAATCATTTGTCCGCATCTCTTGGTCCCATCTCACCCCTACCTCATAGGATAGACTGTTTGTTGACACCGAATGCATTTTATTAATGCCTCAAAATAATTACTGAAACTTCACCAAGCTGCCCTTTGCTAGGAAGAATGACTTGGACCGCTGGAGATGACTGAAGCATCAGAAGCCTCCATTATATGGTGTCGCATGCCAGGGACTCCTGGACTGCGTTAAAGGGCTCCCAATCCAGCGAAGCCAATGTGAAACAAATTGGGGGTGTCATGTGGTTAGCAGTTTGGCTAGCAAAACTGCCCTTCCTCTGTGACAGGCACCCCTTTATTCAGGGACAGATACAGGGTCAAAAACCTAATCCTCTAAATGAATACACTGGCCATCTCCTTTGGTAAACAGAAAACTACCCAAACCTAAGGATCTCTCTGTTTCTTTCTACCTTTCTTCCATGTCCCTTTTTGGATGAATTTTTCTCCATCTGTTTCTCATTCATGTCTCACCTCTTTTCTCTCTTTTCCTGAGGTTCAGTCCTCCTTAAGAAGACACAGGACTTCAGCAAGCGCCTGCCACGGTGTTTGTAAAATCCCATTCCCCAAAGTGACACTAATGGTCTGTGGAACTTCTCTGGCCCTAATTACTTGGCAGTAGAAATCTCAGCGGGCTGCTTCTCCCTGCAGTCAGTTCCTTAGGTCATTACCACGAGCCAGAGCTGAAGCCATGAGCTGAGGAAAAGGGTGGTGCTGAGTTAGGCTGAAATGCCTACTCCTGACTTCAGCCTGTGCACAGAAAGACAATGCTGGCAGGTAAAATATGGAGCAGGAAGGACAGACGGACCCACCACATTTTAAAAACCAAAATCACTGTAAGTAGAAAAGGAGAAGTCTTTTCTGCAAAACTAATATTATTATTTCTTTAGTCCAAATCGCCAAGTCTGGGTGGTTTCAAATCCATTTGCTTAGTGTGAGGTCTTCACGTCTTGACTCTAGAATTCTGTCGTGAAGTGGGAAAACGTCAAAGTACACCAAGGGCCCGTGGGCAATGCCTGTCCAGTTCATGCTGCCAAAGAGCTAAACTCCCAACGTAAGATACACTCAGAGTTAAAACAAGCAACAATGCCCGGTTTGTAGAGGCCTCTGTCAGTCTGAATACATAGTGAGGAAGGCTCTGGAAGGGAAGAAAACCAGTTCTCATTGTGGTTCTGTCTCATACTTTGGACTACTTTGAACTGCAATCTTGCGACACTGGCAATGGACTATCATCCTATGTTTTCTGAGCTGTGGTTGCTATTGAAATGATCTGTCACCTGTTTTTCGTAGTTTCCAGGACTTGGAAGAGCAATTCCATTTTCAAAAGCTTTTAATTTACCCTCCCTTCCAAGTTCACATTAAGTGCACTAATCAAGGACATTTTTGCTCTGTCTCTAGCACCTAGGCCAGGCAGTGGCTAGCACAGGGGAGCCCCTATACCTATGTATTCAATGTTGGTCGAATGGAATAGAATGGGGCATGTTATGAGGTGATTTGTTTTCAGGCCCTGATTTTCCAACTAAACGTTCCAACACTCATTCCATCAGCAAATTCATTAATTCAACAAATATTCATGGAGAGCCAATTTCATGCCAGCCCAGGCCTCTGGGGCCACAGTGGTGAGCCAGGCAGGCGACCAGCCTTGTTAAAGACACTGAGAGAGAACCGTGGCCTCCACCCTTGAGCTGCTTATAATAAGGCAAGAGAACAGAACAGATCGGAAGCAATTAGAAAACAATTAAGTGTTAAATTCTATGCCTCTGACTAGCCCAGGGGATTCTCAGAGGGAGAGAAAGCTCATGTAGTCATTGCTGTTTTCATGGAAGAGGTGATCTTTGGCTGAGCCTTCAAAGATTCCCTAGATTTGGGATGCAGAGCAGAGTGGGAAGAGTAGAATGTTCCTACAGGGAAGCAGATACCTGAAACCACTCAAGGAAAATTAGAGCCTTACATACCCAGTTACATGCTGGACCTCCATTGCTCCCAGATAAAGAACTTGATATCCTCTGGTGACTTACAAGAATTTGAATATTTGAATTGGACTTGGAGGTATTTAGTTTCTTCACAAGTCTAATTTTCCTTCCTCTAGCATGCTAGAACATGAACTTGCAATGATTTCCTTCAGGCCACTGCCTTGGGAGAGAAGTTGGAGTCTTGTTCTAATGGCTGACCCGGAGGGACTGCATCAGAATCTCCTGGGGATCTCTTCTCCTTGGCCCACCACCAGAATCACTGAATCAGTAAATATGAAATGAAATCCAGGAATATGTATATTTTTAAAGCTCCCCAAGTGATTTTCTTTTTTTTTTTTGAGACGGAGTTTCACTCTTGTTACCCAGGCTGGAGTGCAATGGCGCGATCTCGGCTCACCGCAACCTCCGCCTCCTGGGTTCAGGCAATTCTCCTGCCTCAGCCTCCTCAGTAGCTGGGATTACAGGCACGCGCCACCATGCCCAGCTAATTTTTTGTATTTTTAGTAGAGACGGGGTTTCACCATGTTGACCAGGATGGTCTCGATCTCTTGACCTCGTGATCCACCTGCCTCGGCCTCCCAAAGTGCTGGGATTACAGGCTTGAGCCACTGCGCCTGGCCTCCCAAGTGATTTTCTTAATCATCTTGGTTTGGGAGCTATTCTTTTAGATTTATTTCAAAGACATTCCCTCTCCAAAATCAGGATGAGAGGTATAGGCATATAGTAACTAAAGAAGTAGATAAGACCGATGTCCATAAATCCCTCTAACAGAAAACCTGGATAATTTATTGGGGAAAGATATCAACCTTGCACACTCCACTTCCTTGACCTTCTAAATGAGTCAAAATGATCAAGGTTTAGCCAAAATGAATTAAAATTTACCATTATGGAATGGGCACTGCCTGATAAATGAAAATGAAGGGAGAGATTTTTTCTTTATTTAAGATGTTAAAAAGCTGAAGCTGTTAGTGAGTTGGAATTAACTAATGTACTCTCTTGCCTTATTTAGCTCAGTTTATGTCTCTGATTCAAGCAGGGATAAAAGTCCATTTGTATATAAGATGCTCCAAGTATAAAAGCTAGGAACAGGCTGGGTCTGATGTCTCACACCTAGAATCCCAGCACTTTGGGAGGCCAAGGCAGGAGGATTTCCTGAGGTCATGAGTTCAAAACCAGCCTATGCAACATAGTGAGACCCCCGTCTCCACAAAAATATTTGAAAAATGAGCCAGGTATGGCAGTGAGTGGTCCCAACTATACTGGAGGCTGAGACAGGAGGACTGCTTCAGCCCAGAAAGTCAAGTCTGCAGTGAGCCATGATCTCACCAGCCTGGTCAGCATAGCAAGACTCCGTTTCAAAAACGAAAATAAATAAACCAACAAAACCAATCAAGAACAGCCTATTTATTTCTTTGGTCACATGAACTGCTTAGAGAACAATGCTCCATCCGTCAGCATTAAGAAGGTTGAGAGGTAATCCCAGCACTTTGGGAGGCCGGGGCAGGTGGATCACGAGGTCAAGAGATCGAGACCATCCTGGTCAGCACGGTGAAACCCCGTCTCTACTAAAAATGCAAAAAATTAGCTGGGCATGGTGGCACGTGCCTGTAATCCCAGCTACTCAGGAGGCTGAGGCAGGAGAATTGCCTGAACCCAGGAGGCGGAGGTTGCGGTGAGCCGAGATCGCGCCATTGCACTCCAGCCTGGGTAACAAGAGCGAAACTCCGTCCCAAAAAAAAAAAAAAAAAAAAAAAAAAACAAGGTTGAGAGGATGATTACGGGCCTGTATGCACCATGCTCTATTTCTCAGTCCCCTCGACTTTAATAGACACACTTCCTAATGTTTCAAGATGTCTTCCTCCTCTTAGACTCACCTCACAAATCCCTGGTTCCATTTTCTTTTACAAATCTCATTTATACTCTGTCCTGGGGACTGGTTTGCATTTTCTCTCTTTGGCTACATATTGAATTCCTATTATTGTCAATGAAAGTTATGCGCTCAAACTGAAGGCTTAAAATATACCTGCAAATTCTTCCTTGGCCAACACACACACACACACACACACACACACACACACACACACACACACAGGCTTCTTCTCTTCTCACTGTGATCTTGATTCTTGTTTAATCCAGGACACCAGGGTTCACTTTCTTTGTGATATTTCTAAAATCGGACTGCGCTTTCCCTGAGGTGATCACAGTATACGGAAATTAACTAGCTTGGTTTCAGAGGTCTGAATGGCTCAGAGGATGCACTTATTTTCTGTAGACATATTGAAAACTCAGTTTATTACTTGTTCAGTATTAGTTCTGAATCACAGGGAGCAAATCTTCATGTATTTATTCATCATCTTCTGCGAAGGGCAGATTATCATTCAATGGCACCTAATTCTCTCCTAAAATTTTTGTCTAAATCATTTTAACAAATAACCAGCCCAATAACGATGATGGCGTTCCAGTAACACTAAACAGAATATGCATTACAAGCACGTACACCAAAAAGCTCTGTCACAAATACTCCACATCATTATTGCTGTGATGTCACTGCATTTTCAGCATCCACTTTGATGACAGCTGTAGGATTCAAGATTTACTTCCATGAAAACTTATAAGTGTAAAATGTAAGGCCAAAGCACCAGGGCTAATCACATCTACAGTCTTGTTACATTTGTCATAATCCTACAGGAAAAGAAACACCGAACTAATCATTAACTCGACAAGCTATGCACTCCAGACCCCACCTTCCTATTATATGTGACTTCGAAGATTCAGAGCATTCTTTTCTGTTAGAATTCTTTGTGGCATCAAATAAATACTCCTTTTTCCTTCAAAGCTGACTATTTTAGGTTATTCTGATGAGTTGGGAGAGACTTCAAAGATGCTTTCCATAGGCGAGACAGTTGGTTTATTCACTTACTGAGTACGTATTATGCACGCATGTCATGCCAGGCACAATGGATGTGACTAGGAGTACATCAGTGGCAAAACCAGACAGCCCCTGGTCACATGAAGACCCAGTCTGGTTGGGGAGATGCAAGAAGACTGAGTTATGACACCAACAAATAAATAATCCCAAGCGGGGCTGAGGGTTCGCATGGAAGAAGTCGCTCTCCAAGACCAAGTGCCCAGACACCCAGCCTAGGCTGAGGGTCAGGGCAGCTGTGACCAAGAAAGGAAGACGCCTGAGACAAGAAGGAGGAGCGAGGTCAGGGATGGCACAGGGAGCGGCTGGGGGGTGGGGACAGGAGCTGGAGGACGAGGGCACCTGAGCATGAGGAGCCGGGATAGCTGCAGACAGAGATCTGGCGGAGCCTTGGGAGCACCCTTAGGAATGCACCCAAGGAGACTTGGACTCATAGGTTTTAACAAGACATAATCATATTTACAAATAGAAAAGTATAGAAATTGTATAGAGGAGGACCAGGTAGGGAGCCAGCTTAGGCACGAGAGGCTGGGTCTGACACCAGGAAACAGAGTGCAGGAACAGCTGAAAATAAGGGCTGGAAGCAAGAATTACAGAGGGAGAGAAAGAAACAGGCACTTGAGAGAGGAGCGATTTCTGAGGACGAGGGAGAGGGTGCGTCAGTGAGGACTCCAACGCATCCGACTTGCATAACCTGATGAGTGCCGTGCAGTTCACCAGGAGTGGGCCAGGCTTGAGGGGTGGATGTGGTGAACTATCCGGGAGGTGAGGCTGAGTAGACCTTTGGAGATATGTAGAGCAGATTCACGGGCTGGGGACATGAACCTGGAATTCATCACCCTCTAGATAGTTGCCGATGTCCTAGGCGTGAAGGATGAGCCAAGGGAGAGAACAGGATGAATCTCAGCTTCCTGGAAAATGATTCTGGAACGCAGAGCTGATGTGAGTCATAAAAGTTCAAATCAAGCTCCTGCATTCCAGGTCCAAACCCACTCACTGCTGTGCAAACCCTCTATGACCGTAACAGCTAAAAATAAAAAGGCTTTGCTCTACAATGAGAAATCTTAGGAAAAAGCCTTCAGTAGCGCAGACCACCAAATAACACAGGATTTCACTGTTTAGAAAGTCGTTTATCACAAAGTTTGAGTCAAGTCTGCTTGCATGTGTCTAACTACGCACACTCCTCGGTGGACAAATGGGCACCGTCAGGCTGAGACAGCCCTGAGGGACAGGCTCAGTTCCTGATGAGATTAAGACGGAATGGGTCCCAGAAGTTTTCTTTTCATGGTTCACTTATACAAAATCAAAGATGCTCACTCAGATCTCTCTGCTCATATATCTTGCTCACTAATTTTATTAGCCCCAAGCAGCCAGGCCCAGGATGTACTGGACCTTAGGACAAAGATCTTTATTTATTGTTGTTGCCCTGAGAACATGTTGATCAAGGTGCAGTGTAATTATCAGTCCATGAACTCATCAGCCCACTTTTTGTTGCAGTAAACAAATGCAAATTCAGATTCTCGAGCGCATTTCTTTCTTCCTCTCTCTTTTCAGATACAGCCCCTAAGTTTAGTTTCCAATAATCAAATCACTAATCTGCATATTTTTATGTGGTAAGCAAGCATTCAGAATTTCCTGGTGCACCAGCCACTTATAAATGTCGGTCCACAGCATGTTGCACCAGGCTGGGAGATGACAAGATGTGAGGAAAAGGTCATTTCTGCCACATGTCAGAGGTATTCTGGCATATAACCCCAAGCACAAGAAGTGGCAGGATCTAAGATTCACCATCATGTCACAGGTTTTGATTTCCAGAAGCTGGTGCTCTCAGAGACTGGTGTCTAACTTCTAGGGAACCCACCTACAATTCATTCGGTTCGCTACAATCACACAGAGGAAAATCGATCATCCTTCAGAGATTCCTTCAATTTCTTCAATGCCCCATGCCCCATCTTTTGCCTCTTGATTGTTGAGCCTGTTTCTGTCCACGTTCTTCTTTTCCCCTGTCCTCCCTCTTGGTGTGTCTAAATCTTACTCACCCTTCAGGACTCAGGACTCAGCTTAGCTGTCACTTCTTCCAGGAAACCTCTTCTGACCTCTCTTCCTCTTTCAAGCTTCCCCCACCGTTGTCTTCCCAGCACCTCCACCCCCCACCCTGATACTAGACCCCATTGCAAATGTCTAAGTACTGAAGCCCTCTCTAGACCACGCTCCAGATCAGCTCAGCCAGGACCGTGCAAACATCATCCTCACTGCCATATGCCTCTCGCCTAGTGCCATGTGTTAAATAAGAATCAAATAGCCAAGGGATCCCCCTCATCTCAGACTCTGTGGGAGAGGCAAATCCAGCTGGAAAAATGAAAACAAAACTGGAAGCAGAGAGCCATGCTAGAGGAAGACACAGGACTCTGTGTCTTGCCTAAGACTCCTCTGTGGCTAAGCGAGGCTATTTCCTATTCTGTGCAGGACACGTCAGGTCTTTTGAGCCCCTCAATTTCCACATCTATAAAGTCAGGGTGAGAACATTACCTAATTCCTAGGACTGTTGCCAGGATAAAGTGAGATATGTTTTAAGAAAACTCTTAATGAGCCCCTAACACACTTTACAAATATAAGGGACAAACCTTCAGAATAGGACGACGTCAGGCACTGCCGGTAAAAGGTGAAATGGTACAACTGCAGCAGAGGGAACTTTGGCAGTATCCAGGAAGATTACATACACATTTGCCCTTTGAAGCAGCAATCCCACTTCCAGGAATTCATTCCAAAGATAAACTGGCAAAAATATGAAAAGTGTGTAACAAATGTGTGAACCATTTTTTAAAGCCTAAATTAAAAAAAAAAAAAAAAAGCAGTTCCTAAAATCAAAACCAATTGAAATAAATAAAATTAGCTCCATATCTTCTGGATGGTATAACCACACAGACAGAACTATACCAGATAAATTTAAAACACAATTATTCTATTATTCCAATGTATGTTTCTTGAGGAATATACTTTAAGGATGAAGACTAGACAAAAAGTTTTTAAAATCTAAACTGTTTTTAGTAAAGATACTGTTGGTAGTAAC
This sequence comes from Sapajus apella, assembly GCF_009761245.1. Taxonomy (NCBI): domain Eukaryota; kingdom Metazoa; phylum Chordata; class Mammalia; order Primates; family Cebidae; genus Sapajus; species Sapajus apella. Next base: position 4,567,414 of record NW_022436972.1, on the reverse strand, counting down.
ATTGGTTATATGTGTACTATGGGATAAAGCAATTTCAGCATGGAAGAAAGAAAAAAGCTTACAAAATTAATGAGACTGCCCCGTACTTCTAAAGTGACTTATCATTGTAAACTCATGATATAATTTATCTTAAACAAATAAGATGGATTTTAATTCTTATCTTTGACTACTGAAAATACAGAAATGTATACCTCAGTGGCTTCTGAACAACATTTCCTACTAAAGGACATGTTGGCTCCTTAGAGCAATGGCTGGTATCAGGTCTGGAGAAGAACATGTACAAGACAAGCACGAACTTAAGGAAATAAAGAAACTATCAAAGTCATGTCAGATGTCAATTGAAAAGGCTCCCACCACCAAAGGGTCAGTTTGAGCACCAAAAAGAATCCTAAATGCAAGAGATTGAAATGTATCTAATTTTTTTATAATGATACTTAAAAAAATGACAAACTTATTGGTCAACTTTGGAGATGTTGAAGAACCAGTTCAATACTTTCAAAGAACTGGTAAATCAAGGAAAATAATCAAGCATTTTTCCTTCCTTTCCTAAATGATCCCTATCTCTGGATAACTAAAGCGTTGATGAGAAGAATTTTTAAATAAAATATATCAGCTAATACACGGAGAAGGAAGGAGAGAATTAGAGTATCACCATTATGCAAGTCCTAAAAAGTGGATGGATCTAAACCAGCAATGAGCAATTGGAATTTTCAATTAAAAAATATAATACCATTTACATTAACACCAAAAAATGAAATACTTAGATATAAATCAAACAAAACATGTACAGAATCTATATGAGGAAAACTTGAAACTCTGTTGAAATTAATCAAAGATCTAAACAAATGAAGAGATATCCCATGTTCATGGATAGGAAACTCAATATTATTGAAATGCCAATTTCCCCAAGCTTCATCTATAGAGTCAATGCAATCCCAATTAAAATTCCAACAAGTGTTTTTGTGGCTACTGAAAAGCTGAATTTTAAAGTTGTTTTTTTTTTTTTGAGACGGAGTTTTGCTCTTGTTACCCGGGCTGGAGTGCAATGGCACGATCTCGGCTCACCACAACTTCCACCTCCTGGGTTCAGGCAATTCTCCTGCCTCAGCCTCCTGAGTAGCTGGGATTACAGGCACGTGCCACCAGGCCCAGCTGATTTTTTGTATTTTTCGTAGAGACGGGGTTTCACCATGTTGACGAGGATGGTCTCGATCTCTTGACTTCGTGATCCACCCGCCACGGCCTCCCACAGTGCTGGGATTACAGGCGTGAGCCACCGCGCCCGGCCTAAAGTTTTTATGGAAAGGTGAAAGACCCGAAAAAGCCAACGAAATATTGAAAAAGAACATAGTCAGAGGACTGACATTATCTGACTTCAATACTTACCAGAAAGCTACAGTAATCAGGACAGTATGATATTGATGAGAGAACAGATAAATAGATCAGTGGAACAGAACAAATAGAGTCAATTGATCTTTGACAAGGAAACAAAAGCAATTCAGTGGAGAAAGGATAAGCTTTTCAACAAACATTGCAGGAACAACTAGACACCTACATGTGAAAGAACAAACCTAGATACGGACATTACACCTTCCACAAAAGCTAACTCAAAATGGATTATAGGCCTAACTGTAAAATGCAAAATTATAAAACTCTTAGAAGATAATGCAAAAGAAAATATGGGTCCCCTTGCATTGGGTGATAACGTTTTAAATACAAAATCAAATGCATAATCCATGAGAGGAAATTTTGGGAAGTGGGACTTTATTAAAATTAAAAACTTCTGGTCTGTAAAATGCACTATTAAGAGAATGAACAGACAAAGCTACAGACTGGGAGAAAATATTGTCAAGCGCATATTTAACAAAGAACTTATATCTAAAATATACAAAGAAGTTTTAGAACTCAACAGTGAAAAAACTCAATTTCATCTAAACAGGAACCTTGCTAAAGAAAACACATAGATAGCAAATAAGCATATAAAGAGACATTCCATTGATATCTTATGTCATGAAGTAAATGCAAATTAAAACAACAATGGCATATCATTATACATCTATTAGAGTGGCCAAAATAAAAAAAAAACGGATAGTACCAAATATTGTCAAGGATGTGGGATAGCAGGAATTCTTATTCTTTGCTGGTAGGAATGCAAAATGGCACAGCCACTTTGAAAAATACTTTGGTAGTTTCTAAAAAGCTAAACATATTCTAACCGAACAATCCAACAATGATGCTCCTTAATATTTACCTTTTTAAGTTGAAAACTTATGTCCACATAGAAATCTGCATATAAATGTTTATAGAGGTTTTATTCATAGTTGCCGAAAACTGGAACTAACCAAGATGTTCTCTCAGTGAACTGATAAACAGTGGCACATCCATACAATGAAACATTTTTCAATGTTAAAAAGAACTGTGGGCTGTCAAGCTACAAAAGGACATGGAGGAATCGTAAACGCATATTGCTAAGTGAAAGAAATAAATCTGAAAAGGCTGCTTACAGTAGGATTTCAACTATATGACGTTCTGCAAAATGTAAAATTATAGATATAGTAAAAAGTTCCATGGTTGCCAGGGGTTTAGGGTGCAAAGATAGGTGGAGCACAGGAGATTCTTAGGGCAGTGAAACTATTACGTCTGATACTTTTGTAGTAGAAACATGTTACTATGCATTTGTCAAAACCTATAGAACTGCACAAAACAGCGAACCCTAATGTAAACTATGGACTTTAGTTATAGGAATGTATCAATATTGATTTATCAACTGCAACAAATGTACCACACTAATGCAAAATGTTAACTATAGATGAAGCTGCATATGAAAGGGGGTATATTGAAACTGTACTATCTGCTCGCTTTTTTAAAAATTATTTTTTTTATTTATTTATTTTTATAGAGACGGGGTTTTGTCATTGTTGGTCAGGCTGGTCTCGAACTCCTGACCTCAGGTGATCCACCAGCCTCGGCCTCCCAAAGTGCTGGGATTACAGGCATGTCTGCTCACTTTTTTATAAATCTAAAACTGCTTTAAAAATAAGTCTACTAATTTTTTTAAGTAATGAATCTAGGCAATAATTATCAGTGGCTGCTAGCACCAGAAAAAGAGAAGCAGCCACACATGTGCTTTCTGATGGGAGAACACAATGCCACCTGTAAAGTTATCTTACCAAAAACCAAGACAACAATAAGACCTGAATGTCATCAAACATTTAGCTCTAACTTACTACTGGCAGAAAACACTGTTGTATTGTAGAAAATACAGACAAAGCAACAGATCCGATAATGGCAGAGAGATGCAATCAGCAAAACTCAGACTCCAGGAAATCCTACAGAACAAACCACACAATTTCTTCTACAAATAATGTGTACAAAAGAGGCGGGGGTGGGAAAGGAAACTCAAAGATTAAGAGCCTTAGGAAGCTGGGCACGGTGGCTCATGCCTGAAATCCCAGCGCTTTGGGAGACCAAGGCAGTCTCGTTGCTTAAGCCTGGGAGTTCGAAACTAGCCTAAGCAACATGGCAAAATCCCATCTCTACAAAAAAATACAAATTTAGCCAAGCATGGTGGTCCACGCCTGTAATCTAGGCTGCTTGAGAGGCTGAGGTGGGAGGATCACCTGAGACCAAGGAGGTCAGGCTCCATGACCTGGCCCCTGCGCTCCAGCCTTAAGGACGGAGTAAGACGTTTTCTCAACAAAAACAGCAACAACAAAAAGGCTTAAAAGATCTATCAAGCAATTGCAATATATATGCAATATGTTGATCTTATTTAGATCTTGATTCAAACAAATGAATAGAATGAGGGAAAAATCCAAAACACATAATAATAAGCATTTATAAGATAACTGGAAAAACTGAATACTGACTGGATATTTGATGATATTATGGGATTATTAATATTTTTATATGTAATCATGATATGGTAGTTTTATGCTTAAAATTTGAATCCTCTTTTAAAGATAAGTACTGAAATATGAATATGAATGAAATAATTTGTTGATGGGGGTTTGCCTCGAATTCAAGGAGAGGAAAAGAGCATAGGAGAATAGATGAAACAAGTTTGGCCATGAACTGACTTTTGTTGAAACAGGGTGGCCAGGCGTAGTGGCTGGCTGAGTGCGGTGGCTCATGCCTGTAATCCCAGCACTTTGGGAGGCTGAGGCGGGTGGATCACGAGGTCATGGGTTCTGGACCAGCCCGACCAACATAATGGAACCCCGACTCTACTAAAAATACAAAAACTAGCCAGGCATGGTGATGCGTGCCTGTAGTCCCAGCTACTCAGGAGGCTGAGGCAGGAGAATCGCTTGAACTCGGGAGGCAGAGCTGAAATCACACCACTGCACCCCAGCCTGGCGACAGAGCAAGACTCCATCTCAAAAAACAAACAAACAAACAAAACAGGGTATTGGGGATAGGAGGTCTGTCTACTTATTTCAGGGCTGGGTAGACTGACCTGCAGGTCAAATCTAGCCCACCAGCTGTTTTGCAAGGATTGGGAATTAAAAAAGATTTTTATATGTTTAAATGGTAAAAAAAAAAAATCAGTAAAAAAGAAAACTATTAATAACGTGTACAATTTATGTGAAATTCAAATGTCAGCATCCACAAATAAAGCTTTTTTAGAAGACATCACTATTCATTTACTTACATACTCTCTATAGCTGCTTTTGTGCGACAATAGAGTTTATAGATGAAGCAGGGAACATACGGCCTGGAAAGCCGAAAATATTTACTATCTGGCCCCGGACAGAAAACGCTTTCCAGTTCCTATACTGTTCTCTCTAATACAGCATACGTTTGATTTTCCATAATAAATAAAGAAAAATCTCTCAAATGTCCCCAAATATTAATTAACATTTGAGGGGGCAGTGGAGCCTTTTGCCAGGAGGGCTCTACGTGCCCCCGCCTCATCCTCATCCAGCCTCCTGAATTCCTCAGCTCTCCAACTCAGAAGGCGTCTGTTACATTGTGAAATAGTATTTTTCACTAAATTAATATTGACCTTAAGTCCAAGGTTGAAATTGCAACATTAGCACATATATGGCTCGGCAGCCCTGGCTGAATTCTCATATTAAATTCTCCACCCTGAGCCATTCTTTGATTATCTGCACCCAAGCTGATATTCAAGCAAATGAAACTGTATATTAAAGCTACAAACATTTTACGTGGCCCTTGGCGGCCGTCTGCTTGAAGATTGGTGGGACTTTCTTGAAAGCCTGCCAATTTAGACCCATGACTGGTGATTGTGAATTCTTCAATTGCAGGTGGTCGCACGGCTCTGGGCCATGCGCTGTGGATTTCTGCTGAGACCAGGTAAGCCACGCAAATGACCCACTAGGAGCCTCGGCGCGCGGCAGCCAGCTCCACAAATCCTCGTCTTGTTGGTTCTAGTGATGAATGCAGTCCTTTGGGATGGGTCTCTGGAAAGTTAATTGGGTAGGGAAGAGAAATGGCATGCTTTCAAAAAAGCGCCACAGGACAGTGCCCTCTGCATCTGCCCGTGTCACCCGGCCATGGTGGCTTGTCAGAAACAGCGTGTCTTGCGTGACAACTAAAGTGCTGGACTGCTGCAATTGCTGCTAAAGACAGAGTGTGGCTGCTGCCAACTGGTGTCTCGGGGCAGGCCCCGAACATGCCATGGTACCGCCTCTGTCGCCCCTGGCAGGGCTTGTTACCTGGCACCAGGCCTGAAGTGTGCCCGAGGAATTACTCCATCATGTTCCTCAGTAGATTGCCCTCTGCGGATGCTGGCTTCGTGCCGGGGCTCGGTGAGGGTGGTGGTGGTGTGTGTGCCCGTTTCCCCTCAGATCCCAAATGCACAAGGTGTGAAGGTTCAGGGCAGCAGCTTGCTGACTTGGCTCGCTGGGGAAGGAGGATGGAAAACTCCAGCAGCAATGAGGAGGCCCACTCACCAACAAGCCAGGGTCCTGCCTGCAGGGCCAGGAAGGTGTGTCCTGTGTCTGGGGCCGGCCTCCCTTCCCATCCCTCCACCAGGAGTTGGAGGAGGTGAAGAGAATGAAACTCTGGGCTTTGTTCAGCCTCGGGCAAATGATTGGAAAGAGACTCAGGGTGAGGCTAGAAAGAAGCTGTCTGTAAAACTTCCAGAGCCTCTGGGAGAAGGTGGAGATGGGGCCTTAGAAATAGAAAGGCCAGGAAGCAGGGAGGCTGAAGTGAGAATAAAAATCAACATTCTCACTGTGCCCCCTGCCCTGTGTGATCCGCCTCTGTCTTTTTCTCCACCTAATTTCATGCTACTTTCCCTCCCCTCCTCCTTCTGTCCTTCTGGTCTTTAATAAGCAGCTCAAATGTGCACAGCCTTCGAGCCTCAGGGCCTTTGCACATGCTGTCCGGCTGGCCGGAATGCCTCATGCTCCCTTCTCCTCATTCCATTCCCTCTCCCAGTCCTGATCTCTACCCTACCTCTGCCTGCAGCCTGCACTTTCTCTTCCTTTAGTCCCCTGCTCCCCGTTAAAGTCAATCTCCCTTGGTTGTGCTATCTCAAGCCTTAGTCTGACTTCATAGCCCCTGATCCACTTACAGTTGTTAAACTCACTGTTTTATTCATTCATTTTTGTCTCTGTCTCTCACAACTTGATTATAATTTCTTTCAGGACAGGTAAAATTTATTTTCCACAGTATGTCCCGCATCTAGTACCGTGCCTGGCACACAGTAGTTGTTCACTACATGTTTATTGAATGAATGAGGCTGGGCGCAGTGGCTCACGCCTGTAATCCCAACACTTTGAGAGGCTGAGGCGAGTGGATCACCTGAGGTCAGGAGTTTGAGACCAGACTGGCCAACGTGGTGAAATCCCTTCTCTGCAAAAAACACAAAAATTATCTGGGCGTGGTGGCTCATGCCCATAATCCCAGCTACTAGGGAGGTTGAGGCAAAAGAATCGTTTGAACCCAGGAGTCAGAGGTTGCAGTGAACTGAGATCACGCCACTGCACTCCAGCCTGGGTGACAGAGCAAGACTCTGTCTCAAAAAAAAAAAAAAAAAAAAAAAAAATTGAAGAAAGAAAATGATTAACTGATTCAGGGCTCACTATGTTAAATTTTCTTTTCTTACCCTCGGCTCCCTCTGTGGATTGGCTAAGTATGTTCTCAGGGCTTGGCTGGTCAGCATACACATTTTTCAAGGCTCTTCTTTTCTCCTCCCTCCTTTTGTTCTCAGTCTTCTGGTCATTTTGATATTCATTAACAACGCTTATCAGAGAGTGGGCAGAAGGAGTAATTTGCTTCTCATTAACTGGCTAAACTATCATTTAGGCATTACTTATTATTTTAATTAGCCATGAGATTTTTGCCCGCTTTGAGCAGACAGTTGTATCAGTCAGAATAGGCCAATTGCTGGAACCTATAACCCGCACACCTCAGAAGCTTAAATTAAGCCACTGAAAGTTTATTTCTCACTCACGCCAAGTTCAGTATGAATGTTCGAGGTCATGCAGTTGTCCTTGGAGGGATGACTCAAGGGCCTCCCATCATGTGACATTTCCATCTTCAACACCCAAGATGTCAAAGCATCAAAAAATGAAAACCATGATTAATATCTTTTCTCCAACTAATCAAGCTAGTTAATGCGGTTCAGTAGATGACAGACCTATCTAGCAGCAAAAGGCACACTTGGAGATGATATCACTTGCGCCAATCCCCTCTCCCAGCCCCCGGCTCCATCACCCCAACACCCAGTCCACCAGCAAGTCCAACTGGCTTCATCTCCAAACCATCCCAGACCTGCTTCATGGACTCTGCTGCCCCCGGACCAAGCTCCCTGTTGCCTGAACTACTGCAAAATCCCTCCAACTGAATGTCCTTCTCCCACCCATCCTTCCATGATCTGTTCTCCACAGAGACGCCAAAGAGAGTGTTTGGCTATTATTTTATTTTGTTTGTGTGCAGTTAAGAGTTCTGTTTCCATTTGTTTATTTGCAGTATAAAGAGCTAATTTGAAGCCAGGCATGGAGGACCACACCTGTAATCTCAGTATTTTGGGAGGCTGAGGAAGGAGGATCGCTTGAGGTCAGGAGTTCAAAACCAGCCTGGTCAACACGGTGAAATCCTGTCTCTACTAAAAATACAAAAGCAAAACTCGGTCTAAAAAAAAAAAAAAGTTCTTTTGAAACATTTATTATAAGAATTTTCAAGCATACACAAAACATACCCAGCTTCAATACTTATCAACTCATGGGCAGTCTTGTTTCAGCTACACCCCTCCTCACTTTTCCGTTTTCTGCAAATCCTTGGCAGCAGAGGAGCTCTATAAACCGTGAACCAGAGAAAGCTACTTCCTAGCTTAAAAACCTTTAAAATCTCTGCAAGGCATTTACAATGGGCCTTTCAGCTCACCCTGGCACTCAGAGCCCCGCCTGACTTGCCTGCTAATCTCTTAAATGGTATTTCCTTACTCTGTCCCAGCCACAGCCACCCTCAATTCCTCGGGCTCACTTATTGTATCCCTACCCCAGTGCCTTTGCACGTGCTGCACTGCTGCCTAAACTATTCACTACTCTACCTTTACGTGGTTGTCCCTGCTTGGGCTTTTGTGGCTCAACTCTGATCTACTCTAAAAGGCCTTCCCAGTGAGTCTGTCTCTGGAAATCCCCCCAGCCCCACTCCTCTAAGCAATCACTTTCCACTTTAACACATTGAAACTGGTTTGCTCCTTGAAAAGATATGTTTGTTCTAGCCAGGTGCAGTGGTGTGCACCTGTGGTCCCAGCTCCTTGGGAGGCTGAGGCAGGAGGATCACCTGAGCCCAGGAGTTCAAGTCCAGCCTGGACAACATAGTGAGAACTCAGCTCTCAGGAAAATTAAAAAACAAGTGCTTGTTTTAAAATCAAAGGTCCAGAAAAGCAACTAGACTACTGCCTGGCATATGATATGCACTTAATATTTATTGAGTAGAAACAAAAAAGAATACAATTTTAAAGTGTTAGCTTCAGGGCAGTTTTTGAAAATAAATTTTCCTGGTGCATTTATAATAGCTTTTGTTAGAAAAAAATATATTTATACAAATTTATTTTTTGTGAGGAAAAAACCACTTATGGTGCAAAGGCATGTTCTTCCGTGAAAGATCATATGTGACTCAGGCTCGGATTCTGCCAACAGGGAAAGGAAGTCCGGACAACGTGACCATTTCTAGTCCTTAAAAGTAGCCATGCCTCCAGCTAAGATGTGAATGGAGGAATCTGTGGTTTATAGGTTGATTTGGATGATGACACCATACTCTGAAGACAAACTCTTAATACCGTGCCATGACAAAAAAAACATTCAGAAGACAAGATTCATGAGTTCTGAAATGAGAAGTAAAAGTTAAAAAAACATTTTTTTTTTTTTTGAGACGGAGTCTCCCTCTGCATCCCAGGCTGGAGTGCAGTGATGAGATCTACAACCTCCATCTCCCAGATTCAAGCGATTCTCCTGCCTCAGCCTCCCGAGTAGTTGAAATTACAGGCACGAGCCACCACGCCCGGCTAGTTTTTGTATTTTAGGTAGAGACAAGGTTTCCCCATGTTGGCCAGGGTGGTTTTGAACTGCTGGCCTCAGGTGATCCTCACGCCTCAGTCTCCCAAAGTGCTGGGATTACAGGCATGAGCCACCACGCCTGGCAAAAGTTAAAAATTTGAGATCGTTAAAGAAAAGCCTCCATTGAATGCCTTTGAGTATTTGGGGATCCTCTCTGACGGAAGGTAAATTGTAAGTGAAATTACACTGTGCTTCCGATTTGCCTCTGCTGTGTTTTAAAACCATGTCCACCTGTGCCCTCATCCTCTCTCACCCACAGGGGCTCTCCCTCACCCACTGCGCTGCTTCAACCCTTCCCTGTATTTAGAACTGAGACTCTCTCTTCCTTCTGCCTTTAGGAATATTTTTCTAGACGTGATCTTTAGTATTTCTGAATGTGAGTGTACATGGCTTTACACAAAGAACATGTAGTAGAAAGCTTTGTGTTGATTACATTAGTTAATCAGGTGCTTTGAAACCCACTAGAAGGGCATCCTCTCACGGTGCTCCTCGCATTGATGCCGCTGTGCGAGTCCCTGGATCTGGCTGATCTGAAGCAGGTGGTACCTATGCAGGAGTGGGTGCTCCCCGGCTGTTCATGCTCACTCTGGCTTTCCAGACAGCTTGGCGGGATGACAGTGTGCCCTCAGCCTTCTCCCACACATCCAGAGCCTCCAAGCAGAACAAGGGCGTCATTGATTCAGGCGTTGGTAGGAATGCGCAGGGGAGGGCAGGCTTCCAGCACTCAAGCTTCCCTTGAAGATGGAAAGTGCAAGGCTACCAGGAGCACTGAGAGGCCTCAGGCTGGGCCCAGCCAGGAATTCACTGGGAAATGCTCTTGCTGGCTTCCTGAGCCTCGGGGCTGGACTGGACACAGCGTTCCTGTCTGGGTGCCTTCAGTGGCTGGGCTGGCCTGGGCTGGCCTGGGAGTCTGGGGCAGAAGTTTCTTTAAAGAAGCTACTCAGTTCTGTGGGTGGCACAGATCCAAAAATTTCATATATATTCAATGTCAGACTGAGCATTTTTCTGTGTGCTAGCAAAATCCCTTTACATAATTAGCTCATTTAAGCTTCACATCTTTATGAGGCAGGATTATTATCATTTTACACTCAATTGAGGAAACTGAGTCAAAGAGAGAGATGAAACCTACCTGAAATCACACAACCAGTAAGAAGGGGGGCTGGGAATGAACCCAGAGCCTTCCTATCCCAAGGTCCAAGTTCATGGCCGCTAGCAAGCATAGAGCCAGCACAGAAGGAGATGAAGAGCACAGACCCTGTGCCTTGCTGCCTGGCTCAAATCCAAGCTCTGCCACTTTTCAGCCACGGAACTTCAGCAGGTTGCAAAACCTCTCTGTGCATCAGTTTCTTTGAGAGTAAAATGAGATAATAGGAGCTAGCGCATGAGGCTGTGTGGATTAAATCAGTTAATATACCTGAGTGCTGAAAACAACCCCTGGTATATATATAAGTGCTGTGTGTCTGCTGTCGTATGTCCTAAATATGACTTCGCATTCCTGCGCAATCTTGTTTTGTTTACCCCTGAAACCCTTGCCAATTATTTTGGAAAGACAGTCTTTCTGGAGGAGGTCAGCAGATGCCACTTTCCAGCGGTTGTGTCTCCTTCCCGTCCAGCTGGACATTGCTAAGTGATATCTGCTTCTTGCAAAGGTGTTGGGAGGCCTTGCTTCCAGGGCTGGGTGGGTACCATGTCTTCCAGAGGAGATGGTGCCTCCCCAGCCTCTGCCAGATGCGTGACTGGGCACCACCCTTGCTGCCGATGCCACTGGCACTCTCCAGGCAGAGGTGGCTCTGCTCTCTGAAACGCTCATTGTGCCGGAGCCATATGGGGCCACAGCCGGCCACCTGCCTGCAGCCCCTGACATAGCATTGAAGGGAATTGGTTTCTGGTTTTTCCCACAGAATCTATGAACTCATGGGAGGCTGCGCTGTGGGTCAGACATGAGAATTAACCCTCCTCTCCAGCACCCGACGCCCTGTTATCATCCCCCAGCCCCATCTTCCTCATCCCCGACTCTGTCTCCTCCCCACCTCCTTCAGTCAGATGTTCTAGAACGAACCTGACTCCCTGCAAAGGCCCGTGGGATGGCCCGGGGGGCCTGCACGCTGACACCAGGCATGAGCAAATCCTGGGAAGATGCTCAGAGTTATCAGCATCCTCTCAAAAGAGGTTCATGACCTGAAAACGTCAGGGACACTGGCTTCCATAGGATGAGCCAACCTGTTAGGTTAGGTACTCCAGCAAAGGCTCCCAGATAGAGTTATGTGTGCAGAGGCCGAGTAACTCCCGTGGAGGGGCCAAGGGAGGCGTGAGCCAGCCCCACAGAGAGCTCTAGAGCACAAACCACCCAGGAGAGGAATCCCATGGTGGGCAGAAATGCCAGGCCTTTGGGCCACCGCCTTGCTCCGATGTGGGCCTGGGCCCTCCCAAGGAGAGCACTGTCCTTTTTGAAAGCTGAGGCTTAGTCTGACGGGCTGCGAGGGGCGGCCGTCAGCAGCCACCGTCCCTGTAGCTGGGCCTGGAGTCCTTCCTGGAAGGGGAGCACGGTGTCTGTTGCACGGACCTGGGCAGCCGCTGTGCACAGCTCTGATGGACCCTCACCAAGGTCCATCAGACCCGCCAAGGCAAATCTGAATCCTACATGTGGCCCCAACTAAGCCAAGCTGGGACTCTTCCACTCTTAACTTAGAAAATGCCCTCTTCTAGGCCAGGCACAGTGGCTCATGCCTGTAATCCCAGCACTTTGGGAGGCTGAGGCGGGTGGATCACGAGTTCAGGAGATTGAGATCATCAACATGGTGAAACCCCTCCTCTACTAAAAATGCATAAAGTAGCTGGACGTGGTGGTGCGTGCCTGTAATCCCAGCTCCTTGGGAGGCTGAGACAGGAGAACAGCTTGAGCCAGGGAGTTGGAGGTTGCAATAAGCCAAGATCGCACCACTGCACTCCAGCCTGGCAACAGAGTGAAACTCTGTCTCACAAAAAGAAAAGAAGAAAGAAAAAGAAAGAAAGAGAGAGAGAAAAAAAAAGAAAAGAAAAAAGAAAGAAAGAAGGAAAGAGAGAGAGAGGAGAGAGAGAAAATGCCCTTTCCCAGCTGCTAGGTCCTGAACTTGACCTGGGGAAGAGAAGGACAGGGCCATACTTGGGCAGGAGAAGCTAGGTGAAGGGAGAGAATCTTTACCTTATGAACTTGTTGTATACGTGTTATTTGTTGTTTAGAGAGTGGAATATATTTTATCCTGGAAATCCTACTATAAATGAGGGGGGTGGGGTGGGTTCCTGGGCCTTCTTGCCAAAGCCTGTTAAATTCCTAATGATGTTGAAATGGTAGGAAGGGTCGTCCAGGGAGGACCTCCACGCCCACTCAACTCCTCTGGGTTGCCCAGGCAACCCTGCAGGAGCCAAGGCTGGAAGCGGCTGACCCCCATCAGACAGAAGGAACACGCCAGCACCGCAGGAGAGAACCAGGCTGAAAGGGTGTCCCAGGGCTTCCATGCTAGGATTAGAGATACATCGCAAGGGGCAAGGTTCTGAGTCGGGTCTATGGTAGGGAAGGTCCCTGCCACAAAGGGACTCAGTCTTGCCAGGGAGGTCAAGTCGCCTCTTGATCAGCCGGATTTCTCGCTTACACTTGGCACCGTCACCAGCCCAGGCACCTTTCCAGTCACCCTTGCGGGAAGGCTCATCCAGGCTGGAAGGAGCGAACCTCTAGGTTAACCTCTAGCATACCGGTGCCTGCCACCCCAGGACGCCGGAGCCCGCAGGAGCAGGCCTGTGGACGTCCTGAGAGCGGCCACTAGATGGCGCGTCCGCCCTGCCTACTCGGGAGCCCCGCGCAGGGCACTGGGTGCGGGAGCCCGGCTAATTGCCCTCTAATGAGAAGGCTGCTCCCAAAGTGCCATCCTCGCAGGGAAAGCCCCAGGCTCCTATCAAAGGGAATGGCTTATTTATCCTCTCACGTGAAGAAGCTTCCACACAGCATCAATTAAACACATTAACTGTGACCTGAGTGGGAAAACATCTAAAGGATGGAATACTGAGTTGTTGCCACTGACAAATATCAAATCACCCATTCTGGTCTGCGTGGCGTGTACAGTTGACCTTGAACAACACGGTTTTGAACTGTGCATGCCCACTTATGGGTGGACCTTCTTCTGCCTCTGCCACCCCTGAGACAGCAGGACCAGCTCCTCCTCCTCCTTGGCCTACTCAAGAAGACCACAAGGCTGAAGACCTTTATGGTGGTGATTCACGTCCACTTAATGAGTAGTAAACATATTTTCTCTTCCTTATGATTTTCTTAATAACATTTTCTTTTCGCTTATTTTATCGTAAGAATATGGTATATAATACATTAACATACAAAATATGTGTGAATCAACTGTTTATGTTAACAATAAGACTTCCAGTCAACAGTAGGCTGTTAGTAGTTCAGTTTCGGGGAGTCAAAAGTTGTACATAGATTTTTTTAACTGTGTGGGGATTGGCACCCCTAAAGCCTGCATTAGTCAAGAGTCAACAGTCAACTAGTCAACTGTAGATGGGTCCTGGAACGGTTCTCAAATTTTTTTTTTTTTTTAAGATAGAGTCTCTCACCCAGGCTGGAGTGCAGTGGCATGGTCTTGGCTCACTTCAACCTCCACTTCCAGGATTCAAGCGATTCTCCTGCCTCAGCCTCCCAAGTAGCTGGGACTATAGGTGTGTGCCCCCGTGCCTGGCTAATTTTTGTATTTTTAGTAGAGACGGGGTTTCGCCATGCTGGCCAGGCTGGTCTCGAACACCTGACCTCAAGTAATTCTCCAGCCTCGGCCTCCCCAAGTGCCTGGATTACAGGCACGAGAAACCATGCCTGGCTGGTTCTCAAATATTCTGAGATCAGATGGAGCCTGCGCCTCCACCTGGCAGGCTGAAAGCTGGGGCTTGCAGAGATGTGGTGTCTGTTACCCCAGACATTGCAGGTGACCTTGCCTCTTACTAACATTTCTTATCAGTACCACTTGAACACTCAGCCTCGTGAGGACATGGATTATAATGTGGAGGATAAATAACATGGTCACTGATGATGTTTCTATACCGTCTGTGTGCAGGGCAGAGTCTTAAAGACCTGGACCACAGCAGAGCTGACTCAAATAAGAATATGCCCAGATATGGGGTATTTGGGAAGAGACTATAAAACAAGGAAAAAAGGAAACTGAAGTCCCGAGCAGATCCATAGTTCCAAATTCTGAACTGCTGGAGGACACGTCAGATACAGGATGCTATTATGCTATTAAGGCCATGGCGGTCCATTATGCAGATGGTGGGGACAGGCCTGCAGGAGAAAGCCCTACCTTTCCTGGATTCCAAAAATAGTGGTCTCCTAAGCAATGGATCTGCTTTTATGTTAAACACTCATCTGTTTCCCTTTCCCAGTTAACTCCTAGAGCCAAACTCATGGCCCCCAGGAAGGAACCACATAAACCTGCACAGTGTACTTTTAATTTTCCTCACCTTGTTCCCGACCCCATTGTATGTTGCCACCCTTTTCTTTCCTTTCTTTCTTGCTCGGGCTTTTAGTACATATTTAACTTTTTTTTTTAATGTCTCCTCTGAAGACTACTTTAAATCCTTTTTGGAACAGAGCAGAACACAAAATAAAATAGGTGTCAGATACATTCTCTGTGTGGCTTTGCATCGGGTCAAAGGGCTCACGAATGGGTGTTACTTGTAATCTTTTGTAGGAAAAGAGGATTTTAAAATTCTCTGCCAGGCTTCCGAGGGGTGACATTTTCCTGGACTACTCATTTACTATTTCCTTTCATTTGGTTAACCTTTGACTTGGACACCTCTGGCTAGTACCTTCTAGACTTTTCTCTTTTGCATGTAATACACAAAGCCTTCTTTTTTTGATTTTCTAATTTCAGAAAGTATATTTTAATTTCTCAGAGAACTTAGGTAGCTGATTGAAAAAAAAAAGGAGGGGGGTACAAATTTAAACTTTTTTCCACCAAGAGTATTGCAAACTAGCAATAGAATTTCACTAGCCTGGCTGGTGCTTTCAAAACCTATCGATGAACAAGGAGAAAGTCATGGCAGGGTCAGTCAAACATTCATCCATCACCAGGCATGCTGGCTCATGCCTGTAATCCCAGTACTTTGGGGGGCTGAAAGGAGCTGATCACTTGAGCTCAGGAGTTCCAGACCAGCCTGGCCAGCATGGTGAAACCCCATCTCTACCAAAAATACCAAAATTAGCCGGGCATGGTGGCCCACACCTGTAGTTGCAGCTACTCTAGAGGTTGAGTCAGGAGAATTGCTGAATCGTATTGCACTCCAGCCTGGACAACAGAGCAAGACCCTGTCTCAAAAGAAAGGAAAAGAAGAAGGAAGGAAAGGAAGAAAGGGAGAAAGAAAGAGAGGAGGGGAGGAGGGCAGGAGGGGAGGAGGGCAGGAGGGGAGGAGGGGAGGAGGGGAGGAGGGCAGGAGGGCAGGAGGGGAGGAGGGGAGGAGGGGAGGAGGGAAGAAAGGCTCCTCATCTATCCCTTAAGTAATATATGTGGCTGCCCTTGCTATTACAAGTATTGAGAGACTTCTCGAAGGCCTTGAAATTTCTGAAACTCAAAGATTCCTCCCCAAATCCAGACACAGTAGGTGCTCAGTGCTGTCTGTTGAATGAACACATTTATTAATGAAGCCAAACGAAGAAGCTGGGGAGAAATTAATGAATTCATTGGGTCTGTTCATGGCAATTCTATTACCTGAGCCCCCAAATGGGACTGATGTACTTTCAAAGACATCAGTCTTTGAAGATTTGCTAAACTGTTGCTGTGAGGGGCTGAGCAGACGTGGCTGGTCTCTGGAGAAGGGCAGTTTTGAAGCAGAAAGCATCGGTGGACCAGGAAAATTTCTTTGCAGAAGTCCCTGGAAATGCCATCTTTCTATAAAACGGGCCCTTCCCTTTCCTCTTCCACCCACCCGCCCCCTTCAAGTAGAAATAACTTGCTTCATTCATTCCAGCAAGGAAACCCAGGACCCCGATCCCACAGCCTCTCCCTCCTTATGCCACCTTCCGAATGCGTGTCCTGAGAGTTTGGTGTTTTCCCCGTGAAAGATTTTATGTCATTGGCCGGGCCTAAAACGCTTAAAAGAACAAAGAAAATAATTCATCTGTGGGTTTGGCCTGTCTAAACAACAGATTTCTCTAATCCAGGACAAAAGCTAGACTTGCCAAGGACACACATTTGTAATTAAAATATGCCTTTCTATTTGAAAATTTCACCAGTTGGTGTTTCTTTTCAACTCGGCGGACACATCTCTTTCTTCCTGGCTCCCGGCTCTCGTGCCTTTGCGTTGACTTCTTTTTCAGGATCTTGGACCACCCAAGCCTCGTGGGGCCTGGCTTTCTAAGCAGCAGCAGAGAATGCTTGGGTGACGAGGCCTCTCAGTAGGCTGGAAACGTTTCCTTCCCTCTCCAGCCTCCCTCCCTGCCAGCGAATCGTCAGGCCTGAGGGAGATGCTTTCCCTCCTATGTTTACGAAGCACTAAATTTACGAAGTCATTAATTCTCTTCATAAAGAAGGAGCCTAATGGAGTTTTCTATTAGTCATTGAGATCGTGGTTATAACCCTGAAAGATCAAGAACACAATCAGGAGTCTAAATTGAAGTGGGAGGGGGGGCCGGGGAGGGGACAGCAAAGGCGTTTCTCCTCTTTAGCTGTTAGACTTCTCCTGTTTTAAAGGGAAATGCTGTGCATCTCTTAATCGCATTTGCTGATTATTATTTTTCCGTCTCAGAACGTTCAGAAATGCTGTGCAGACGCACGCGGATTCATCCTTCAGGCATGTTTCTCGGGGGACGGTGTTCTTTGTCCTCGTAGCTGAAGCTACCCAAAGATCCCCCCAAAATCCGAACGTGGTAGGTGCTTCGTGCTGTGTGTTGAATGAATATATGAACTAATGCAGCCAAACCGAGAGGCTGGGGAAGAATTAATGAATTCATTGGGCTTGTTTGTGGCAGTTCCCTGACCTGAGGTCCCGCAGGGGACTGATGTGCCTTCAAAGACGTGAAGATTTGCTAAACTGTTGCTGTGTAGCAAATCTTCTAGGGTGAATTTCTAGGGTGTTTCAAGGGTGAGCGATCACCTTAGGGAGAGCCAGGGTCAGGGTCATGGCACCCACAAGGCCAGGCACACAGCCCTGGGGTGCTCTGGATGGGAAAGCTGGAAAAAGAGGAGGCTGCTTTCCCAGTACAAATTACTCAGGCCTCCAGGGAGTCCCTTAACCCATTCAGGGGCCACAGAGCTGCTGGGAGCCATCCGGCCCTGAGTCTGTTCATCTCTTTGCAAGCCCAGGCACTGGGCTTTGGGCAGAGGAGACAGGTGTATTCCTAGTCGAGAGAAGGTTCCCTGCACAGGGTCCGAGGGAGCCTCCTCTGGGGCCTTACAGACCCTCGGTGGCTCAGTGGTGGCCCAGCAAAGACACCTGTTGACTTCAGTGTAGCCTCATCTTCCAGAGAATGCCCTAGACAGCCAGGGAAGCTGTGTTGGCGGGAAAGCAGCAGTTTTCAAAATACACCGACAGACCTGCGGCAAGACCACCGGGAAGGGAAGCTCATTTGAAATGTAGGCTCCGCCCCCACTACTGCCACCGTCAGCAGTTCCTGCAGAACCAGAATTTCTAATGCTGGGGACTGGGGGAGGTCGGTCTTCACTCCAGGAAAGAGATTTAAAGGGTTTCTTCACCTGACTCTGGGCCCCCAACAAGTGCAGCCCTCCCAGACTCCGGGGTTGATGCCAGAAGACTCCCTTTTCAGGTGTAGGAACCCTGGGTTTCACAAGGGGAATGTTGCCAGCAGCTGCCTGGGACCTCCGGGGCACCCCTACCGGTGAAGCCAATCAGCAGGTCAGAGGTTTCAGTCCTTCCTGACTCTGGAATCTCGTGTGTGTGGTCCCTGTTCTTACCTCCTTGCTCCTGTGTAGGATCCAAGTGGGGAGCAGCCTCTCCACTGACCCCCCCCCCGTAGTGTTTCAGGTCCCTAGACAGGGGCTCTGTCTCCCTTGGCTACCTGCTTGGCGCTTGGGGTCTGACCCTATCCTGTTCACATCCCTGAGAGGAACCTCCCTGAGTGGTTGTCAGTGGGAGAAACACACAGAGGGGCATCAGGATCAGGGCTAATTTATGGGAAGGAATTCCCAACCTCTGGTCATCCAGTGAGATCAGGGCATCTTGAGACTGTAGCACCTTGGCGGGACCCGTCTCCTTGGAGAGCCTTTTGGAAGGATGCTGGGAAGTTCATCTTACGTTAGTCTTTCTGCTGGGCCTTGCCCATGCTGTTAGAGGCAAGCAGCTGGAGCCAAATCCTGGCCCTGCATCTCACGGCTGTGTGACCTTGGGTCCATTACTCATCTTCTCTGAGCCAGTTCCCTATCTATAGCTGGTGCTGAAACATGTCTGTTCCTTCTCCCCTCCTCCAGCGTTGCACACGGTGCACTCACACTGGAAACTTAGGGATGTTCCTGGATCCTCAGGGAAATGGCATCAATGAACCATTCTAATTGCCTAAGTGTGACAAGCAATCTGATATGCCTGGTATTTGTTCCTGAATCTGAGCGGAGATCGCTATTGTTCATCTTTTAAAGCAACAGGTTGCCCAGTCTGCTGACGATACCTCCCATCAAGACATATGCTCCACCAAGCTAGGAGCGGATGATGCCAGAGCCGCCTTGCTTCTTGGATTTTCTTCTGCTCCCCACCATGCTGGGGTGGCTCTGAGCGTGGTAAATATTTAAGCACACGTCTTGTGTAACTGTCACAGATCCGGATGCACCGGGAGCCATAGAGCCACAAACTGGCACCTGTCTAAGTGTCCCGGCTTCAAGAGACGGTGTTTGTGCCAACACTGGGAGTCTGTTGGCGACTAGCGGCTGATAGGTAGCAGAATTCTGTGGTCTGTTAATTGTCTTGGAAGCAAATCCTTGAATTGGGAGAAAGAGAAAGCAACTGTAATTAAAGCTTCCCTTGGGCAGAATTTCCCTGTGCAGGCAGTTGGCACATTTTTTGTGCCCGTTAAGCTCCAGGCACCAGGCTAGGAACTCTGCATACACTGAACCTTTCAATCCTGATAACAGCCAAAGAGACTGTTATTGTCACCACCAAGAAACAATGGCTCAGAGAGGTTAAATGATCTACTCAGAGTTCTACAGCTACTCGGTGTCAGAACTAGGGAATGAAGCCAGAGTTGGGAAAAACAGCCACATTTGAACTATGAAAAAAGAGAGTCGATATCACCAGTTTAAAACCCTGGTGCCTGTCAGCAATGTTGCTCAGAGACTGAGATCCTTGAGACCAGGGAGGAGGCTGGTGTTTGCAGGGAATGTCTTCGGCTTCCACCACGAGGTCAGATGCTAAACCACGTCCTGATGCCTCATAGATGCCCATTGGGGAAATGGATTCTGCCACATCTCAAGATGTCTGTTTATTAAAACCCAGGGGAATGGAAAGACAGCAGAGAAAAAAGAAAGTGGAGCGATGCAGGATGAGGGGCTGGGCTACCTGCAGTAAACAGAACCCAGGAGGCTGATTACAGCAGAGGTGGAGGCCACCTCCCCTTCCTCTCTGCCCCTGCCATCCTCTGCATTCACCCCCTGCTCCCTGAACAGCCTTTCCTGCCACTTGGGGGACACCCCACACATGACACGGCCACTGCCAGGCTCCAGGAGTCTGAATAGGAACAACCTGATACATGATGAGTCTACAGTGTTGTTTTACATTTTATTTTATTTTATCTTATTTATTTATTTTAGGGGCAGGACCCCACTCTGTCACCCAGGCTGGAGTGCAGTGGTGCCGTCAGCTCAATCCTAACTCACCCACTGCAGCCTCAGAGTCCTGGGCTCACGTGATCCTCTTGCCCCAGCCTCCCGCGTAGCTGGGACTATAGGCATACACCATCGAGACCAGCTAATCTATCATTATTCGTTGTAGAGATGGGGTTTTGCTTTGTTTCCCAGACTGATCTCCAACTCCTGGCTTCAAGCAATCCACCCATTTCAGCCTTCCAAAGAGTTGGGGTTACAGGAGTAGACATCGTGCCCAGCGAGGTTACAGTTTAAAATAATCACAGAAGTCTCTTTCTGAGAGAGTTCAAAAACAAATGTTATGGAAATTCTGCCAGAAGGACGAATAAGAGCTGGATTGGGGGAAGGTTTTAAGAAAGAGGGACTGGAGTGGGACCCTCATGGGTAACTAGGGTACAGATAGTTGGGATGGTACTGAAGACAGAAGCTTCTGGGTATGTGCCTTCCTCACAGAGGATGAGAGTGTAGGAAGGGAGAGGACCCAGAGCTCCCACTGGGCACCAGGGGAGGTGAGGGCGATCAGGCAGTGCAGAAGATCACATAGGGCCTCCAGAGCTACTTCTAGTGACAACTGTATTCTGAGTGCACTTGTGGGGTCTGCTGAAGGGTTTTCGAATAATAGGATGAAGTCAAGTAGAAATACCAGTGGGTCTGTCTGTAAGACCAGGACCTGCCTCTAGGTCTCCAGCATGGTGCATGCTCAGGTGTTACGTATGTATTGAACCGAATTTTGGTTTGTAGATAGATAGGAAAGAACAGGGATATTTGATCTAGTGTAAATCCTATTTGCCCACTCTTCATTGGAATGGGAAGTTAATGGTTGCCAACCCCTCGAAAGACAACAAACCCCAGTAGTCACAAAGGTATGAAGTCACCTCAGGTTGAATCTCTCTTTGCTGCCTATAACCTTTCCTGGTAAATAATAAATGTTTCAACAAGTGCAAATCAAAATAACACTTCTTTTGCTCCTGGTTTATAAATGAGTCAGTGCTGAATTCTGATGGTAAGAAGCAAAGCCTTATAGTCATAAGTCTATGAGTACCCTTAGTTCTGGTCTTCCAGGCTTGCTTCCCAAGCCAACCCCACGTGTGGAGAGCTGCTGAACTGAATGAATACCTAGCTGCCAAAATGTACCCAAAACTGTGCAGCAGAAATAATAGTAACATGACATATAGAATGCTAAGAAATAGTTAGCAAGTGTAATATCAAGAAACGCTGCATCAACTTGAACAAGAAAAGAAGCAAGTGCGTTGGTTCATTGGTTCGTGATGGCGGGGGCACGCTAGCCTTGGGAGCCACTGGAGCAGGGACTCAAGTTTGGACCGAACTTTCCAGCTTGTCTGCCATATGCTTCTCTCCGCATTTTGGCTTCATTCTCATCAAAGGGTTGTTGACCCTTTTCCCCAGCAGGCACGCAGTCTGACCACTGGCAGCTTCGAGATTCTTCTTTCTCCCCCAAAAAGGAACTTTTCTTTTCTTTCTTTCTGTCTTCTCTCTCTCTCTTTCTTTCCTTTCTTTCTTTCTTTCTTTCTTTCTTTCCTTCTTTCCTTCTTTCCTTCTTTCTTTCTTTTTTTCTTTTCTTTCTTTCTTCTTTATCTTTCTTTCTCTCTCTCTCTTTCTTTCTTTCTTTTCTTTTCTTTTCTTTCTCTTTCTTTAAGATGGAGTTTCTTTTGCTCTTGTTGCTCAGGCTGGAGTTCAATGGCACAAAAGCAATTCTCCTGCCTCAGCCTCCCAAGTAGCTGGGATTACAGGCATGTGCCACCATGTCTGGCTAATTTTTTTTCGTATTGAGTAGAGATGGGGTTTTCACCATGTTGGTCAGTCTGGTCTCAAACTCCTGACCTCAGGTGATCCTCCCGCTTCAAGTTCCCAAAGTGTTGGGGTTACAGGCATGAGCCACTGCACACCACCAAAAAAGAAACATTTCTTCCCCACCAGCAGCAGCACAAATAAATCTCAGGTCGGTGTCCTTCCTCAAGGGGACTGCGGCCAGGGAAGTGGAGACACAGAAAGGGTGGACAACCCCCATTTGGACAGCATTGCTGGAGCCCGGGGACCAAAGGTCGTTCTGTCAAAGAAGGTAGAAGGACGCAAAGGACTCCTTCTGACCCAGGAAGCCAACCGAAGGGTATGCATACCAGCTTGTCTGGAATGGAGGTCTGGAAGCTTTCTGTCATCCTCCTGAGTGGCCCTGCCTGGATTTCCGAGTCCCTTCCTCCAGCTGCATCTGACTCCTGATGATCAAAACATCCCACTTATTTTTTTCACCTCTTTGAGTCAAACTCCCCTCTCTGCTGAGTCTTCAGCGGTCACCGATGCCTGCAGTTAAAAATTCAACCTTTCATGGGTACAGAGAAAGAATAAATAAGACTCAGCATTTGCTAGCACAACAGGATGACTATAGTAAAAAATAATTTAATTGTACATTTTAAAATAATTAAAAGAGTATAATTGGATTGTTTGAAACACAAAGGATAAATGCTTGTAGTGACGGATCCCGTATACACCTGCTGTGATTGTTATGTTACAGCATGCCTGTAAAATATCTCACATAACCCATAAATAATATACACCTAGTATGTACCCACAAACATTAAAAAAAATTAACCAGAGTTAACATTGTTCCAGGCAGGCGCAACAATGAGACATGATGAGAGGAAATGATGAGCTAAAAGGCATATTTTCTCTGATGAAGCTATGTAATGCAGAAGCCTTCGTTTTCTGGTTATCTGGCCAGTAGAACTCCTCTCATGTCCTTGGTCATCAAATAGCCCTCACATTCTTGTCAGTCAAAGAATTGTGGAAATCTCCAGCTTAAAAATGCAAGGTGTGGGTGAAATCAGATTAGGTTTGATTCAATCGTTCATCAGAAGTTCACAGATGCGTCCCCTAATGACTAGGATTTTGATGTCCTCAGCCAAGGTAAGTGATCAATTAGGTCATTGGTCATTGCCATCCCTAGTGGTTAAAGCTGGGCCAGGAGCAATCCGACTTATTAAGAAAAAGGCCTTGTCGAGGGATAGAATATTGATTTCATTTAGGGATAGTACAATTGTATCTGCACATTCTGCATTCCAGTGTTGATACAGCCTAAGCCTACCCGGCTGGTTGCAATTGTTTAAAATCCTCTGGCACCATTGATCCCTAATTGACCCCAAATTCCTGAGCTCCAGGAGTAGCCCTGACTTGTTTATCACTGGCCCTGGGTGTCCACTGAGTTCTGCTGAGCTCAGCCACAAAGGCTGCCCTCTGACTGTGAGTCAGCCTAGCCCAAGGCCAGCCAAGCCCATGGCCAGTTGGG
>NW_022436972.1:4534499-4543642 GCF_009761245.1 Sapajus apella | reverse complement strand
TAGAGACGGGGTTTCACCATGTTGACCAGGATGGTCTCGATCTCTTGACCTCGTGATCCACCCGCCTCGGCCTCCCAAAGTGCTGGGATTACAGGCTTGAGCCACCGCGCCCGGCCTATCCAGTTTTCAGCAACAACAGAGCCTACCTGTAGGTAAAAGGCATATTTTCTCCTATGAAGCCATGTAATGCAGAAGCGTTAGTTTTCTGGTTATCTGGCCAGTAAGAAATCTGGTCACCCCCTTGGTTATCAAACAGCTGGCTACTACTGCCTAGGCTAGCTATAACCTATAAAAATGTGGAAGGCGGTTCACTTCACTCAATGACAAGCTGCCCTTTTACCCTGAGGGTACCTCCCAAGCCTTAGCGAGCTGGCTTTGAAAGTCTTGCATGAGTGAGTGGCTGCCTGGCTGGGTGCAGCTGATGCTCCCATCCCTGATGATGGGTGTCCCCAGTGTCATCTTTATGTATAGAGAAAAGTGAGTTAGCACTTTGAGAAATCAGCTATGCACACAAAGAGCAAACCAGAACCCTCTCTGGTCCCAGCTGGCTCTGTTGGAGTGAGCTGAGCTTCCCGGAAGCCACACTTTGTGTGGGAATGCAAGCTGCAATTTGGTCAAAGGTACCTTGACAGTCTGAATAGGACTGCATTTAAGCCCTGCATTAAAACAATGGGGAGCCTGAGTCCAATATTTATTGGGTGTTTCCTATAAGATCTAGAGCGCAAAGGCTCTCTGGGGACCTCCTTCACAAATAGCACAGCACACATTCATCTGGCCACACTGGCACTTGTTAGCTCTCAGGCAGATTCAGATGGAGGGGTGGGGGGTGGAGTGTTCCCTCCAAGAATCCTGCTGGCCTTGAAAATCAAAGCTGCATGGTCAGATGCAGACAGGAAGAACAGGGCTAAGCCTCGGAAACCATTTAAATACTTTGAACAGAATGGCTCAATTGAGGACAAAAATATGCTTTTCTCTTAAACTGCAAACCTGGAATGTGTCCTCTGATGATTATAAGCAGAGTCCACACTCAAGTGATGAGAACCAGGCTCATGCTCTGCATATGGTGTCCAGGCTGCGGGGCAGCTGTGCCTTAATGAGATCCAGAAGCCTACCCGCTCCCCAGCAGCCCTTGGGAGCGAGGGCATCCAGCACAGTTCCCAAGGGCTCCCCGCCCTACTTGGCGGCTTGGCACCCCGCCCACCTGACCCCAGGGCTCTGCACAGATGCACCAGAGTCAGCCTGGTCCCCTGTACCTGGATGTTTCGGTTAGATGATGGAAAAGGGGTGTGGTGTGGCGTCAGAGCATCTGAACAGACAGAGCTTTTCCCAGGACCTCCTCCCTGGCTCAAACCGGGACCTGCCTGCATCCAAATCTCCTCTCTCTCTCTCATTACCACACTAACTGCATCTGCAAAATGCAGATACACTTCGCTGTTTTTGCACGTGGTAGAAATTACATCTTTTTTTTTTGAAATGTAATAAAGCCCAGTGATAACACAGCTACAATAATGTAAGATCAGATGGGTATAAATAAGGGAGATTGATGCCCTCTGCAGCAGATTTACCTGGTCATTCCATCCACCCCATTGTAACACAAGCCTACACCTTTTTGAGCCTGAATTTTTGAGGTCCTACTTAAGAGGTTATTGTATTTGCTAAGACCTTGAAGTGTGCATAGAAATATACAAAGCATGCACAGCCACTCTTCCCCTGCAGCCAGGGCCATGGTGGTGAGATGAAGCGCTGATGAGATGCTGCTGCTAAGGAGATTTCAGCCTTAAGGAGCTCAGATTTTGAATGCCGGCAGGTCCTTGTCACTAACTGGCAGTCCCCGAAGCACAGAGCGGTAGTGAAAGAGGGCACATGTGGCCCAGGTGATATCAGCCGCTTGTGAAGGTGGGGGCTAGAAAATGGCTTCATTGCCACCCACACCATATTCAGAGTGTGGGCCTGGTTCCCATGCTCTGGAGTGTCGATTCTGCCCGTAATCATCAGAGGGCACATTCCAGGTTCTTGGTTGATGAGCAAAGCATATTTATGACTACAATTGAGAAATGAAGACAGAACATTTGTTCTAATCTCCAGAGGACAGCAGACCCAGACCTTCCCTGTTGACAAGCTGCCTGTTCACATGCCTCTGGGAAGGGAAATGTGGCTGCTATTTAATTCTCCACCATGTTGTATTGGTAGATGTGCCAATGGCACCAGACCCAGCTGATCCCTGAATACACAACTGTATTTTCCAGCTGTGTCCCCCAGCACCATTATCACGGCCGTCGCTCCCGAGGGATGGAGTGTTCTTGAGCGGAGGACACCTTCTCATCACACCTTTGCTTTGTTGTCACTGCCAAATGGGAATGCTCTCAGCGCAGGGCTTGCTTCTTAGGGGCCTTGATGCAACTAGGGCATCGAGGAGCTGCGATTCCTGAACAAGAAAGAAATGCACCTTCCACAGCTTCAGCGCAACCAAGGGAGACATCAGCTAAAGAGGTGGATGAGAAGAAGGTACTGATTTTCCATATTTAATATTCCTCAGACTTTCCAGCAAAGCATCGCAGTAGAGATGAGGCCTGGCTGCTCTCTTAGAGGAAGTTTGCTCCACTGTCTGCAGTCCTGGTCTCCTTAGAGGGATAAGTCTCTCCAGACTTAATTCCAAAGCTGCTAAGGTCCTCCTCAGAGGGGCACCTCACAAACAGGTCAGCAGCCCTAATCCCGTTGTCACAAACAGAATTCCTGTGCATTTCTTTCTACCTTCTGGCTTCACCTACAGGGAGGGCATTCCAGAATAGACTAGAATGTTCCACAACTTTCTGGGAATTCTAGAATGCCTGTACCCTCCTACTGGGAAACCCAGCTTTCTGCTGCAGCACTCTTGCAGATTTCAGAATCCCCCACCTACAGGTTCTTCCCCCACTCGAACTGCACTGGAGTTCAGAGATGAGGTGTACTTTCCCCAGTCTGGGCGTCTGTGTTGCTTCACTACCCACGTTCTCCTGCTGCTCAGAATTTTCTGTCCTGTACCTCCTTCCCTCCAATTATCAATACAGTCCAAGTGGATGTGTGAGAGGCACACCTGGGAGTGTTGTAAGCAATTAGTGGCAAAGTCAGGCCTCCCTGGTTACCCAAGGCAGGTATTCTTCTCCTCTGGACCCTTGGCATTCGATGTAAAACGTGTTACGGCTCTTACTAGATGACATTGCAACGACTGGAAGCCCCTTCCCTAGAAAGTAATAACTATCATTTATCGAGCACTTCCTATGTGAAAGTGTTTAACATAGGCCGGGCGCGGTGGCTCATGCCTGTAATCCCAGCACTGTGGGAGGCCGAGGCGGGTGGATCACGAGGTCAAGAGATCGAGACCATCCTGGTCAACATGGTGAAACCCCGTCTCTACTAAAACTACAAAAAAAATTAGCTGGGCATGGTGGCGCGTGCCTGTAATCCCAGCTACTCAGGAGGTTGAGGCAGGAGAATTGCCTGAAGCCAGGAGGCGGAGGTTGCGGTGAGCCGAGATCGCACCATTGCACTCCAGCCTGGGTAGCAAGAGTGAAACTCCGTCTCAAACAAACAAACAAACAAAAAAAAAAAAAAAAAGAAAGAAAGTGTTTAGCATACATTATTTACAATCCCATGAGATAGTCATTCCTTGTCCCCTGCAACAGGTAAAGAAGAGGCTCAAACAATATATGTTAACATCAAGGTGCTACAGCCTAGTAGAGAAATCAAGCTTTGGCTGGGCAGGCCTGGTTCCAAAGCGGACCTTGTCTTTCCGGTTTGCCCTGTCACTCAGCGTCCTGGCAGCCCGTAGCTCCAGGCTGAGCATTTCCTCTGTGTCCTGAGGTTTTGCCCCAGGGCGTGAGACTCTCAGTGTTAAAACAAGAACAGCGTGTCACTCCTCACGGGAACAGGGACACCTGGACGTTAAGGCAGGCCTGAGGCTTAGAATGTGGGTGCCAGGCTGCGTGGAGGAAGGAGGAAGAACACGCCTTGTAGACCAGGACGGCTGTAGGATAGGGATTCCTGCCCCAGGGAAGGATGGACAGCACAAGGTGAAGAAGGGATTGTCCTTTGTCGTACACTTTGAGCATAAATACTGAGATCACCCTTTTCAGCGGATCCCAGCTTTAGCCTCCAGGCCAGAGCACAGCCCTGATCATTTGCACGGTGTAGACAGGACTTGCTAGTGGGCTGGGTTTGTCAAGTATGAGAGAAATCGTCCTGAGTTTTTCTTCTTTTTTAACGAATCCAAGAAATATAAAGCTAGCTAAATTTTTAAAAACTATTCACGGCTCCTTGGACTTGTATTCCTCCAATGCTTCTCTCTGAGAAGGCTTCAGGGCCCACCTCCCCCAAAACATAACCGGAAGTCCTTAGGGTGATCGCCCCACCATAAAAGTGTTTTGCAGTTTCTCTTATGCCTCTGCATGTGCTGTGGCCGCTGCCCGGCCCAAACCTCCCCTCCCACCCACTCCCTACTCATCGTCATGGTCCTGGTCCCCGCGGTGGCTGCTGGGCTGCTCACTCACGGCCTTCCTGCTCACCGCTTCCCTGTAGGGGTGAGGTGGGCTTTCTCTCTCCGTGTGGTAGATGTGTGCTTAGCTCACCCTGCACGCTGGGAGCCCTGCCAGGAGAGGGCCAGTGACTGTTACTGCCGAGGTCCCAGTAGCCACGACAGAGTTTGGCATGCAGATGCTCAAGAAATGTTCGTTTCGAGGAAACAGAAATAGACCTATTTGGGGCATGCTGGTAATGGAAATATCCCAGCTTGAAAGATGTTCAGCTCCAGCCGGCACCCACAGGTGACTCGAGGCTTCCAGACGTTGAGTTTCCCGACAGCTTCTAGCTGGGGCGACTGGGTTCCCAGCTGTTGTGGAGGCTGCCCCTCAGCTGCCATGGGAACCAGCCACTCACAGAGCACCCTTCACTGGGGCCGTGAGCCCTTGCTCCCTGCTGCTGGAGCCTGGACACAGGCTGCTGTGGGAACTGCCCAGGGGCCAGCCCCTCTTCCAGCCCACCCTTCAGGGTGCCTGGGGCCACAAGATGGGGGCTGGACTTCTGGGGGATGGGGCCACCCTGCCTACAGTTGCTTTCATGGAGAAATGCACCCAAGTTCAAAAGCCACCAGCCAGCAAACGAACTACATCCAGGAAAGGAAGTGGCTTCGTTCTCAGCAGCCAGTGTGAGACGCGCAAGAACGAAGAAGCAGGCCAGATGGAAAAATGGAAGAGGAATCCGTTTTCCTTTGTCCTCAGAGTGTGTGCTGGGTTCGAGGGAAGATCCGATTCTGGGAAAGGGACACTCGGGGACTTTGTCAGACTTGCCAGTAGTGGGTTCTGGCAGTGGGTTCTTGCCAGTTGGCTTGGAGAGGCAATCAGTGTGGTAGTTCACAGATGAGGAAACTGAAGCTCAGAGAAGTTAAACAAATCCACGTCCCTACCTTCTTCCTGGGCCTGCAGTGTCTGCTCTTCCTTGCAACTAGTAGTGACCATGTGACCAGCCAATGCAGCACAGCCAGTGACAAAGGGATGCACACCACTTCCGGTCCTGTCCTTCAAAGTCCCCCATGCATGCCACCAAGCTCTTATCTTCTTCTGGTGATGGCCCTGGGGTGACTTTGGAAGTGACCTGACGAAGACAGCAGAACCTCCACCAGTCTGAGTCCATGGGTGGCTGTGCTGAGGAGGACTGCCCCACCAACCTCTTCCTCTGCCAGGACTGTGATCTGAACAAGAAGAAACTGCCACTGTGATTATACATGTTGTTGAGGTGTACTTGTTCCCACAATTAGCCTTCCCTAACTGTTACGTGAGGACCGTCCTGTCTAGCTTCAGCTTCCCTGTGCCACATTTCAGAGGTCAGCCTGGTTGCAGGGCAACTGATGGCATGTGAGGTATCTTGGCTAATGTTGGGCTGGTCCAGAGATGCTGCATCAGAGCTGCTTTGTTCATCATGACAGCTGCTTCCAGTGTTCTGGAGGGCTTCCAAGAAATCAGCTCCAAGACAGAATCTTTCATATGACATGTTCTCAGGGAGATTATGGATTTGCTGCATGGTGTCTGGTACTTGAAAGGTGTTCTGTGAATACGGATGGATGGATGGATGGATGGATGGATGGATGGATGGATGGATAATGGATGGATGGATGGATGGATGGGTATGTGGATGGATGGGTATGTGGATAGATGGGTGAGTGGAAGGATGGATGGGTGGATGGATGGGTGGGTGGATGGGTGAGTGGATAGATAGGTGAGTAGATGAATGGGTGGGTGGATAGATGGGTAGACAGGGAGGTGGATGGTGGCTGGATGGATGGCTTCTACTCTAAGGCAGGGGAAGGAGAGAACGCCCTAACGTGGACATAGGAGTCTTGTTGAGACACTAAATGAATAGGCAAGGAGAGAGGGCTGCTCACTCCAGTGACAACCCCCTCTTGCTATGTGTCGGTAAACCCCACTTGCCAGAGAAGAGCAGGAGACCAGACATGGGCAGGCCTGGGAGACAGCAAACGCGTGGTGTAAGTGGCCCCTGCTGCTGGGAATGCCTCTCCCCTACCCCCAGCCAGGGCTTCATTGTCATCTTAGCAAATAAAAATACAGGGTGCCCAGTTAAACTCAAATTTCAGATAAACACAAGCATCTGCCCATGCAATATCGAGGACATTTTAATACTAAAAAATTACTTATCTTGTACGTGAAATTCAGATTAACTGGGTGTCTCGTGTTTGATCTGACAACCCTAAGCCAGGCTGTCCAGCAAGCGACCGTGTATGGACAAAAGGGGGAGACAGTGGCATGGGCTGGCTGAAGGCCACTGTTTCAGGGACTCAAGCCCTCCTGGCAGGGGCAGTTTGCCTCTTCTGAATATCCACGAGGCAGGAGACCACTAGCCGCTTCATCTGGCCTCTTTCCTGCATCATGGGAAGTATTCTAAGCATGGAAATGGCAGGTCTATAAATAGTGGTGTAAATAAGAGCAGAAAAAAAAATATATATATATATACCTTTGACCTTCAGTCCACTGGATACAAAAAGGAAATCCATCCAACCCAGCAACTATTTATTAAATGTGAAACACACCATTTTATTCGTAATAGGAGTTACAGAATGGGAGTACAGGGGACCTTTCTTTTCTCACCCTAGGAAAAATGTCTATGCGCTTGTGTTCAAGAGCCTTAAAACAAACATCATTCACGTGCGGCTTCTATCACTGTCAAAAAGCTGACACACGGTGGCCAGCACGGATGCTTGGTCAGGCTTTGTACAGACTCTGCTCTTCTTTCCCTAGATTCAACACAATTTTCACTTATTTTCTTGATGGTTCTAGGAGTCACAGGAGGAAATTCTGGAAGTTAAGGGGATCTCGCCTCACCTTTTCCTCCTGCACTAATCACATCACAAGTTTACACAAAAACCTTCATATGAGAAAAAAGGCAAGGGTGCTAAAGGGATGAGCCAGTCCCTTCCCGGGTTGGGAGGACTGACTGGTCACCCAGCCCCTTGCCGCGGCTGGTGCTGTGACACCCATGTTCATAATGAGACTGAGAGCTGTACCCAACCAGCACATCGTGGCAGAACCTCTGCTACCATCACCCCCATTCTCATGGGGTTACTTGTCACTGTCTCCCACTGGCTGCCCTATTTTTTTTTTTTTTGAGATGGAGTTTCAGTCTTGTCACCCAGGCTGGTGGCACAATCTTGGCTCACTGCAACCTCCGCTTCCTGGGTTCACGAGATTCTCCTGCCTCAGTCTCCCCAGTAGCTGAGATTGCAGATGCCCCCAGCACACCCAGCTGATTTTATATTTTTGGTAGAGTTGGGATTTCACCATGTTGGCCAGGCCAGTCTCGAATTCTTGATTTCAAGTGATCCACCTGCCTCGGCCTCTCAAAGCTCTGGGATTACAGGTGTGAGCCACAGTGCCCGGCCAGACAGCTCTATTTTTATCCTTGCCTGTCTGTAGTCCTGGTCCCACCCAGAAGCTGGAGACATCCCTGTGACACTGTAAGGAGTTTACTCCGTGTCGATGGCGAGACACAGATGGACTTACACGTGTAGAACCTTGCTCCACCGCAGCGCAGAGACAGTGCGAGCATGAGTGTGGAAAGCAGATCAGTTATGGCGCTGGTTCTGCCCCTTAGTGGACATTTGTCAATATCTGGGGGCATTTTGGTTGTTGCAACTCAGGATTGGAGAATGGTCCTGGCATGTAGTGAGGGAGCCCAGAGATGCTGCTGAACAGCTTAAAATGCACAGGACAGCCCACCACAACGAAGGATTATCTGGCCCCAAATATCAATTGTGCTGAGGCCAAGAAACCCTGAGCTAGGGGATTACTGTGGTAATCTAGGCGAGAGGTTACTCACTAAATAGCAACTGAGCACCTACTGTGTGCCGAGAGCTGAGGACACAGCAATGAGCAAAACAAAGCCCTCTGCCCTCATGGAGTTTCATGCTGCAGTGATGGTGGAAGCTAGAACGGTGCTGGGGCAGTGGGGGTGCTAAGAATGGTCTTAAAAATACTTTTGAAGGTAAAACTGACAGGATTTGCTAAGAATGGAATGTGCAGTGTGAGAGAAGAGGCATGAACCACCAACCAGGGTTCATCCTGAGCAATTGGAACAGAGTTACCGTTTACTGAGATGGGCCTGCTAAGGGAGAAAGTGAGTGTGTGGATGAAGAATCAGAGGTATTGTTTGGACACATAAAATAGGGATGAGGGCAATGTGGTATTTTAGTTGGGAGGTTAAAAAAGGGATCTCCTTTGGAGGAGACAAATTTTAGAAATTATCGAGTGAGGCCGGGTGTGGCGCCTCACGCCTCTAATCCCAGCACTGTGGGAGGCCGAGGCGGGCGGATCACGAGGTCAAGAGATCAAGACCATCCTGGCCAACATGGTGAAACCCCATTTCTACTAAAAAATACAAAAATTAGCTGGGGGTGGTGGCGTGCACCTGTAGTCCCAGCTACTGGGGAGGCTGAGGCAGGAGAATTGCTTGAACCCGGGAGGCGGAGGTTGCAGTGAGCCAAGATCGCGCCACTGCACTCCAGCCTGGCGCCTGGAGACAAAGCGAGACTCTGTCTCAAAAAAAAAAAAAAGAAAGGAAAGAAAAGAAAGAAGGAAGGAAGGAAGGAAGGAAGGAAGGAA
>NW_022436972.1:4424744-4534399 GCF_009761245.1 Sapajus apella | reverse complement strand
AAGGAAGGAAGGAAGGAGAAAAAGAAAGAAAGAAAGAAGAAAGAAAAGAAAGAAAGAAGAAATAAATAAATTATCAAATGTGAGGAAGATCACCCAGGTGTCTGGAGATGTGCAGCAAGCCTGAGCTCTCCATAATTATCAGGAGGTTGGAGAGGGTCTTAGTCTATTTTGTGTTTCTATAACAGAATTCCTGAAGCTGGGTATTCTGTTTATCGATTTATTTTAAAAAGAGGTTGATTTAGCTCATGGATCTACAGGCTGGGAGGTTCAAGAAGCATGGCACCAACATCTGCTCCTCACAAAATAGTGGAAAGTCCAAGGAAAGGGGCAAAACTTAGAGGTGTCCTCACTTTGTAACAATCCACCCTCAAGGGAAACAATCTATTCCCAAGAGAACGAATCCAAGAGTGGGAATTCGATCGCTACGTTGAGAACAGTACCAAGCCATTCATGAGGGATCCACCCCCATGACCCAAACACCTCCCACCAGACCCCACTTCCCAACACAGCCACAGTGGAGATCAAATTTCCACGTGAGATTTCAATACAAAACACATTGTAAAATACAATCATCCCTTCCCAATAGTCTCCAAAAGTCTTAACTTGTTCCAGCATCAACTCAAATGTCCAAAGTCCGAAGTCTCATCTGAGACTCAAGGTGAGCTCCTTCCAACTCCAAGCCTGTAAAAACAAAAACAAGATTTTTACTTCCAAGATAAACATTCCCATTTCAAAAGGGAAAAATCTGCCAAACTAAAAGAATGGCAGGTCCCACACAAGTTCAAAGGCCAGTAAACCAAACATTAAATCTTACAGCTCCAGGTGCTGCCTCTTGGGCATGCTGGTGCAAGGGGTAGGCGTCCAAGACCCTGAGCAGCCCCGTCCCCTTGGTTTTACTGGGCAGAGCCCATGTGGCTGCTCCAGGGATTGAAATCAGGCACCTGTAGCTTTCCCAGGCAGGCACTACATGCTGCTGGTAGCTCTGCAATTCTGGGGTCTTAACGGCAGCCCTACCTCTGTGGCTCCACCAGGCTTGGTAGGGACTCCCTGTGGTGGCTCTGCCCCGTCTCAGTTTCCTGCCTGGGCTCCCAGGCTTTCCGGTACGTCCTCTGAAATCTAGATGGAAGCTGTCATGCCTCCTCTGCTCTTGCCTTTTGTGTGTCTGCAGAATTAGTACCACATGGAAGCTGCTAAGGCTCAGGGCTTGCACTCTGCAGAGCAGTGGCATGAGTCAAACCTAGGGCCACTGGAGCCAAGGCTGCAGCAGCCAGGATGGGGGAGCAGTGTCCCCAGGCAGCACAGAGACATGGCATCCTGGGTTTGTTCCCCTAAACCAACCTGTCCTCCTAGACTTAGACCTCTGAGTCTGTGATGGGAGAGCTGACCTTAAAGATCTCTGAAATGCCTTGGGGACCTTTTTCCCACTACTTTTTCCCATTGTTCTTCTAGCACCTGGCTTCCGTTTATCCATGCTAATCTCTCTAGCAAGGGGTTTCTCTGCCTCACCTTACCCTTGGGCTCTTTCGTTTGCTACCAGTTGGCTAGGCTGTGAATTTTCCAAAATTTTCTGCTGTTTCCCTTTTTCTAGTAAGTCACTGTAAGCAGTTAGAAGCAAGCACTCCGCAGCCCAAGCACTTTGCTGCTTAGAAATTTCTTCCACAGATTTGCTATTCCATCACTCTTAAGTTCGTTTTCCACAGAGCCCTAGGGCATGACTCAGTGTAGCCAAGTTTTTTGCTATGGCGTAAGAAGGATGCCTTTTACTCCAGCTCCCACAAGTTCCTCATTTCCATCTAAGAGTTATCATAAGAGTGACCTTTACTATCCATATTTCCATTAGATTCTGGCTACCACCTCTTAACAAATCTCTAAGAATTTCCAAATTTTCCTTCATCTTTTTTTCTGAGCCCTCAACAGAATCATCCGTGATGCTTCATTCATGGCAATGCAATCTTTTTTCAGCTGCCCCTTCAAACTTTTCCAGCCTCTGCCCCCGACCCAATTGCAAAGCCATTTCCACATTCCCAGATATCTGCATAGCAACTTCCTACTCCTTGGTACCAATTTTCTGCCTTAGTCTCTTGTGTCGCTGTAACAGAATACTCGAGGCTGGATAACTTGTAAAGAAAAGGGGTGTGTTTAGCTCATAGTCCTATAGGCTGGAAAGCACAAGAAGCTTGATGCCAGCACTGGCTGTTTCTGGTGGGGACTTTCATGCTGTGTCACAGCGTGGCAGATGGTCAAAAGAGAAGCAGACGTGTGACGGAACAAAACGCAAGAGTGTCCTCACTTTTTAGCACCCGATTCTCATGAAAACTCATGACATCTTCTGAGAGTGAGAACTCATTCGTTACAGAGTGAACAAGTGATGGCACCAAGATACTCATGAGGGATCCATCCCCATGCCCCACATGCCTTTCACTAGCCCCACTTCCCAACATCGCCACATGAGGGATCAAATTCCACTATGAGTTTTAGTGGGACTAAACTCATAGCAGAAAGGAGTTAGCACCAGAGGATGGCATAGCAAGAAGCCAAGTGAAGAGAGTGTTCCAGAGAAGAGCAAGTGATCAAACTATGCCGGGTAATTCTCCCACGCCAAAAAGAAGATCTAAATACCACACTATCCCCATTTTCTAATATTATAAATTGTTCTCATGAGGCTATCACAGAACTTGGTCTACTCATGGATAATCCATTGAATTATCGCCAAGCATAATTCAATCTGTCCAGGAGGTAATCCAGTTTCTTTAGAGATAATTACTAAACATCTACTCTGAGCAATACATGAAACAAAATGTCATGCAAGATGCAGAAATGATTAATACCTAGCTCCTGTCTTCATAAAGCTGTCTACTGGGGGGAAAATGCATCATCCACAGAAGCTTGTGCAACATCAAAAGAAGGTATTAATACACTGATATTCATTATTCACTCTATCCACAGCACTCTCCTTGTTGCTGAAAATATGCAAGAGAAATGCAAGACAAACTCCGTCCTCTCATGGAGTTTGTAGTTTCGTTGGGGGGGGACCAGAGAAGAAAGAAAGGCAGGCAGTCATAGCATGGAGCGTAAGTGCACTAGGTATTTGAAGAAAGAGATGGCAATTGATTCCACTGTGCCTGTTAACTGATCTCTGGCCTGAGTTTCCTCACTTTGCTGCAGTTCACACACGGGTTCTGAGGATTCAGGGATCAGGCAAGCAGTTGGAAATAAATCAGTGTATGACCATGACAACCTCCAAGGAAGGGACCCCGTAGCACACTGGCAACCCGTGACACTAAGAGGAGGCTCTTCCAAGACGCTCGGCTTCACGATTAAGCATCCACCAGGACTGCTGCTGGAAGTAGAATGAGGACCAACATGGAGCTTGTGTCTCTTGAGATCTCTTCCCATTCATTAGCTCCCAGCTGTTATTTCCCCAGAAGTAACCAGGTGAAAGAAGTTTTGCATTTGAAATGTCGAGGCTTTGGAAAAATCAATTTCCACACCGATTTCTCCCTCAGTTCTGATATAGTTACCCCCCCCAAAACTTCACAACTCTGCATACCGACACATTATAGTAGGAATTTCATGAATCTCTGCATAGTAGAACCAGATCCTCACATTATATGGAGCAAGGCCTCAGTACTCACAGGAACTCTTTATATAAGGGGCAGATGTGTCTCAAAGGGCACTCGGGCATCTCCTTGTTTTAGCCTAATTGTTAAAGTATGAGCCAGACACCAAAGTGGTGGATTTCTGGGCATGTGTAGGTGAAACATGTTTCAACGTATTGTAAAATTTAGATACCCTTTCCTATAGAAATTTCAGGCAATTTTTAAGATAAATGTGTATCACTTGAGTAGAGAAGGGATAAGAGGAAAATATATTTTGTAGTTACACCCGAGAATAACGACTCTCTTTGTACCAAGAATTGGTACAAAAAGAAAACCATTCCATGAACACTCAAGATACCTCAGAAGGAAGACAGAAGGGCAAAGTATTTTTTTTAAATGTCCGCTTTCTGTTCTCCCCTCATCTTCTTTTTTAAGTCAGATTGCTTTAGCACCAGTAAAAAAGATACAGTTATCTTTTCTGTCAAAACCACGCCAGAGACAAAGGAAACGGGGTCATTTTTGCTTTGGTGCCGACAATTTGGGGGTAGGTTATTTTTTCAAATAGCGAAGGACCATAGAGTTAGAAACCACCTGCCAGTCTTGAAGGCTTATAGGAGAGTTATCAGGAAAATGCCTTAAAGTTATGTTTTTTTTTGTTTTTTTTTTTTTGAGACGGAGTTTCACTCTTGTTACCCAGGCTAGAGTGCAATGGCGCGATCTCGGCTCACCGCAACCTCCGCCTCCTGGGTTCAGGCAATTCTCCTGCCTCAGCCTCCTCAGTAGCTGGGATTACAGGCACGCACCACCATGCCCAGCTACTTTTTTGTATTTTTAGTAGAGACGGGGTTTCACCATGTTGACCAGGATGGTCTCGATCTCTTGACCTCGTGATCCACCCGCCTCGGCCTCCCAAAGTGCTGGGATTACAGGCTTGAGCCACCGCGCCCGGCCAAAGTTATGTTTTTTAAACAAACGAACCAGAAAAAGACCTTTACTTTTATTTTTCACAGTGTGGAGCCATCCCATTCTCTTTGGGCCCTGTTCTCAATTGAAAAATTTAGAAAAATAAATGACAAATGCACAGGATCAATTGATTTATTATGATTTTTCTTACCTGACATGTTTTCCATAAATTAGGACAATGTTGCTATGTTTTTCGATTGAAAGGCCCAGTTCAATATGTCTGTCTGCAGAAGAGGAAATGAAACATCCTGCTTTGGGCCCCCATTATGTGCTATAGCTGGCCTAGAGATAGAACCTGAGCAACGCCATTTTATACAAGACAAAGCTGTTTTTCCAAAGATAAGTTGTAACGGCTGCCCCATTCTCCCTGCAATAACTGCTGACCTTGGTTTCTGTAAGTAAACACAGCTAGCTTGCGCAAAAAAATGCCCACTATGTGAAGCTGCTCACCTTTGCTTATCAGTAACTTCTCTCTGTGCCGCTAATGTGACAGGTAAGCAGCCCAAACCCACGCCATCTTGGCTCCTGCGACTTGTAATAAGTAACTAAGGTCTGTAATTTCCACCCTACCCAGATAATGTGTAAACTAACGTTTATCTTGACTTCTGTAAACCACTTAAGTAACAGTCGGAGTGACAAAAGTCCCCTGGCCCTTGGAATGTCCGGAGCCCCCTCACCCTCGCCTCTGCCCAGGAGGTGATTTACAGAATCCACTAGCCTTCGGAATGTCTGAAGCCCTTCATCCCCATCCCCGCTCCTCACCCCCACTCCCAAGGTGGTTTTACGGGTATAAAGTGTCTTGACACCCTCCTTTCGGGGCCACACGTTGGAGAGACGCGAGTCCTCCGTGGCCGCTGGCAATAAAGACCCTGCAATTTGGCATACTTTTGTCTTGGTGTTATTTAATCTCGGACTCAATACTTCAATTATAAGCATGACTTATGACAGGCAGCTGTCAGGCAAGGCATCTGGATTCTGACGGAACCTATTTAGACAGTGATGCTGAAAGCACTCAAGAATCTGATGAAAGTCGTAGGAATCTTACCACAACCACCCAGCCAAAACAACACGAACAGCATAAACTCCCACGTATACACCATTGTGTGGGTAATTTCAGGGTTTTTAAGCCTCCGCACCCTTGACATCCATACCTCAGTCCCTTATTTATCATTTCCTGTCTCTATGATCTGTAGTGAATTACCTGCTCTCTGTAAAGGATCACCTTCCTTCTCTTTAAAATAAGCATGAGATAGTGATGCCTGGCTTATGGGTTTGTTTTGAAGATTAAATGAACAGGTGTATCTAAATGCTTGACAGCATACCTTGCCCATAATGAAGGTTGGTCATTCTGAGCCATTATTTTCCTGCTTGTGCTATGAGTTTTAAGATTCCCTGGTCAAAAAGAATAATATGGTATTTTAGAATTTATCTGTATCAATTAAAAGGGACAATCTCTATTACAAGTTTTATGGAGTAACCATTAAAAGTATGGATTTACTTTACAATGCCCATAATTTACTTTAAAATAGTTGGACACTGAGAATTGAATCATGAGTTTGGATTAGTAGAAGCCTGAACTCTAGAGGCAGGAAGCTGCCGTAATGGAAACTTCACCTCATGGGTGGCCAGCTGGTGTTCCATCAGAAAGACTTCAGCTCTTCAGATCTCACTCATTACCTGAGGCTTTGAAAATTAGCACAGAGGGTGTCACAGATGGATTTTGATTAGTGATGTAAGAGACTTGCTAGTCAGTATGATGAATACCAGAAATAGGCTCTCAATGGTAAAATTCAAGGTCTTTAAGTCTGGGTTACTGTGTAAAATATTGTCAGAGTGCCCCACACCTGTGCTGAACGGGCCGTAGGAACCTAGTAAGTTTCTGCCCATAGGATCTGCACTGGGGATCCATCCACAGACAGCTCTGCTACCAGCTACTGGTTAGGAGGATTTCTGTTTGCCTAGTGCTGACTTTAGGTTATCAGAGTCCTACCTCTGGAATATTGTTGCTTCTGCCTCAGGGAACTTGCAGGTAAAATCCATCAAGCTCTCAGTTTCATGAACTCTCCTGGGCTTTTTTTTTTTTTTTTTTTTTTGAGACAGAGTCTTGCTCTGTCACCAGACTGAGTGCAGTGGTGTGATCTCTGCTCACTATACTCTGCCTCCTAGGTTCAAGCGATTCTCCTGCCTCAGCCTCCCAAGTAGCTGGGACTACAGGCATGCGCCACCACACCCAGCTAATTTTTGTATTTTTTTTTTAGTACAGATGGGATTTCACCATGTTGGCCAGCCTTGTCTCAATGTCTTGACCTTGTCATCTGCCCACCTCTGCCTCCCAAAGTGCTGTGATTGCCTGCATGAGCCACCACGCCCAGACTGGGCCTGCTTTTTAAAGGGATGTTTATTTCAAAAACAATCTGTATTTGGCAGGATTTCTTCTGAGAATTGCTATCCTGATAAAAGGTCAAGGACATATCTAACTCTCATTCATTTAAACATCTCAGTGCCATCATATACCCA
The DNA here is from genome assembly GCF_009761245.1 of Sapajus apella. NCBI lineage: Eukaryota > Metazoa > Chordata > Mammalia > Primates > Cebidae > Sapajus > Sapajus apella. The sequence goes on along the minus strand of NW_022436972.1, from coordinate 4,527,320 downwards.
AAAGAATGCAAGAGTCATGCATGGACTATTTGCTAAAGTCAGCTCACAACGGCTTTAAGATAAGGTAGGCTAAATTGGGATCCCAGATATGCTACTTCCTAGCTCTTTGGCCTTGGGCAAATATCTTCACCAGCAAAACAGGGAAGTTAATATTACCTACGTGATTAGGTTATTAGAGAATTAAATGAGATAAAGCATATGTGATGGTTGATTTTATAGGTCAACCTGACGGGGCTAAGGGATACCCAAACAGATGGTAAAATATTGCTTCTTAATGTGCTTATGGGGGTGTTTTCAGAAGATTTCAGCATTTTAATCAATAGGCTGAGTATAGAAGCTCTGCCCTCACCAATGTGGACAGGCATCCTCCAATCTGTTGAGGAAAAAAAAAGAAGAAAAAGGTAAGTTCTCTCTTTCTCTGTGTGATCTGGGACGTACATCTTCTCTTGCCTTTGGACATCAGCACTCCTGGTTCTTCGGCCTCCAAATCCCATCTGGTACTTACGCCGCCATCCCCTCCCACACAGATTCTCAGGCCTTCAGACTTAGGCAGATCACGCCACCACTTTCTCGGTTCTCCAGCCTGCAGCCAGCAGATCTTGAGCCTTCTCAGCCTCCATACATGTGTGAGCCAATTCTCATAACTAATTAATCAAGCAATCAATCAGTTCTATCGGTGCTGTTTCTCCAAAGAACCCTAACTAATATAGCGTACAAAGCTCACAGCGCATTTCCCGGCGTACAGTAGGAAAGTAACAAATGCATGGTTATGGTTATTATTATGCATTTAGGTATTCTTTCTTATTCTAAATGGCTTTCCAGTGTCCTCTGACTTTCATTTTCCATGATGATTTATGTAGAACTATAAATCGAAACTGTTCACTCTTGGGTTTCTGTGACCTACTTTGCTCTGGTGCTTCTGCTGCCTGTCTGAGTGCTTCCTGTCCTGCAGCACCGTGAACGTTCTGCGAAGACAGGGACCTCGTCTCTCCCATCACCGCCGATGCCCAGTGCCTAACCATGTGCCTGGTGCATGGTAGGAGTGCAATTGGGACTTATTTGTGCTGTGAGTCTCTTCGGCACCCAGGCTCAAAACCAAGCATTCTCTTTTATTCTCTCTCCTCTCCCTGCTCCCTGCCAATCAATCCTGCTTCCTGTTTACTGTTCATTCATAACGTTACACCTTCCATTTTAATTCCCATCCTGTCAGCCGCCATCTTTGTCCAAGTGCCATCATGCATTTAGACCGTTGAAATTGGCCCCTAGCAACTGTTTCCAGCTGGTTTCCTGTTTCTGGCCTGGCTGGTTTTTATCATCAAACTATCCTCTAGGAAACTGCTGAATTATTTCTGTTAAAACCCTGCTTTGCACAAGTTATCTTTCTCTCTGTCTGTCTGTCTGTCTCTCTCTCTCTCTCTCTCTCTCTCTCACACACACACACACACACACACGTACTGCATGCACACACACCCCATTCAACAACTTTCTACTGAAAGCATCCAACAACCTAACTCAGAGACCTTCCTTTCAAGAATCCTTCACTCCAGTCAGGATGGTTTACTTATTATCTCCAACTGTTCTTATGTGCCTACTTTTGTTCGCAGTCTAGAGGCTCTCAACCCTTTCCACCAAAACCCCTCAGTGACAGGGGAGGGTGGCTGTAGCGCACAGCCGAAGATGCTGCTTTCAAGCCTTACGTTTTATATCAAGAAGCCATATGCATTTTGCATTGCTATCACCTACTATATCCATGTTTTTCATAATACCTAAACACTTTAAATTATTGCCATCCAGTTAGATTGGACTGGCCCAATCTCCAGGGTGAGAGAGATGTGCTGAGTTAAGTCCATGGTTTTGTGGACCCTCTAGCTCTCACAATGGGGTGCATTTCCCCCAGACACCCCCTTGTACTCCCCATCACTTCTCTCAGCCCCTCCCCGAACCTTTTCTCCCGGGCCCCAGTGAAGTCCTTCCTTTCTGCCCCTGTTTCCGGCAGTAGTCACTGCTTCCTCTGAGGTCCTGGAGTCCATTCTGCTAGTCCGCCATGCTGTAACTTGAACCACTGGCCATCCTTCAAAAACAATTTTGTTCCCCCAAATAAAAGGTAGCCTCCTTGAAACAAGGATCCTCTGTTGCATCAGCGTTTATCCCACCAGGTGCAGCACGCAGCTCTGGACACAAACAGCTCTCAACATTGTAATCTGTACCACTCATCTGCTCCAAAGTGCCTCTTTCACATTTTCATTTCATATTGATTTCTTGTCTGATTTTTCCTCTTTATGTCCTGGCCCTCACAGCAGCATTCTCTTCTCCTTTCTCAGGTTTAAGTGAACTAAACACTGAGTTATCTCTCAATACTGGGAGCTTTTCTGATGCTGTGCTTCCAACAAAACAATAAATACAAAAGAGAAATAAGAGCAGTAAACGTGGGGGTGGGAGGAAGGGTAAAAATAACGGCTACTTTCTTTTTCCTTTCTTTTCTTTCAGCATTTCATCAAGACCGGGCCCTGTGCTCAGCATTTCATTTGCTTTGTTTCCTGATAATATCAGTTGGGAATCTTTCACTGATGTGAAGTGGAATCTTCTAGAAAAGTACCCAAGCAACGTTCAACTCCCCTGCAACCCACTTCCTTTCCCTGCCTGTCCATACTCATTTAATGTCTTAATAACAACCCCACCATATGGGAAGAATGAAGGCAGGGAAGTCAGGAAAAGAGAGGCTTTGAGACAAAAGGTTAAAATGAGATGAGGTTCAGGCATTAGCGAGGTCCCCATTCACCCAGGTGATTGAAGGGAACGTGGAAAGGATGTGTCAGCTGAATCACAGAATGTTATTGTAGCTCTTTCTCTCTCTCTCTCTCTCTCTCTCTCTTTTTTTTTAAAGATGAGGTTTCACCATGGTGGTCAGGCTGGTCTTGAACTCCTGACCTCAGGTGATTGCCCGCCTTGGCCTCCAAAGTGCTTGGATTACAGGCGTGAGCCACCACGCCCGGCCAAGCTCTTTCTCTCTCAACAGGTATCTACTGCAACACGCACGCACACACACACACACGCACACCCGACCTCCTTTCCCAGCTCCTCTCCTGAGCCTGTTTCTGAGGCTGGAAATTGCAAGAATCATCCAGTCTTACAGTGTCAATTATGTTGGCCAGCATTCTTTTAATACATTAGTTCCCCGTGCTCTGATAAGTTAAATGTAATTTGGGAGCATTTTAGTCCATTAAGGTTGCTATAACAGAATACCGTTAATTGGGTGGCTTATAAACAACAGAAACCTATTTCTCACAGTTCTAGAGGCTGTGAAGTCAAGACCAAGGCACTGACAGATCATCTGGCAAAGGCCCATTTCCTGGTGCATAGATGGTGCCCTCTCACTGTGTTCTCATGTGGTGGACAGAGTGAAGGAGCTCCCTTGGGCCTATTTTATAAGGACATTAATCCCATTCATGAGGATAGGTCATACCTTCATGACCTAATTACCTCTTAAAAGGCCAATGACCTCCTAATAACGTCATCTTGGCGGTTAGGATTTCAACACATGAAATTTTGAGGGATGAAAGCATTCAGACCATAACAAGGAGATAGGGAGATTACACAATGAGTGGGGCATGGCCTGCTCGGTCCAGGTAAGAATAGACATTTCCAGACAGTTGTCGTGGCCATGTTCTGGTTGCCATAGTGCTGACATTGAGAACCCAAATGCATATGCACTAAACTAAGTAATTACGCAGAAAACGTTTGTTCTTTTGCCCTCTTGTTGATTGGCTGAATGGTTTTTTATAGGTGTGAATCCTGAGAAGGCTTATGTTTCATTCAGTTTATGCAATGCGTTCCAGTCCATCAGTAGCAAGTCCGTTTTAGCAGCAACTTCTTCAACAATTAAGGTAAATTTCCATTAAAATTCATTTACAAAACTTGTCAAAAGAGAGACAGAGTTGTGTTCCTTTAGGTTTATCGTCTGATTTTCTTTTCTTTTTTTTTTTTTAAGATGGAGTTTCGCTCTTGTTACCCAGGCTGGAGTGCAATGGCGCGATCTCGGCTTACCGCAACCTCCGCCTCCTGGGTTCAGGCAATTCTCCTGCCTCAGCCTCCTGAGTAGCTGGGATTACAGGCACGCGCCACCATGCCCAGCTAATTTTTGTATTTTTAGTAGAGACGGGGTTTCACCATGTTGACCAGGATGGTCTCGATCTCTTGACCTCTTGATCCACTGGCCTTGGCCTCCCAAAGTGCTGGGATTATAGGTGTGAGCCACCGCGCCCGGCCTGTCTGATTTTCTTAAAGCCTGTCCTGATTTCTTTTAGGCCAAGTGAGAGTGTGCGGACTTGCAGGACTGCAGTCAATTTTAACGCATAAGCTTCATACAGAAAATATGTCCTACCTGTCAGCACAGCATCTAAGTGCTTAGCAAGGATAAGAAGAAAAAGGATAAACTTCTCTTGGGACTGTGGTCTATTAGTGTGTCAAGCCAAATTTTTAATTTGAAAAGCAATTCTGCAGAAATGAACGGAAACTCCTCTCTAAACATTTTAATAAGAATACTCCCCCAAGCCAATATGCAATTGAGTGCATTACTTTCTAGTAATTTCATTTATACAACAGCTCCACAAGCTGTTTCTTTCTCCATATTCAGATAACCCTAGCCTCTAGGGTGACTGTAAAAGTGATATTTTAATAATGTGCCACATCTGTGACCAGAAATACGTGGTGAAGCGCTGTCATGATCATATGGTAATAAGCCTCAGATAACTATTTTCCAGATTTAGGCAGGACTGGTTTGATGCTTGTGGTAACTTTGGTTGCCACATTTTTCAATCTCTTCTGCAAGAAATCATGGCTAAAGACGAATGCTTAGAATGAGATCCAGCCTTTATTTCAGCTGCGAAGACTGGCCGGCTTCCATGGAACTTATAGATCAGCTCTGTTCAATAGGAGTATCATGTGAGCTGCATATGTTATTTAAATTTTTCCAGTAGCCACATGAAAAGTACAGAGAAAGATGTGAAATTAAGTCTCACCATGTATTTGATTTAACACACTATATCCACAAACAAGATTACCATTTCAATATGTAATCAGTGTAAAACATTATTAATGAGATATTTTGCATTCCTTTTTCTTTGTATTAACCCTTCAAAATCCAGAGTGCATTTTACATTGACAGCAGGTCTCCGTTCAGAGGAGCTGCACTTTAAGGACTCCGGAGCCGTGATGGCTAGGAACTACTGCATGGATGATACAGCTATACAGCAAAATCTTCTGAAAAGGTGGTCTACAAATTCTGGATCAAGAAAATCTTAATACGAATGGGAATTTCCAGGCCCTATCCTTGACCTACCAAATTGTACCTCTGGGGATAGCACTAAGGAACTGGCATGTTTTAAGACAGGTTTTGTAGAGGATGCTTTGCTTACTAAAATTTAAGAACATTTCTTAGACTCCCTGTCCCAAATTTGCTTGTAGACCTGTAGTCATCATCACACACCCACCACAAGGCCCACCACACGGTCATGTAGGTAAGTAGGCACGATTACATAACCCGGTCGGTTCTTTCATAGACTCATCAGATATTTTTTGAGTGGTCATTGTGTGCGCAGCCTAACAATATAGGCAAAGCCCCTGCCCTTTGGAAGCTTACATTCTAATGGGTGAGGCAGAGGGAACAAGTAAAGTGGTAAATAAATGATCCAATTTCAGGTGGTGGCAGATATAAAGAAGTGACACATGGGTAGGAGATGGGTAAGAGGGAACCCAAGCATAAGAGGGAACGTGGAAGAGGGAGGGCCTGGGTATAGGCGTGGTGGTCAGGGAGGGCTCTGGAGCAGGTGGGTGCTGGTAGACACTGAGTAAAAGGAGGAAGAGGCCCCCACTGCATAAGAGAGACCAGTGCATTAGGAAGCCCAGTGGTGGGAGCAGCTCCCAGGGCAGTGTGCTGGAACTGAGTGAACAAGCAAGCAAAAGGAGGAGTTGGGAGAGAGGGGCAGGGACAGATCTGATGGCACAGTGCCTGTACAGCCATGCCAAGGTGTGGGGGGCTTATTCCAAGAGCAGTGAGAATTCCCCGGAGGATTTTAAGCAAGTACATGTAGCATTAACATCTGATTGGCTGGGCATGGTGGCTCATGCCTGTAATCCCAGCACTTTGGGAGGCCAAGGCCAGAGGATCACTTGAGTCCAGGAGTTCAAGTGCAGCCTGGGAAACATAGTGAAGCTTCATCTGTACTAAAAATAAATAAATAAATAAAGAGAGCCCGCATAGCCAAGACAATCCTAGGCAAAAAGAATAAAGCTGGAGGCATCACGCTACCTGATTTCAAACTATACTGCAAGGCTACAGTAATCAAAACAGCATGGTACTGGTACCAAAACAGAGATATAGACCAACGGAACAGAACAGAGGCCTTGGAGGCAATGCCACACATCTACAACCATCTGATCTTTGACAAACCTGACAAAAACAAGCAATGGGGAAAGGATTCCCTGTTTAATGAGTGGCATTGGGAAAACTGGCTAGCCATGTGCAGAAAGCAGAAACTGGACCCCTTTCTGACACCTTACTCTAAAATTAACTCCAGATGGATTAAAGACTTAAACATAAGACCTAACACCATAAAAACCCTAGAAGAAAACCTAGGCAAAACCATTCAGGACATAGGCAAAGGCAAGAACTTCATGACTAAAACACCAAAAGCATTGGCAACAAAAACCAAAATAGACAAATGGGATCAAATTAAACTCCAGAGCTTCTGCACAGCAAAAGAAACAATCATTTGAGTGAACCAACAACCAACAGAATGGGAAAAAATTTTTGCAATCTACTGACAAAGGGCTGATATCCAGAATCTACAGAGAACTAAAACAGATTTACAAGAAAAAAACAAACCCATCCAAAATTGGGCAAAGAATATGAACAGACACTTTTCAAAAGAAGACATATATGAGGCCAACAAACATACGAAAAAATGCTCATCGTCACTGGTCATTAGAGAAATGCAAATCAAAACCACATTGAGATATTACCTCATGCCAGTTAGAATGGCAATCATTGAAAATCTGGAGACAACAGATGCTGGAGAGGATGTGGAGAAATAGGAACACTTTTACACTGTTGATGGAAGTGTAAACTAGTTCAACCATTGCGGAAGACAGTGTGGCAATTCCTCAAGGACCTAGAAATAGAAATTCCGTTTGACCCAGCAATCCCATTACTGGGTATATATCCAAAGGATTATAAATCATTCTGTTATAAAGACACATGCACACGTATGTTCATAGCTGCACTGTTTACAATAGCAAAGACCTGGAACCAACCCAAATGCCCATCAACAATAGACTGGACAGGGAAAATGTGGAACATATACACCGTGGGGTACTATGCAGCCATAAAAGATGATGAGTTTGTGTACTTTGTAGGGACATGGATGAACCTGGAAACCATCATTCTTAGCAAACTGACACAAGAACAGAAAATCAAACACCACATGTTCTCACTCATAGATGGGTGTTGAACAATGAGAACACACGGACACAAGGAGGGGAGCATCACACACTGGGGCCTGTTGCGGGGGGCAAGGGAGGGAAAGCAGGGGGGGTGGGGATGTCTGGGAGGAATAACATGGGGAGAAATGCCAGATGTAGGTGACCGGGGGATGGAGGCAGCAAACCACATTGCCGTGTGTGTACCTATGCAACAATCCTGCATGATCTGCACCTGTATCTCAGAACCTAAAGTACAATAAATAAAAGAATTAGCCAGGTATGATGGTGCATGCCTGTAATCCCAGCTACTGGGGAGGCTGAGATGGGAGGATGACTTGAGCCCAGGTGATCGAGGCTGCAGTGAGCTGTGATCATGCCACTGCACTCCAGCCTGGGCAACAGAGCAGAAGCCTGTCTCAAAAAAAAAAGTAAAAAATAAAAAATCTGACAGAGGTGGCTAAGGAGACTGTCCAGGAGACAGAACAGTGGGCCCAGGTGACAGGGACAGCAGCAGAGATGGCGAGATGTGGCAGAGGTGGGTTGGCCGCTAAAGGTGGAGCTGATGGAGCTTGGGGATGACTGTGGGTCGGGGGGAGGAAGGGAATGGAGGAGGGTTTCTTTGTTTGGGGCCTGAGAGACCACCAATGGGGAGAGTTAAATGGTGCTATCGCGTGAATGTTGGTGTCCTCCCAAAATTGAAGTTGAAATTGAATCCCCAGTGTGATGGGATTAAGCGATAAGGCCTTTGAGAAGCGATTAGGTCATGAAGGTGGAGCCCTCATGAGTGGTATTAGTGCCTGCAATAGTTTGTAAGTTTGCCTCCTCTAAATCTCATGTTGAAAGTTAATGCCTAGTGTGGCAGTGTTGGAGGCAGGGTCTCCTTGGAGGTGTTTGGGTCTTCGAGGCTGGCCGCTTATGGATAGATTGATGTCCTCCCTCCGGGGTGAGTGAGTTCTCACTCTATTAGTTTCCCCAGAGCTGTTTGCTGAAAAGAGCCCGGCACCTCTCCTCTCTCTCTTGTTTCCGCCCTCTCCGTGTGATCTCTGCACGCACCAGCTCCCCTTCGTCTTCCACCATGCCTAGAAGTGACCTGAGGCTGTCACCAGATGCAGATGCCCAATCTTGAACTTTCCAGCCACCCAGAATAATGAGCCACATAAAAAAAATTTTTTTTAATAGAGACAAGATCTTGCTCTGTTACCCAGGTTGGGGTTCAGTGGCTCAATCATAGCTCACTGCAGTCTTGAACTCCTGGGCTCAAGTGATTCTCCCACCTCAGCCTCCCAAGTAGCTGGGACTACAAGCACACTTCACAGTACACACCTAATTTTTAAAAATTTTGGTAGAGATGGGGGTCTCACTATCTTGCCTAGGCTGGTCTTGAACTCCTGGCCTCAAGCATTCCTGCTATTTTGGCCTCCTAAAGTATTAGGGTTGCAGACATGAGCCTCCGCGCCTGGCCACTTTTTAAAATAAAATAAATTGTTCAACCTCAGATATTCCTTTTAGCAACACAAAATGGACGAAGATAGTGCCCTTATTAAAAAAAAAAAAAAAAAAAAAAGTCCGGGGAGCTCCTCGTCTTCTCCTTCCACCACGTAAGGCAGCAGCAATAAGGCACCGTCTATAAACTGGAAAGCAGGCCCTCATCAGACACTGAGTCTGCCAGAAACTTGATCTTGGATTCCCAGCCTCTAGAACTGTGCAAAGTAAAGTTTGGTTGTTTAAAAGCCACCCAGTTGTGGTTTGTTACAGCTGCCTGAGCTGACTATGAGGAAGACAGAGGAGGAAGGTACAGGGTAGGGGATAAATGTAAAAACCCAGTTGTACAGATTATCTCTTTGCAACCAGGGAGATTCTCAGTATGAATAATCCTATTTTAGTTTAAATGGAAAGGAGGGAGGAGTTCCCTTACATGTCTCAGTTTCATCTGTTCTTTCACTGTGCTCTTTCCCACACAGGATAGAAAAATGGTTAACAGTGGCTCACACCTGTAATCCCAGCACTTTGGGAGGCTGAGGTGGATGGATCACTTGAGGTCAGGAGTTCAAGACCAGCCTGGTCAACATGGTGAAACCCCGTCTCTCCTAAAAATACAAAACTTAGCTGGGCATGGTGGCGTGTGTCTGTAATCCCAGCTACTTGAGTAGTTGAGGCACAAGAATTGCTGGAACCTGGGAGGCAGAGGCTGCAGTGAACCAGTGAGCAGAGCTCAAGCCACTACACTCCAGCCTGAGTAACAGAGCAAGACCCTGTCTCAAAAAAAAAAAAAAAAAAAAAAAAAAAAAAAAAAAACAAAGAAAAATAAAACGGTTAAGAAATTTCTCTGCCTGCCAGGAGGTGGAGGAAACCACAGCCTCCTTTCTTCCCAGGTGGTCACAAGTATGAATTCACTCACATACCCACGGTCTACCCTGCTGCTGCCCGGGAATCCCAGCATCACATCCATTCAGCATCACATCACATTCATTGACTCCGCAGATACTGGGAGATCAGTGAGGTAGGCAGAATCCCAAAATAACCCCCCCTGACCCACACTCCTGCAGAATCCCCTCCCTTGGAGTGCAGGCAGAACCAGAATGTGATTTCACTCCTTTCACTAAGTTATGTTATACGGTAAACATGAAGGGACTTTGCAGATGTAATTAAAGTTGACTTTAAGCCCACTTGGGCCTAGTCTAATCAGATAAGCCTTTAAAAAAGGGTCTAAGGGTCACTTAAAAAACACACACACACATGCTAATCATGCTCTCCTATAGGCCTAAAATACATAAATGGCCATGTTGTAGAGAAACCGGTGCCAGAGAAAAGGCTTCTAGGAACTGAAGACTACAGGCTTTAGTCTTCCAACTGCAGAGAACTGAATTCTGCCAACACCAGTGAGCTTGGGAAAGACTCCTTAGTTTCAGCTGAGAGCACAGCTTTGGTTGCCCCTGACTACAGCCTGGTAAGACCTCTGACCCAGAAAAACTGTCGGATAATAAATTTATATTGTTTTGAGTCCCTACATTTGCAAAAATTTGCTCTGCAAGAATTGAAAACTAGTATAATAAAATAATAGCTTTTATTGAGCACTTGCTTTGTGCTCAACATTTTCAATTGTTTTACCTCATTATTCCTTACAACAACCCCATGAGTTTGGCGCTATCATTATCCCAATGTAACACATGCAAAAATGAGTCTTAGGCGGAAGTCACAGAATGGAGGGTGGGATACAGCAGGGACTCTGAAGACAGGGAGTTTGAGCATTGCACAATACTGCCTTCAATTAGAGGAGGTGCCCCTCATCAAGAGCTGTGCACCTGAGACTCCTCTTCGTAATTATGAAGGCTGCTCTCCCCTCCCCTTAATCTCTCAGACACGTGGCCCGAGGCCTCACCAAGCAGTGCCTCTGATGGGCCATTGCATCATTTCCTCTCCCCACCCTCTGGAAGCCCCATGGTCAGCTTAGGTATCAGGACCTCCGGAAGCTGAATGGTCCCCAGTATCCCCTGGGCATATTATAACCTAGCTCACACGTGGGGTGACTGATTTATCTTGGTTTTTCCAGAATCATCCCAGTTGCAAAACTGAAAGCCCAGAGAGAGTTTGGAGAATGGGTACAAATACATGGTACAAATAAGTTCCAATGTCTGACCGCAGGGTCGGGTGACTATCGCTAACAACAATAGACTGTCTATTTCAAAACAGCTGGAACTGAGACCTTGAAATGTTCCCAACACCTAGAAATGTTAACTGATCAAGGTGATGAAGACCCTGAATACTATGACTTCGTCATTATGCAATCCACACATGTAACAAAATATCACATGCACCCCGTAAATACCTACAAATATGTGCATCAATAAAAATAATTTTAAAAAACTGAAAGACTCATATCCCAGGAAGTCTCTCAGTGCCAGGCAAATCAGGATTATTGATCACCTGACCCTGCTCCAAACCAAGCCCAGGCATGAGAGGCCTGGGGGCCACTTCCATCCTGCAACATGCCATGCCTTCCTTGTCACCAAGAAGAAAAGAAAAGCCCGGATAATAGAGCCCTGCTCTCTAGAGAGAGCTCAGAGCAGAAGCAAACTCTTCGGAAGCAGTGAAGGAGTTCCTGCTGGATACCAAGGAGCTCCTGCTGGATGAGGTTTTGCAGCGCAAGCCAGGAGGGGCTTCAGCCTGGACCATCAGACAGGCCTGAGAAGCAAAGCCCATTCAGGCCCTCTCCCTTGAATTGAGACCCTCTTGCCTGAGCATCAACATGAGGCACATGGATTCAGACATCAGACCACGCCAGGCTCTGCGTTCCATCATCTCTGCTGCCTAGGCAGGCAACCTGGGGAGAGTTGGGGGAGGCGTCATGTGTTTCCTAGGATTGTGACCGCCGTGATACTCACCTGGGGAATAACGGGGCCCCATCTATTGCTGTCCACCTCGATTGAGAGTTCAATCCTGATGAATGGCTCCCATACAAGAGTTGGCTTCTCTCTCGGGGGTTCTGGAATCTTGATGACACCTTGTCATCTTCTAAGTTGTGCTCTTTCTGCCAAGTGGCACCTGGCATGACAGTAGCTGGATCACCATGTCTATGAACTGAGTGACCGGTGGGACATTTACTGAGATGGTGCTATGTTCTGAGTGTTTGCAGTCTCCCAAAATTCACATGTTGAAGTTGAATTCCCTGTGTTATGGCATTAAGAAGTTGGGCCATGAGCTGGGCACAGTGACTCACGCCTGTAATCCCAGCACTTTGGGAGGCTGAGGCAGGCATGTCACGATGTCAAGAGATCAAGACCATCCTGTCTAACACAGTGAAACTCCGTCTCTACTAAAAGTACAAAAAATTAGCTGGGCGTGGTGGCACGTGCCTTTAGTCCCAGCTACTCGGGAGGCTGAGGCAGGAGAATCGCTTGAACCCGGGAGGCGGAGGTTACAGTGAGCCGAGATCGCACCACTGCACTCCAGTCTGGGTGACAGAGCAAGACTCTGTCTCAAAAAAAAAAAAAAAAAAAAAAAAAAGAGGAGGTAGGGCCTTTAGGAAGAGGCCCATATTGTGGGACAAATCTGTCCACACTATGGGAAATGGCTCAACACACATATGTCATTAAATACAGCCAGCCAGCGATTCACAGACTCATTCATTCACTTATTCATTGGTTCACCCACATTTGGGAGCACCTATGATGGGCCTGGCATTATGTTTGGCTCCCACAGGGAATTACAGAACACTTGGAACTGTATAACATGGAAGTGCTGGGCACGAAGCTAGCATAGGAAGATGCCAACCTAATCCACATGGGTGAGTGAAGAGGGGTTAATGTCATCAAAGATCCTCAAGGAATTTTTCCAGAAGCCAGATGTGCATTTTTAAAATTTGAGATGGAGTCTCACTCTGTTGCCCAGGCTGGAGTGCAGTGGCATGATCTTGGCTCACTGCAACCTCCACCTCTCAGGTTCAAGCAGTTCTCCTGCCTCGGCCTCCCAAGTAGCTGGGATTACAGGCGCCCACCGCCACACCTGGCTAATTTTTGTATTTTTAGTACAGACAAGGTTTCACCATGTTGGCCAGGCTGGTCTTGAATTCCTGACCTCAAGTGATCTACCCGCCTCAGCCTCCCAAAGTGCTGGGATTACAGGTGTGAGCCACCACACCTGGCCAGGATGTGCATTTTTAATATTATCTTATAGTTTCAGGAAAACAAATTAGTTGTTTGTGGGTATAAAGATACATCCCCCAAAAGCCATTAAAAAATTAAAAACTCTCAACCATCAGCTTAAAACATGTCTCTGCATTTTATTTTAAGAAAACATAAATCTGGTCACAAAACATCTTCAGAGAACGGGGTGAGTGAAGAAAGAAACAGAATGGATGGGAGTAGCAAATCTGGGGCCACAGCCATATTCAAGGGGCGGAGCTGACGTGAAATCATTTTGTTCTCGGAAAAGCAAGGTTAACTGAAGCTGTGAAGCCCAGATGGCCAAAAGATTTACAGCCATCTAAAGAGGAGCAGAATCGTTTCAAGAGTTGAGTTATGACGACTTGTAGGTATTGATTAGATGAGAGCACCAGCCCCGTATTCAGCAGAGAGTTAGGGAATGAGAAGTAGAGGGGAGATGGTGGTGGTGATCGTCTTTATGTAGTTTTCAAAGTCACTTCCGAAAAAGAAGATGAGGTAATAGTTGAATATGCCGGCGAGGGACATGAGGAACAGGAAGAATATGATGCGTTTCCCAAATATGTAGCCAGGGGTGCTGGAAGAGAAGGAAAAAGAAAACTAGATGCAGCACAAATGACACCAATTTCACACACACCAAAATGTTACCCCTTTTAGATACATGGGGTTTAAATTATAGCTCCTTGCACTCAACAAATGCTCCATTTGCCCATTTACTTCATATGAAGGATGGACATGTCTCAGCTATTGTTAGTCCTTGAACTTATTTCAAACCCAAGCGGGGAGAGCCTAGACCTCAAAACCCATCCGCGTGAGGCTCTGCTGTACCCGCCTCTCTGTGCTCTTGTGATTTCCTTAACTCCAGAGCTCCTTGATGGCCTGAAGGTGGCAGGTTCTGTTGAGCATCGGGCATTCTCAATGAACGTGAGGACCATTCAGACCCTCTCTGCAGCTGTGCCTAAGGATAGACACGTGTGTCATGCAGGATTGTGTTAGAAGTGAAGTTTAAATGAGCCGATAAAACCGATAAATCTGAAAGGTGCAGCATCTGAGGGTTCATTCTATTCTCCTGAGGCTGCCTGGAATAATTCACATTCACATTCATGAGAGCTGGGCACCCAGCAGTAGGAGACAGGCCCTTGCATTTTTGAGTGGAGGGAGAGACGTTTTTGTTGTTGTTTGTTTTTAAGACAGAGTCTCCCTCTGTAGCCCAAGCTGGAGTGCAGTGGTGCAATCTCGGCTCACTGCAACCTCCACCTTCCAGGCTCAAGTGATTCTTACGCCTCAGCCTCCCAAAGCGTTGGGATTACAGGTGTAAGCCACCCTGCCTGACCAAGACATGTTTTAACACTCTATCCTTCCCGCCAAGGCACTAAATCCCAAACTGCTTCGGCAGATCATGGGTGAGGTCGGGAGGCATCCCTTAGTGATGTGACCTCCTAATGGCATGCAGAGGCCACCCTGCTTCTGCCCTCCCTCTGCAGAGCCCTCCTCTGACGGCCGCAGTGGCTGGCCCATCCGAGTGGTGCTAACAGGTTGGGAAAGTCCAAATGACTCAGGAGAGTTGTTAGTAAGGATCCCGGAAAGACGCCTTTAGGCAATCAGGACCTCACGACGAGGTGAGCAGCGTAAGGAGCTAGTTAGAATGTCTTATCTCATCAACATGACTGCGAACAGGAAACCAGGAAGAGAATGAAGCTGGCCAAGGAATAGGAGTGGTGTCATCTGGCAGCGCTTTTCAGATGTGAGTGTGTCCCACAGGGAGCTTGTTAAAATGCAGATTCTGAACAATTAGGTTCCAGAAGGACCTGAGATTTTCCATTTCTGAGAAGCTTCCAGTGGGCACTGATGCTGCCGGTCCATGGACCATACTTTGAGCAGCAAGGAACGTAATGGCTGAGTGACTTTCAGACTCCTGCTGTAGAAAAATTATGCTAAGTTGGCCAGGTGCAATGGCTCTCGCCTGTAATCCCAGCACTTTGGGAAGCTGAGGCGGACAGATCACCTGAGGTCAGGAGTTCGAAAGCAGCCTGGCCAAAATGGTGAAACCCCATCCCTACTAAAAATACAAAAATTAGCCAGGTATGGTGGCAGGTGCCTGTAATCCCAGCTACTCAGGAGGCCGAGGCAGGAGAATCGCTTGAACCTGGGAGGCAGAGGTTGCAGTGAGCCGAGATCGCACCACTGCACTATCGCCTGGGTGACAGAGCAAGATTCAGTCTCAAAAAAAAAAAAAAAGAAAGAAAAAGAAAAATTACTAATTACATTATGAGCATATGGGTTGGCTTTCAAATTGATAAGATTTCTAATATTAAACCTGTGGATGCCAAATGCTACTCTCTCTGATTATGGCAGGAAATGGCACTCAGCAGTGTGAAGTTAGCTGTCGGGCTGATGGGGGAAATAAACATCCCAAAAGAGGCTGTTGTGGGCTGAACTGAGTTCCTTCCAAAATTCGTATGTTGACTTCTAACCTCCAGTTCCTCAGAAAGGCTATATTTGGAGACAGGGCGTGTAAAGAGATAATTAAGGTAAAATGAAGTCATACGGGTGGACCCTCATCCAGTATGACTGGGTCTTATAAGAAGAGGACATTTGGACACTGATACGCTCAGTGGGACGATGATGTGAAGACACAGGGAGAAGCTAGCCCTCTACAAACCAAGGAGAGAGGCTGAAGGAGAAACCAACCCTGCCCATACCTTGATCTTGAACTTCCAGCCTCTGGGACTGTGAGTTAATAAATTCTGTAGTTTGAGCCCCCCAGGCTGCAGTACTTTGTTACGGCAGCCCCGGCAGATGAGTACAGAGTCCCCTGCTAGTGCTGGTAAGGGAAGTGAAAATAAAATAAAGAAGTCCAAGTAAGGGATATTTTTTAAGCCAGAGAATAGAGGGTTCAGATAAATTAAATTGTGAAAAGTCAAATATCGCAGTGGCTCAGATTTGTCACTCGGATGAGGCCACCATATGCTCATTACAGAAACAAAAAAAGTGATTTGCGAAGCTGTTTTACGCTCAAGATAAAACCGAAGTGAAAAATGAAATGGCAGCGCCTCCTGATGAAATAGTGGTGCTGTTAAATTCAGGTAGGATTTTTCCAAGGTCTCGGGGCATGTGGCCCCCCGCAGAATAGAACTAGGGTGCTTTAACTCTTCCCAGGCCGTGCACAGGGTGTGGAGAATAAGAGCTCAGACTCCCACTCCCTCGCCTGCAGGGCTCAGGGAGAATGTGGCCCCAGGCTGGGCACGCCATTAGCTGCATCTTTAAGTCTCTCAAGTTTGGAGATGGCTCAGGCAAAGCCCCAGGCTCAGGCAAAGCTACGGAGAGCCTGAAATGCTGTAAGCAGGGAAGGAAGAGCTTGGGGCCTGGACAGGGTGCACCGGGGTATTAGCCCTTGAACAAGCAAGACAACTCTTTTGTGGTTTCTATTTTTTTTTATATACCAACCAACTCACTCATCTTTCATTGTTTCTAAAAATTGATACATAATTCTAAATGAGTGAGAAGGTCAGAATTAAATGATTAAGCATCCATTGGGTCTGGGTACTGTATACCCATGACTTCCTTTCATTCTCCCAGTCATTCTGTGGGGATGTATTGTGAACCTATCTTCCACCTAGGCAAGCAGAGCGAAGAAGTGCACGATTTGCCTCAGGTCCCCCAGCCAGCAAGAAGCAACGTAGGCGTTCAGACCTGCCTGTGTGAGGCTGGGGTCCTGCGCTTTGCACTGGAGTGACTTCCTAAGGACGCCTTCAGACTTCGGAGACCAGACTTTGGTTATTAGTTTTAAAACAACTGTGCCCTCCACAGGCAATATAAAACTTACGTGAAAACACAAAATCATCCTGCTAAACAATTCCCATCTCAAAGGTGCTGACCACTTCTAGGATAAAGTGCCATAGTGTGGGAGATGGGGGCACCCGTGCACCCAGTGCCCTGAGTCCCAGCCCCCACTCAGCTCTCTGTGGCCCCAGCCAGTCACCACCCCTCCCCGACTTCCCACCCCAGGTTCTTAATTTGCACAAAACACCAGATAGGAACAGAAAACATTACGGTCCCTTCTGGTTTTAAAATTCTGTTCTTTTCAGAATTTAGGGAAGTGTCACTTTAAACCTGGTGACTTCTAAAGGAAATAAAAATTGTAAGCTTTGTGAGGGCAAGATATTTCTCCTCTGCATACCCACAAATCTCCAGTAAATCAGGACCTCTGCAAATATTTCTCAAATGAATGAATCATTTCTCAAAGAGATGTGAACAGCCTTCAGCGATTCCCAAACTCCAGTGTGAGTAAGAAACACCTGAAGAATGTGTTACCTGAGAATACAGAGTCATCTGAAAATGCAAATTCTCAGGCCTCCTCTGGCAGAGATTCTGATTCATAAGTCTGGGATGGGGCCCAGGAATCTGTATCTTTAATAAGCACCGCAGATGATTCTAATACTGTTGTCTGGTGGGGCTCGCTTTTAGAAACAGCAGCCTTGATAATCCATCTGTGCTTCCCGGCCTTCCAAAAGGAAAGTGTTTCTCCTCAAACTCTGGCAAAGTAACACCACAGTCTACACTTGGAGGAACCCACAGACTCTAAAACATAGATGCGAGGAGGAGAAATGACAAGGAGGAATCAGTCTTCTTGCTTGTTGAGAACTAGGTCTATGATTATTTCGGCAAGTTGAGTCTTGTCAGTCTTGCAGTGTGCTCCTGGGTCTCCTGGGGCCAAAGCCTCTGTCATGTTCACTGTTATTCTTTCAGCAACTGGCCTGGTACCTGGCACAGAGCAGGTAGCAAATATCTACTGAATGAGTGTTGAGTGAATGAGGAGTGAGTGAGCAACTAAGGAGAAGGAGGAGTGTGGTAAGCTGAGTGGCCTCAGTCACTGCCCACTCACCATTGAGCTGAGAACTTCAAATTGTCCAGAGGATCAGTGGGAGCCCCAACAGGGGCCAGGACTCTGAGGGACAGAAAGAGGGAGCAACCTAGAGTCCGCTGGGGAAGGTAGGTGATAAAAGGCCAAGAGTCAGTTACCAGTTGGTGCCCAGTACCCTTGAGTTTGGGCCCAGGTGATAGCTTAAATGAACTGGGAAGAAACCAAGATTCAGGCTGGGTGTTGTGGGTGGCTCATATCTATAATCCCAGCACTTTCAGAGGCCGAGGCTGGCAGATTGTTTGAGTTCAGGAGTTCAAGACCAGCCTGGCCAACATGGCAAAACTCCATCTCTACTAAAAATATAAAAAATTAGCTGGGCGTGGTGGTGTGTGCCTGTAGTCTCAGCTACTCAGGATGCTGAGGTACAATAATCACTTGATCCTGGGAAGAGGTGGAGGTTGCAGTGAGCCAAGATCAGGCCACCGCACTCCAGCCTGGGCAACAGAGCAAGACTCAGTAAGGTAAGGTAAGGTAAGGCGCGGGAAGGGGAAGGGAGTGGAGGGGAACGGAGGGGAAGAGAGGGAGGGGAAGAAAGGGAGGGAAAGGAAGGGAAGGGGAAAAGAGAAGAGAAAAAAGAAAAGAAAGGAAAAGAAAAAAGAAAAGAAACCAAGATTCATCCTTATCTGCTGGGTAGTAACTGCTGCAGGTGAACTAAACAGGATAGAGGAAGGGGTCAGAGAGTAGGATGAAGGGCTGAAAATAAGAGCCAGAAACTTCTACAGGGCACAAAAAGGGAGCTGCAAAATCCTCGCAGGGCAGCCTGAAGCCTGAAGGAAGAAGCTCAAACTGGGGCGTATATTATGGAATGTCTTCCCTACCCACTGGACCAAGAATGACACTGAACTTCGGAAGCAGACAGGTCTGAAGCAACTTCTGGAAAGGGGCAAGGGACCATCTGGGGTCCAAGAGAGAAATTCCAGGGGAAGGATCTCATCAAGCAATGTCTCCTTGGTTGATGAGGTCGAGAACTAAGCCAGTTCCAAGGGCATTAGGTCTGCAGAGTCCAAGTGTGAAATAGCCCAGGAACAGGAAGAGGACCTGGGGAGGAGGTGGGCCCAACGAAGAGGATCTCAGCAAGTAGCTTCTGGAAGCAGGATTGAAAATCTTCTTGCATCCAACCATAGAGCCCCTCTGGCTTGCATCTATGTTAGGGCATATTCTGGTCTAGATTAGGCTTAGACAATTCTTACAGCATCTATTATTTCTACTGATGATAACCGCTCAGAGCGGTTGTGTTAAGCAGTGCCTGTATTAAGAAGGATTCTGAGGCCAGGTTTGGTCTCTGCAAGAAAGAGCACCATGATTCATCAATAATGCCTATCACAGCGACAGGGGAGGAGAAGGGGATCTAGAATCCATGCAGACGGTGGATTACAGGGCTGGGAGGATCTTCTTCTTATCATCTAAAGAGGGAGACCAGGGTGAGACATAAGTCAGGCCATTTATATTTCAATGAGGTCCAAAGAAGTCTACTATTCTAAAGATTTCTTGTAAATCAATCTTCCTTTTTTTTGAGACAGAGTCTTCCTCTTGTCCTCCAGGCTAGAGTGGAGTGGCACCATCTCAGCTCACTGCAGCCTCCGCCTCCTGAGTTCAAGCTATTCTTCTGCCTCAGCCTCCTGAGTCACTGGGATTACAGGGATGCACCACCATGCCCGGCAAATTTTTGTGTTTTTAGTAGATATGGAGTTTCTCCATGTTGGCCAGGCTGGTCTCGAACTCCTGACCTCAGGTGATCTGCCAGCCTCAGCCTCCCAAAGTGCTGGGATTACAGGTGTGAGCCACCGTGCCCAGCCTTAATGTTTATTTTTGCCACCCCTGTTGGTTCCCTGATAGGAATCAGTAAAACCTTTAAAGTTAAAAGGACATGTGGGTAGCTGGACACATTTTGTCATGCTCTGCAGATTGTCTCGGATTTAAAGCAGCTGTAGGATCTAAAGCAAGTGGTAACAGATGAAGAGAGGAGTGGTGACTGAGCCACATCCCTGGGACTTTGTGGGGTGGGGCGGGGGGGTAAGATAGGGCTGCACAGGGATCCAGGCAGAAGAGAAGACTCTCTCTTATTTCATTGCTAGACATTCCACCCTCATTCTTAACAAAAGGTAATCACCAGGGGAAAGGCATGATAGAGGTTTTCCAGGGCAAAAGAGAATAAAGAATATCATTTAGGGCAGTGTTGATAAGAATAGGAGAGATAACGGAATTGTGGATTTAGAGGATAAATAAGAACGCCACTGGAAAGGAATGAAGAAAGGGATGGCACAGGGAAGGATCTGCCGGAAGAACAGTCACTCTTTTCCCAGCTGTAGCCCGGCTCGCGGTCTAACCCCCGTCAAGTCCTTGAGCTTCACAGGCTCTCAGGTTTTCCAGATATAGCGCTTTCACCCGCTGACCTCCCCAGGATGTCACTGCCTTTGTCACTGCTAAAGGATGCTATCTAATCATAGAGCCCATTAGCCACTACAGAAGGGTGTTATTGTAAAAGACAGAGCAGCTGTGAACATAGAGAAGGAAGGAAAACGGTGTGGAAGGCGGGGGTCACCACCTGGGGCAGCAACCTCGCAGAACGCATTCCTGGCACCCGGACCCCTACTAGTGCATTAGGAATTACAATCTCTAAGGAACTGATGGCATACCCTAACTCCAGCATTTCTTCTGTGTCAGCATTTATTTTACTAAAATGTAGATTTCCCAATCCAGGTGTCAGGAAGGTACTGTGCTACTTCGGGGCTTTCTGTCTGGCAACATCTATAAACAATGTAACGGTGACTCTCGTCAGTTTCACGGTCTCATGTCTGCATCCTGCATCTTTTTCTTTTTTTTTTTTCTTTTGAAACGGAGTTTTGCTCATGTTGTCCATGCTGGAGTACAATGGCGCAATCTCGGATCACTGCAACCTCTGCCTCCTGAGTTCAAGTGATTCTCCTCCTCAGCCTCCTGAGTAGCTGGGATTACAGGACACGCCACCATGCCTGGTTAATTATTTGTATATTTTTTAGTAGAGATGGGTTTCACCATGTTGGCCAGGCTGGTCTTGAACTCCTGACTTCAGGTGATCCACCCACCGCAGCCTCTCAAAGTGCTGGGATTACAGGTGTGAGCCACCATATCCGGCCATCATATCATGCCTGCATCTTTCTGCATCTTATTTTCCCAACGTTCTTTGCGCTCGTCCCTAGAAGATCTGCTCCTCAGGACAACTTATCGCAAGCTTTAGTTCTCATTTCTCTAGACAAACAATGAGACATTTCACTCCCAGGAGGCCTGGGAGCCCAGACATAAAACATCATTCCAGCACCAGACTCTGCAGGGTGGGAGTGCAGGGTGTGGGGTTGCAAGGCATGTGCAGCGAACAGCACTGAAGCACGCTTTGAAAAGTCAACACCGTGCAGAAGAATTGCTTAATAAGAGAACTGGAAAAGTCCCCCAGCTGTATTTTCAGAGCCTTCAAAGTTTAGGGAGAGAAGGATCGGGGGTCCTCGTCGGCCTTCTCGTTCCCACCCAAGGGAATGCTACAGAGCCGTGAATCTAGTCACATATTGTTTTGAATTATCACTCTTCCTACTGGAAAATCAGGAATCACTCCACAGTTCTTTAGTAGGCCCTGTTACCTACCTCTGCGTTCTCTCTCCTAGGTAACCAACAAAGTACTTTTGCCTCACAAACAAGTACATCAGTCCAGCAAAGGCAGCGGGAACTAAGTGGAGAAATGAAAACACCTGTGTCAGTTTCGCAGCCACCAAAACATGCTGTTAGCACAATTTTAGCATAGTCGTTAGGGAATCAACATTGGTCACAAAATCTAGCAGAGGACTCACGCACTTCAGAAAAAGAGTCTAAAAGCTAGAGGAAACCTGAGAACCTTCCTAATATTGACATTACCTGATGCCGGTATCATGGCATTGTTTACAGCAAATTTGTCCAATCTGCGGCTCTCGGGTCACACGTGGCCCAGGGTGGCTTTGAATGCAGCCCAACACAAATTCCTAAACTTTCTTAAAAACATAATGAGATTTTGGCAGGGCGTGATGGCTCACACCTGTAATCCCAGCACTTTGAGAGGCCGAGGCATGCGGATCACGAGGTCAGGAGTTTGAGACCAGCCTGACCAACATGGTGAAACCCCATCTCTACTAAAAATACAAAAATTAGGCGGGCGTGGTGGTGGGAGCCTGTAGTCCCAGCTACTCGGGAGGCTGAGGCAGGAGAATCTCTTGAACTCAGGAGATGGAGGTTTCAGTGAGCCGAGATCTCGCCCCTGCACTCAAACCTGGGCGACACAGCGAGACTCCATCTCAAAATAAAAGAAAAGAAAACAAACCAAAACAAAAAACCCACCACCTCCACCACCAAAATATTATGAGATATTTTTTGTGACTTTTTTCTTTAGCTCATCAGCTGTTGTTACTGTAAGTATATTTTATGTATGGCCCAAGACAACTCTTCTTCCAATGTGGCTCAGGGAAGCCAAAAGATTGGACACCCCTAGTTTACAAGGTATTTGTATATCCATGAGCTAACGTGAATCCTTTCAACATAACTAGTACCCACATTTCTATTTCCGGATGTGGAAACGTGGGTTCAGGCAGTCAACCAGGCTTGCATAAGGCTGTCAGCTGATAAAGAGGGGCAGAGGGTAGGACTTAAACCCGGAACACAGCTCTGAAGCTGGTTCTCTTAAAAGCACACTCTTCAGCCCTGAGCCTCCCTGCAAGACAATGTTTAACCTTTCCTGAACCAACAGCTACTGTTTAGAAAAGAGCTCTAGGGAAGGAGATTTCCCTGCATTCTACCCTTTTGGGAAACTGCGAGGAGCAGTGCCCCAATAACTTTATGAAGTCCTGAAGGCTTGGAGTTGGGCGTTAACTCTGCTGAAACTAGTGTTATCTGGAGTCACAGATATAAAAGCAGTTTAAAAACTTCTCCACTTCACCTGCCCCAGTGCTCCTGGCGTTTTGGGAACTTGGGTCTCCCACCCTCCCCAGCTGGATGGTAAGGAGTGTGTTACTGTCACCATTTGACAGATGAGGAAATTTAGGCTCGGGTCAAAAGACCCATGAGGACATTTGTCTTTTTCATAGTCATCTCTGAGCCTGCCACAGTGCTTGGCACATAGGGGTTTTCAAAATAATATTTGTCAGATGATTGAAAGTAAGTCAGGCCAGTAAAGGGGTGGAATTTGAAACCAGGTGTTTCTGATTTCAAAACTTTATCACTGCTACCAGCATTATCAATAATAACATTTATTGAGCATCAGTTGTTAGGCAGAATCATATGAAATGCTATTGTTGCAGGTCATAAATAGCCAGATATTGGCAGTTTTACATGGCTCAGTCTGATATCTGCCAAGCACTGTGTCAGGAGCTTTACATATATAATTTCACTCACCGTAGGAATGCTACTAGCTAGACCACGGTCCTGTTTTACAGTGAGGAAACTGAGGCTTGGAAAGGCTGAGTAACAGCCTGGAGTCATACACCAGCAATGAGCGTCTTCGGATTTGCCTCCAATCAGCCACTCCCCAAAACCCATTTCTTTCCACAACTCCTCCTGCCTTCCAAAATACTACTGTTATCTGGCAGGTAAGGAAATCCAAACAAAAGAGAAACTGTGAACTTCATCCTATCTCTAAAAGTCACAAAACTGTCACAGTCATGATTTGCCTTAGACAAAGTTTTTCCTATGTTGAACCACCTGAATGACTCTGCTCCAACTTACTGGTCCATTTTTCTTTCAACTTAACTCAACTGAACATGAGCTAACAGAGATTATGGGTGGAAAATGGTCACACTCATACCCCTCTGCAAGGAAGGTGAATGCCTCCTTCAGGGAAGTGGGCTGCTGGGAACACCAAGAGGGTACAAATCCAGGCTTAAAATTCTGAGGTTTGTGCAAGCCACTTGTTCCTCTGGGACTTGAGCTCCTGCTCTAGAAAGTGGGGGATTTGGACTAGAATTATCTGCTAAAAAAAAAAAAAAATTCTACAATCTACCATAGTCCTAAGAAATTATTATCAACCAAGGCTTACTGATGCTTTTGTCTGCTGGCAATGACAAAGCTTGTTTTGACAGGAAATACATTTTTCCAGGACTATGAAACACCTTCAAACTCCCTTTGTATTTATCTAGCTAGAGCAAGTCCACATTCATCTAGATCAAGTGTCATCTAAGACATAAAAGGAACCATAGCTCCTAGCAAGGGTATAGTTCGATTTGATTTTTCAAGTAAATGCAAGACATGTTTCCTATTTAACTCAGGAGAGAAAATGGGAAATAAATGGTGAGCTTGCTGACAGGCTTCTAAGCACAGAAGGAGGCCACGTGGTGTCCCTTAAGTGGTTTCTGCTGCTGTGCCTCACCTCTGCTCTCTATCAGCCAACTTAATTCTCTGCCCGCATGGCCCTTCTCACTCCTGGCAATGTCTCCATTCACTGACTTCTGTGGTCCGTCTTACCAGCTGGCCTGTGCTCACCACCATCTCTTTTATTTATCACTGTATATGCAGGCACAGGGCTTGGCACACAGTAGCTCTTCGATATTTATTTATTATGTAAATGAACAAAGTAAGAGGATATTTGTGAAAAATCCAGAATTTTAAGCCACAAGATGCAGGCACTGATCCTGCCTGTGTTATTCACAGCTGAGTAGCTGTAAGCAAGTTACTTCATCTCCGTGAATCAAAGTATCCTGAAAGGTAATAAGGGAAATAAGATCTACTCTATCTACTTTGTAGAGCGGGGAGACAATAATAAGACAAATAGTTCATCATGGGACTGAGCGTGGACTTTCCACCTGTGCCCTGCAGGCTACAGAAGCTGGCCAGTTCATGCCGAGCCACCACCAGGCACAGTGCCAGGCGTGGCCCCGAAAGTCTGACTGATTTCCACTCAATGTTAAATCAACTCTGGAGGTTGATCTGTATTTCCAACTTGCTCCAGTCAAGACTATGGCTGCTGATAACCCCGGGAAGGCCAGGGATGTGGCATCCAGCCCACGGCTTGGTGGAAACATGCCTGAAGGAGGGCCACCACACTGAAAGCTTATTAGCAGAAGAGCCAAGAGCCAGCGGTCCCAGAATAGATCCTGCAGGCACTCTCATTTATAATGCCCTTGTATCTGAGCTAACACTGCTTAAGGATTCTGAGTCACATTTAGCCTTAAACCACCCTTGTCAGCACAGCAGCTCTCAACCAGCCACCAGGGAGCAAGCATTAGCAATGCATTATCACACCTGCTCTGCACGGGCACAGAACACGCCTGAAACACAGCCTCCTGAGGGCTCTCACCTCTCCAGGGCTTCACGCCTGGGAGCCAGAGGTCAGGCAAAGTCCTCTCAACAAAAAGCCTGCCCTTTGAACCTCCTTGAGAGGCACTTTATAGAAGAAGAACGAACAAAGGGAAGTCTGAGTTACCTTGGCTGCAAAGTAGCCCCGCAGTCCAGAGCACAGCAAGGAAAGTGGGGTACGCATCTACACAGTTCTGGCTGCAGAATAAATAAACAAAGAGGAAAACAATCAGAGAACAGGTTACTGCAATGTGGTCTGAAAATTACCTGAACATTGAAGTTAATAATCACCGTCATGCCTGAAGCATAAATCCCATTCATAATTCCACTTGCATCTACCCAATAAGATGGGGCAGCCAGTTGCCACCTGGGAAACAAACAATGGTATAAAGCAAACACATGTTCATAATCCACTAACTCTGTTCCTACGGTGACGCATCAGGGAGACTTGGTTTCTTGATGTATTCGCTTTGGCAGGGTTCCTGTTCTTGGCGGTGCCCCGGAGCTTCTTGGAATCGAAGAGTGAGCAGTGCAGACAGAAGATGTGGCCACTTTGGCATGGGGATGGTGGAGGAGAAGAGTTCAACTACAGAAACTTCTCTATCAGATACACAAATCAGACCAGGTCTGCAAGCCAGGCTGAGCAAAGAAAGGTGGTCTTCAAGCGTTAAAGACACCAAGATCAGTTCAAAAAAGCTAGTGCTCAGAAAGTGAGCTTCCTGATAGGGTGATCACGGTGTGCTGGGCATAGTCCTCACTCCCTGGAGAGTTCTCAGTCTCCCATGGGTGTTTTCCACCCATCCTCCCTTTTTAACTCACCATATATTTTGTGAGTACACATGACGACTGTATGAATTTCCTCTTGCTGCTGTAACAAGTGGCCACAAACTGAGTGGCTTAAAACAACATGCCTTTGCTAAGGTTCAGGAGGCCAGAAATCCAAAATAAAACTCAATGGGCTATAAAGTCAAAATATTAACAGGGCTGCACTTCTTCTGGAGCTTCTAGGGGAGAAACCATTTCCTTGCCTTCTCCAGCTTCTGGAGGTCACCTGTATTCCTTGGCCCAGAACCTCCTTCCAAGCTGAAAGTCAGGGATGACCCATCAAATCTTTCTTATTTTGAATCACTCTGACATCTACTCTTCTGCCTCCTTCTTCCACATTAAAAAGACCATCGTGGTTACATCAGGTCCTTCCCAGATCATCCAGGATAATCTCTTTATTTTAAGGTCAACTGGTTAGCTGCCTAAAGTTCCCCTTGCCATGTAACATAACATATTCACAGGTTCCTAGGATTAGGATGTGGGCATGATTGGGGAGGGGGCCATTATTCTGCCTACCACAATTGCTCTCATGTTTCCAATAAGGAACTGAGGCTTGGAAAAGCTGAATAGCTTGCCCAGGGTCATCCATCTAGGGAGTGGCAAAGCCAGGATTCACACCATAATCAGTCTGTCTTCAAAGCCTTTTCTGTTAACTCTTCAACTACGCTAAATTAAATCATAGGTGTCCTCCTGAGAAGTTTGCAGTTCCGATCAAGACAATAAATACGCCCATTCATGAAAAACAGTGTAACTAGACTTGAGAGGCATAAAAAGAGAGGGAAATAAATACATTGGAAAGGGCACTTGACTAGGATTAAAGTCTCCATCCTGACTTTAACCTGCTGTTCATCATTGGCAAAACAATCTCTCTGGACTTAGTTTCCTTATCTGTGAAACTGAGAGACAGATCATAATTCTGAGGTCCAGGTGAACTCTCATAGTCAGTGGTGGAAGGTGGCAGTTCTCCAGGCGTGCTCTGGGGACCAGCGGTGGCAAGCCACACTGAGAACTTGTTAGAAACACAAATGTTCGTGCCCACTTCAGGCCAGCGGGATTAAAAACTCTGGGTTGGGGCCCAGAAGTCTGTTTTAACAAGCCCTCCATATGCATGCTGCTGTGTGAGAACTACTGGTTTCATGTGCTTATGTAAATAAAAACAAAGACGCAATTTCAAACAGCTCGTGCAAACTGTTAGGGTCTCATGCCTCAGTTGGTACCACTGAGAACTCGGGAATGACCAGTCCTTCATCTGTGCCTTGCAGAGAACCCAGAAAGATCAGGCTATCTGTGCCTGGCCACTGGAATCTTCATGCGCCTCTAATGGTCGAAAGATCCTTTTCTGGAGAAGTCTGTGAAGGCAATAGATAAGAAACCTGTGTAACATACCCTGGAATCCAGGCACAACCGAAAACCAGGAACAGGACAGAAAGAGCAGACCCCTGCTGAGCTTGCAAAGGGCTCTGAATCCCAGAATTTCCACTGA
The DNA here is from genome assembly GCF_009761245.1 of Sapajus apella. NCBI lineage: Eukaryota > Metazoa > Chordata > Mammalia > Primates > Cebidae > Sapajus > Sapajus apella. The sequence goes on along the minus strand of NW_022436972.1, from coordinate 4,499,665 downwards.
TGTAGTGGACACGGCAGGAGCTCCAAAGGGCAGGAGGCCCCTACGAATTTACCATTGGGGTGAAGTGCTTAGTGAAGAAGCAGGTCCCAAAGTTACAATTACAGCAGCTCCTGGGCACTGGCATCACATCTATTCTTACACATTACTAGAGGCACAAAACTGCAGCCTCAGGACTGAGAAAATGTGATTCATTTTCCGGTACAAGAAAATTAGAGAAAAAAATCCTTTTTTGGTTAGTCGAATAACATTCTGTGTCTGATGGGATAAAATATCTGGTGCTCTTATTGCTTGAAAACCTATTAATATTGGCCAGGCACAGTGGCTCACGCCAGTAATCCCCCAGAACTTTGGGAGACCAAGGTGGGTGAATCACCTGAGGTCAGGAGTTCGAGACCAACCTGAACAACATGGAGAAACCCCATCTCTACTAAAAATACAAAATTAGACTGATGTGATGGCACATGCCTGTAATCCCAGCTACATGGGAGGCTGAGGCGGGAGAATAGCTTGAACCTGGGAGGCGGAGGTTGCGGTGAGCCAAGATTGCACCATTACACTCCAGCCTGGGCAACAAAAGTGAAACTCCGTCTCAAAAAAAAAAAGAAAAGAAAACCCATTAATATCAAGGATTTCCTCTGCTTCCTCCTCTTACTCATGTTTCAGGTTTTTTGTTTGTTTTTAAGTAGCGATTTTGTCTGGGTTAGGCAAAAGGAAAAAAATTAATTGTTTAAGGGATTTGCTCATTAGAAATGAGAACTGTCTAGTGATCTGACCTTGGGTCAGTATTCAACCATTCCCAACTATTAGTTCAAGTCACCTTGGCTCCTAATAAAACATGGTCAGCCTGGAGCTGAATGAAATTCTCCCAGCTGTAAGAAAATGGGCTCCTCCTGTGGATTTCCAGAATATTCTCAGAGCCTTGTTCCTCGCTCTGGCTCAAGCTGGTCCCTCTCACCATCCAAGACCTCAAGTGCCACTTCCACCCGAAGCTGCAAGTTCATGTGTTCCTCCTGGAGAGGGGGCCGCTGCTGGGCTGAATTCAAGTGGCTTAAGCCATGGCAGATGCCCAGTGGCCGCTCATGTAGTCTTTGAAGTTCACACGGTCTGGGCCCAATGCCATGGCTGCCTCTCTTGGGCTATGTGAGTGTGGGTGCATTTCCTAGCCTCTCTGAGTCTCAATGTGCTCATCTACAAGAGGTGGATGGAGACATTAGTAATTACCGCCCTAGACTGTTGTGAGAATGAACCGAGATGAAGTGCCACGTGGCTCACAGTAAGCATTCAATAAGTGCTGGCTATTACTGTCCAATGTCTTCCTTCTTAACCCCCAGTGGAAATGTCTTTCCTACCGACCAATTATTATTATTCTGGATTTTCTTTGAGAAATTTTGCACTACTTTTTCTGTAAAACAGAACTGATGAACTAATTTTGCGTCTCATTTCTTCAGGTCTAAATAGGAGCTACTCAGCAGATCTTGCAACAGTTTGCTGTGCTATGTTCAACTTGACACCCTGCACTATTCATGTTTTTATGGAGAAAAGGACTTGTTGCTATTTTTCTCCACCTCTGGGAATAAAACACAGAAACTCTTTAGTGTTCTGTTAATTAGCTTGGATTAATTTAAAGTAAGTAAATATAATTAATAACAGTTTATTAATAATAGTAGCAATACTAATTAACGGGATCATTGTAGACCTCTCACCTTTAAATAATTTTACAAGTCTATACTACTTGAAAGTGAGCCTAGGCCGGGCACCAGTGGCCCACGCCTGTAATCCCAGCACTTTGGGAGGCTGAGGTGGACAGATCATCTGAGGTCAGGAGTTCCAGACCAGCCTGGCCAACATAGTGAAACCCTGTCTCTACTAAAATTACAAAAATTAGCCAGACATGATGGTACATGCCTGTAATCCCAGCTACTCGGGAGGCTGAGGCATGAGAATTGCTTGAGCCTGGGAGGCAGAGGCTGCAGTGAGCCAAGATCACACCACTGCACTCCAGCCTGGGTGATAGAGCGAGACTCCATCTCAAGAAAGAAGAAAAAAAAAAAAAAGAAAGAAAGTGAGTGTAGAACAGATATGGAGAGATGTAGGGAGAAGCCACGTAAGGGTGGTATTCCCAAAACATGTTTTGATACACTTTGCAAAAAGCAGGGGTTGGGGGTGTCTATAAATAATACATTCTTCTCTCAGAAAACCAAGAATCACAGTGCCCTTAAACGTCCTCAAAAGTCTGTCTAAAAAGAACTCGTTATCCCCTGTAACATCTGTTAAAAGTCCATGAACTTGTAATCCATTTAGGAAATTACACCTCTCCAGAGACCCTTCTCTCTGTAGCCTGTGCTTACTTACACTCACAAAGAGAAATCTTAGGTCAGCTAACTAGGATTTTTCTCCAAAACCGAACTTTGACCAGGGCTGCCCTAGCTGTGCTCATCGGCTGGGAATAGGGCATTAAACTGTGCTTCATACACATGAACAGTCCTGGTGCGGTAGCTCACGCCTATGATTCCAGCATTTGGGGAGGCTGAGGCGGGTGGATCACCTGAGATCAGGAGTTCGAGACCAGCCTGGCCAACGTGGCAAAACCCTATCTCTACTAAAAATACAAAAATTAGCCAGGCATGGTGGCGGATGCCTGTAATCCCAGCGACACGGGAGGCTGAGGCAGGAGAATCACTTGAACCTGGAAGGCGGAGGTTGCAGTGAGCCAAGATTGTGCCACTGCACTCCAGCCTGGGCAACAGAGTGTGACTCTGTCTCTCCAATAAATAAATAAATAAATATTAAAATATACAGGTGAACAGAGTCCAGGTCCAATTCCTTTTAGCTCTCAAACCCTGTCTCAGCTGTGTCCTGAGAATCAGGCGGAAGAAGAAATAATTGAGAAATGGTGGAAGAACAGCCCATTAATCAAGGCCAAGTCTGAGCTGATGAGCCACACTGGCTGGGGTATCTGTTCATCAGCTGCCCCAGAATCTTGAGCTGTCTGTATCAGTCAGCAGTCATATTTCATGCTAAAAATACATGCATCCGGCCTTTTAACCCATCAGTATCAATTATCCTTCATGCCATTTTTCGTTTATAGCTATGGTCACTAAAGATTTATGATCCCACACCGCATCAACTAAAAGTTTTGAGCATGCAACCTTATAACAGGTATATTTGCGTTATCAACTACATACACAAACTACTGTCCATGTATACACAAAAAATGAGTAAAGCTTCATTTCTTACTTTTCAGATAGCAAGATTCAATGCATGCTCTTTTCTTCCTGCAGACTCACGGGTCATCTTGCAACCCTTTTTGCTGCTCCTGGATGCCCCTGGAGAAGTTAGTGCTGGGACGACTTTCTTCTAGAATAACACACAACCCCGTTCCTAGTGATTTCCTGGCACAGGCAGACAGACCAGCTGCCTCTTGGTTTTGGCAGCATGTAGCTGCCTACTGCATTGATCTTTGGCCCTTTTTACAACCCAGAAAGGCACACAGATATGTTGCCGGCCCAGGGAGGAAGTGGTCTTTGCAACAGAACCACAGAAACGTCCAGACAACTTTTATCTTAAAGAAAACACTCCACCCTGCCCGCTTAGCTCCTACCTCTCCACGGCTATCTCTTCCTTCCGTCATCCTTCTCCTTCCCTCTCATGGAGACTGAGTGTTCAGACCTTGGGCTTTGAGAGCTGGGCTGCAACACCCACAATGGGGATGTCCAAGCAGCAACAATCGCCTTCCGCTCTCCTCTTATGCTTTTTACCTCTGGATCCCCAATGACTGCGGAGCTTCCAGACCACCTTCCCAAACAACACAGCACAGCCACCAACCAAAGGGCACTTCTGCAATTTGGAGGTTGGCAACTAGCAAGGCCAGGTCTAAGCACCATGGCTTCTTAGAAACAGAGCTACTCAATCCTGGGGAGATGTGGCAGAAGCCACAGAGCCTGGCCTGCTCCATTTCTTCTTCATTGCCAGCAAAATGGAAACTTAACTTCTAACCAGATATGGTGAAATTGCACCGTAACTTCTCCGAATCGGTTGAGCTGAGGAGTCCATAGAACACAATGTGACCAGTGAGAATGCAATCACCAGGCAGAAGTTTCTCTTTCCAAACTGGTATAGCATAGTAGGAATGCTTTCTTTGGATTGCATCTGGGGAGACGTTCTGACCTCGCCTCATCAAAGACACCTTCTTTGCACCTCTTGCATGTGGATGTGTCTGAGGTGGGGCTCTAGTATCTCTCTCTCCAATGGTGCAAAGAGGCTGACAGCAACCGACGTAATTTCTGTACTTTCCTTCAAATGGTTTTAAAATGTCTTAAATCACCTTTAAACATCTTAAATTGATTCTGAGAATTAATACATGGAAGGCCTAGAAGTTAAAATAGAAACCTCTCTGTAATCAGTTTAGCAACGGATTTCCTTGAGCCCAGACTGCTGCAATCCACCCGGACAGAAGGACTTGGCAGAAGGGAGTGGAGCCCAAAGCAGGTGGGCACATGGAGAAAGAGGGAGATGGAGGTGGCCCGCAGAAGCAGCACTGTGAGCGCTCAGGGGCTGTCTGAAAGGGAAAATGCCCAAAGAGGGCAAGGGGTCAGGCACTCAGACTGTGACGACCGTACCAACGTGTTCAAGAGTGGCCCAGCAATTTAGGAGCTGAGGGAGCAAAGCAGCCAATGAAAACCTGCAACACAGGAGCCATCCCCTCCAATTCCCCCATGCCTACACCTCACTGAAAAAATTAAAAGTACCTAGATAAGGCCAGGCACAGTTGCTCACGCCTGTCATCCCAGCACTTTGGGAGGTTGAAGTGGGCAGATCACAAGGTCAGGAGTTCGAGACCAGCCTGACCAACATGGTGAAACCTTGTCTCTATGGTGAAAAATACAAGTTAGCCAGGCGCGGTGGTGTGCACCTATAATCCCAGCTGCTAGGGAGGATGAGGCAGGAGAATTGCTTGAACCCAGGAAGCGGAGGTTGCAGTGAGCCGAGATCACACCGCTTCACTCCAACCTGGGCAACAGAGCGAGACTCCATCTCGAAAAAAAAATAAAAAACCTAGATGAGGGGAAGGACTGAAGAGAAAGTATATCGGTGAGCGTGATGTGGTCCTGTTCACCAAGATCCCTTGACGTCAGTTTAATTCGCAAAAAGCCAATGGTGCCCCTCTGAAGGGGACCCTCCCTCCCATCTGCTCCCATGGTGCCAGCAACGGGTCCAGGGACTCCGACCCTGCAGTGTGAATCTTTGTCCTGAGTTTGTGCCACTCTCGGCATTCTGAATGTATTTTTCTAGGGTGACCATGACTCCTCCTTTGGAAGGATCTCTGGGGGCATCAAAGTTGCCACTGGGCGGGGACTGAAGGCCAGCTCCTTCCTTAGCTCCCTAGCATGAGGCCTTCCTCTGTGGCAGGCCCCTAGTCCATAGTCCATAGTCCCCAACACGCCTGCCACTGGCTGACCCTTGAAATACACTCTGCCTAAAGGAGAAGTGAACATTTGAATAACATTCATTCGGATTTGCATCCCAAATAGATTGCACCCATCTTTAGGAGCCACTCAGGTGTTTTCAAACAGCCTTTTTATTCAAAGACACGAATGAGAGAGGGGGAAAGCACCTGCAAAATGTCCCCATTCTTTCTGTCCTTGTTCTAGTGGCTCAAGTAGCCCCTGTGTTAGAAATGCACTGGTGTCACCTCCAGACTTCCACCCGCAGGAAAGCGAGGGGCGGGTGAGTTGAAGGATGTCGCCAGCGTGTCCTGCCTGTGGCTTCTAAAGGCGACTGGTGAGTCATGGCTGGTGTTCACGGTAGCACCTCTGGTCTAACCCCACAGGAAATAGGTCAACTTCTCTAACCAAATGACTGTCTCAGATCTTTCTGAAACTGCAGAGATCACACCTCACTCCACCAATGTGTCCCATATCCCCACTCCCTTTCTTTTAATGCTTGCACTCACGAAGACAATGAAGGGTGTTCACAAAGCCTCTTCAGTGAAGTCCAACCTTCCTCACCTCCCTGATGCTCAGAAAGTTGGCTCAGACAGACCTGTGGTCTTAAGGGTGGTCATCACTCCTGGAGGGAGGTCCCCCTGCCCATGCTCCCACCTGTTAGCAAAATCAGGGTTTGGACTCACTTGGCAGTGTAGACCCGCTCAAAGGCCAGTGTTCCCGTCCTCTGGAAGCTCCTCCCATTCTGGGTCCTGCTTTCGTGCTCCACCTTATGGGCAAAGAATCCTGCCAAGGGAAAAAGTTTGCATTTGATTCACCGCGGCCATGTTCAGGAGCCTGTTACTTCCTTGTTTTACTAGAATGTTAAATGCCTCCTTGACTTGACCTCCAGACAGCCCTAAATGTCCTCCATCAACTGTCATTTAACAGAAATGTACTCAGCAGCTGCTCTGTACTGAACACTGTGTTTGGTGTTGGAAATGCAGTCACAAGCAAGGCACACGCCCCGCTTTCCAGGATCTTCCAGTCTAAAGGAATAGACAAACAAGGGAAGCAGACAAACAAGTTCTGCACGGCAAAGCCAGTCATGCCAAGATGAGATTGAGTGAGTCCATGGCACTTTCAGGGTCAAAGGAGGCAACTTAATTCCATGTCGGGTCGCAGAAGGATTCCTAGGGGGAATGACACCTAAGATAAAATCTGAAGAAAATGTAGAAATTAGCCAAGCAGAGAGAGGGAGAGGGGCCACTCTACTCTAGTAGAACGGAATATGCAAAGGTCCAGGGGAAAGCACTGTCTGTGGTTCAGAACGCCCAGCCAAGGAGGGGGAATGGAGGGCGCTGGGGAAGGAGTGGGATTCAGCAGAACCACAGACAAGGCCAAAGAGGGAGGTGATGAACCGTTCTTTCAATGACATGTAACCATGACCACTTGGCACGATGTGCCAGACACTTAGCTTGCATCCAAGAACAGAACAGACAAAGAGCCTTGGTTCGAGGAACTGATGCTCTGGCGAGGGCAGCAGAGGAGGAGACAGATCATCCACATTAAGCAAAGTACATAAACGAAAACGATACCATGTGCTCAGCTGTGGGCCAAAGAAGGGCATGGTAAGGGGCTGTTTGACACATGCAAGAGGATGGGCTCCATGAGCCCCAATGAGAAAGTAGTAACTGAGCCAGGGCTTCAAGAAGGTGACCACTGAGACTCGCCCCTGGGGCTCAGCAGAGTGACTATGACCTTGCTGAGAGTCGTGTGAAGAAATTCAGAACTTAGTTCCTTCTGAGAGCAACAAGGAATTACTGACAGGTTTAAGCAGAGGAATGTCGTCATCAGAAAGTCACCCTGTCTTTAGTGTGGCAGGCACTTAGCAGGGTCAGATCCAGGATCGGGGACAAGATAGGAGTGAACTGGAGTGGCGGCTGCGGGGGCGTCAGAGATGCCAAGGAGACACCGTCTGGAGGATTTACTATAGCTTGGATGATGGGCGGTGAAGGTCTCTCTCCCCCTCTCCTATCCTATTTTATTCCTTTACTCCTTTTCAAGAGTGAAAAAGGGATACATGTGATGGTCAGGGATCCAACCACAGGGTTCCTTTTTGTCAACTTTATATTAGGCTCCTCAAAAAGACATTAAAAGGGTGCTTTTCAATTGTGTATAGGAATAAAAGCCTTTCTTTCTTTTTCTTTTTTTTTTTTTTGAAACTAAGTCTCACTCTGTCGCCCAGGCTGGAGTGCAGTGGCACGATCTTGGCTCACTGCGACCTCTGCCTCCCAGGTTCAGGCAATACTCCTGCCTGGGCCTCCTGAGTAGCTGGGATTACAGGCATGTGCTACCACGCCCAGCTAATTTTGTTGTAATTTTAATAGAGACAAGGTTTCACCATGTTGGTCAGGCTGGTCTTGAACTCCTGACCTTGTGATCCACCAGCCTCGGCCTCCCAAAGTCCTGAGATTACAGGCGTGAGCCACCACGCCCGGCCAGGAATAAAAGCCTTTCATGTTTCCCTTTTCGACACAAATAGCACTCCTTCTGTAGCAATGTGGCCACTTTGGGCGTATCTGTAGGACTCTCTTGCATAAAGGAAGGGCCCACCTCATTCCAGGCACCGTGGTGGGCACTTACCATGTATTCCGTCACTGAGCTTTGCACCCACTCTGTGAGGTGGGTAGTATTGTCCCCACTCTGTAAGTAAGAACCCTGCAACTTTCCCAGAGTTACCCTGCCACTGGGGAGCAGGGCAGCTGGGACTTCAAACCCAACGGGGCATATGAGGACATGTTTCCCCTATTGCTGTCACCATGGAGCTCCCTGCAGGCTTCCACCAGCTGCACAGGGTTTAATACGCCTGTCCATTCGAAAGATCTGTTCTTACCAGAGTATGACAGAAAATGCTGATCAGTTTCTTTCCGGAACCCAATATGGTGCTCCCGCCTCTGAACACATAAACAGGGCTAATGAACGCCACCTTCTGTATCTGCAGCCTCTGCATTCCTAAAGTCAACCAACCACTGACCACAATTATTAAAAAAAAAAAAATTTGTCTGTACTGAACATGTATAGATTTTTTTCTTGTTACTATTTTTTTAAACTACACAGTATAACAAATGTTTACGCAGCATTTATATTCTATTAGGTATTATAAGTAATCTATGTTGCACCCAGTGGCTCACATCTGTAATCCCAGCGCTTTGGGAGGCAGAAGGAGGTGGATCACCTGAGGTCAGGAGTTCAAGACCAGCCTGGCCAACATGGTGACACCCCATCTCTACTAAAAATACAAAAATTAGCCAGAGGTGGTGGGGTGGGAGGTGGTGCTGTAATCCCAGCTACTTGGGAGGCTGAGGCAGGAGAATTGCTTGAACCCAGAAGGCGGAGGTTGCAGTGAGCTGAGATTGCACCATGGCACTCCAGCCTGGGTGACAAGAGTGAAACTCCATCTCCAAAAAAAAAAAAAAAAAAGACAAAACAAGCAATCTAGAGATTATATGAAGGGTGTGTGTAGGTTAAATGCAAATATTATGCCATTTTATATCAGGAACTTGAGCATCCAGGAATTTTAGCATCCGAGGAAGGTCCTGGAACCACCCCCCAAGATACCAAGGGATGATTGTATTAAAAGTCAGAGGTGGCCAGGCGTGGTGGCTTATGCCTGCAATTCCAGCACGTTGGGAGGCGAAGGCAGGCAAATCACAAGGTCAGGAGTTCTAGATCAGCCTGGCCAACACAGTGAAACCCCATCTTTAATAAAAATATAAAAAATTAGACAGGTGTGGTGGCGCACACCTGTAATCCCAGCTACTTGGGAGGCTGAGGCAGGAGAATTGCTTGAGCCCAGGAGGCGGAGGTTGCAGTGAGCAGAGATGCTGCCATTTCACTCCAGTCTGGGTGACAGAGCAAGACTCTGTCTCGAAAAAAAAAGAGGTTCTTTCTATGATTAGCAGCACAACGTGGCTGTACTTCTCTGCACCTGCCTCTCTTCTTTCCTTCCTTGCTCAGAGAACCAAGCCCCTCCCTTTTCTCTAAGGCTGTGCCCTCTACTTGCGATCTTGATCCTGTCCATACACTGTCTTCAAGTCTGTATTTCATTGCTCCTTCTCCACTTCCAGAATCCTTAGTATCATATTCTCTCCTTTTCTTTATCCTGGAAACACCCACAGATCTTCCCTACCCTTTAAACAAAACAAAAACAATCTCACCTCAGTCCAACATTCCACTAAGGTCTACCTCTCCTTCCTTCTAAGGTAAACTTGGAAGAAGCGGCTGCCTTTGTTACTCCTCACCACCCCCTCACTCCCCAATCTCTTACAATCCTCCAGTATGCTACAGAAATGATGCATGCAAAGACCATTAACATACTTATCTCAGCTGGCTGCTAACAGTAAGCCAAAACCAGTGTGAGAGAGAGACAAAGTCACAGATAGAGAGATGGCTGCATAGCGTTGTGAGACACCTTCTGCACCTGCGCACTGCGGGCTACTTTAACTGTGCAAAACCTTTAGTAACCACACGTGAGGTTATCAATCACTCCACTGCTCAGTGACGGAAACTGGGGGCCCGAGAAGTCAAATATGTTTCTCAACAAACATAAAAAGATCTGGAGATTTTAGTTAACCCCAGAGTTAATATGAGTCAGCAATGACACACAGTTCTCAAAAAAACAACTCATACGTAGATTATTCTAACAGAGTTGGTGTCTGGATCTCAGGAACGGCTTCCCTGTACAGAAGACACCTATCTGCCTAGGTGTTCTTAGAAAGAACACAGGAAGAGGAGAGGTCTCCCAATGGCAAGGGACTCCAGAAACAGTAGGCTGAAGAGGGGACATTACAGCTGACACTGCAAACACAGAAAGAGCAGGCACAGTCTGAGGGATTTTAGGGAACAGTACCAGGACTGCTGGGTAAAAGGCATAGGGCTGCAGGTTTCAGCTCAACATAAGAACTTCTTGAACAGTGAGTGCTTGAATGAATGAATTGGAGGCAATATGCCTGGTGCAAGTGTCTACTCTCTAAAGTCAGATGATTAGTTTTTAATCCCAGCTTCACGACTCCTGACCTTGAGACTTTCAACTAATGGTCCAAATTCTCCATGACTCACTTTGCTTATCTGTAAAACAGGAATAAATAATGGTATATATTTCTAGGCTGGGCTCATGCCTGTAATCCCAGAACTTTGGGAGGCTGAGGCAGGAGGATCACTTGAGGTCAGGAGTTCGAGGCCAACCTGACCAACATGACAAAACCCTGTCTCTACTAAAAATACAAAAATTACCTGGACTTGGTGGCACATGCCTGTAGTCCCAGCTACCCATGAGGCTGAAACATGAGAATCACTTGAGCCCAGGGGGCAGAGGTTGCAGTCAGCCAGGATCACACTACCAAACTCCAGCCTGGGGGACAGAGTGAAAGTCTGTCTCAATATGAAGAAGAAGAATAGTATATATTTCATTATCTACTTGCAAACACTCATAGAGACCTGTCTTTGTGCCCAGCAGTGTCCGGGTGCAGGAGAATAATGCAGGGAACAAAACAGGCACAGTGAAGGACAGGTCAGCCTACAGTGACATCTCCAGTTTCTGCGAAGGTAGTGGCACAAGTGGGTGGGTGCAAGGATTAAATGGTGCAAAGATTACATGAGATAATACCAAGCGCAGCAGGAAGCAGGAAGCACCATTCTTCCCACAACGCAAGCTTTCAATCCAGGCAACAATAGGAAAGGCAAGCTTGGAAGGTTGTGAGTTTCCCCATCACTGCCATGTTCAGGAAGAAGCAGCTAGGGGGTGGGTACTGTAAGGAAGAGTCCTGCTTTGGGAGAACTTCATGAGTCTATGATTCTGTTTCTCGAGCCTATCAAACCCCAGGTTGGATGGCAGTCTTCCAACATGGTGCTTGTGAGGTTTCTTGTGAGTGTGTGTGTGTTGGGGTGGAAATAGTAACAGCAGTTCCATTTCCCTCCTTAGCACCATGCTCACAGACCCTTATGACTGCAGGGCCATAATGTCTCCAAAACTTAGAGAAGGCTGCCTCTCCTGGGGGAAAGAGGACACTGCGAATGCCTGCCAGCTCCCCTACAACCGGAGCAGACGCGGAACTGCGCTCCTGCAGGAGGACATCCTTCCTCTGCCGCCACTAAGTGTAGCTCAGGGGCACTGAGTCCCTCCCCTCAGCTCACACTTCTTCCCAGTCACTTTCTCCAAATACAGTATGTGCTTCCCAGGTCTGCATCATGTCCAAGCTGCTGGCAGCTAGGCAGGAGAAGTTGGAGGCTCTCTGCCTGCTGCTCACAAGAAATGCATCTATCTAATTAAAACTTGCCCTAAGCCCCAAACTGGGGAGACAGATTTGAGCCCAGCTTCTGTCTCCTTGCTGGCCAGCCTTGCAATAAAGCCTTTCTTTTCTCAGAAGTCAGTGCCGTAGTATTGGCCGATGAGCCCATTTGCTCAATAATATCTGTATTCTCTGGGGAAGCAGGCTTTGATAGTTCTGGAACTCAAGGTTTCTTAGAACGATGTATTTTAAACGTGTTCTGTTTTTCCAGATCTGCTTTCTGCTGGATCAAGTTGGAAAGGGTTACAAGTTCGAAGATCCTGATGACTAAAGAACGTTTGCAAGGTGGAGGAAGACATTGCACCAGGTGGGCCAGCTCTGCCCAATCACAGAAAATCAGGCTCTCAACGTGTAGAGAGCATGCAGAGCCCGACCCGGCCACAGGCGCACGTGGACTGTGCCGTGTTGTCCTGGACACAGACTGTGTACGGTGCCTGGTAACAACATGGAAATCTTTTTGACTAACAGGAAGTGTTCAGAATGGCATTTTGGGGTATGAGGAAGAAGAAAGGCAGGGTTTTTGCATATTTTTTTGAACTCTGCAAGGTTGGTCTACGGTTGCAACATTGAGGTTAATCAGAATTGCAAAGAGAGGTTTGAACATACATCTGGATCTTTGTGATTGCCTAAAAACTTACGGTTAAAAACAATGAGTGGTGTTATCTCCTGAATCGTTTGAATGTTTTGCCCTCTCCATTGAGAGGTATACAAGGGGTCCTTCTGTGGTTTCAAAGTGTCCACAGAAACTCCCTTCCTGAGCAGGGGCAGGACAACTGTGCAAAGTCACTCTGACCACACATTGCCCCAGCTGGTTCCCAGGAGGGCAACTGTGACAATGGAGAAGCAGAGGCAGTGACGTGCAGGCCATCACACTCCAGCCTAAAAATGAGCTCCCTGCTAGTCCATGCTAGTATCTCCCCAGCCAGGAAACCCCCAGCAAGCCCATCACTTCCTAGAACTCTGTTCGTGGGCCACTGAGCCCTGTGGTCTCCGAAAAGTCTAGCCCTCCAGATTGTAACTGTCAGGACTCAGACATGTGGCCATCTTTAATCTTACCTCTACCTTCCACTTGTCCCACAGAAGAAGACTTAATCCTCTGCATCAAACAGAATGAGAAATCTCACCACCCACCTCAATCTGAGCAGGGTTTGCTAGACCATGATGGCAAAGGCCAGGACAAAGCTGTGGGCAGAGCAGGGGCAGTTTGCTGGTGCACCTCCATTAGGAGAGGTGAGGAGACCCTGTCATCGAAACAGAGAGCTCTGAACCTTCTCCCAGCTCAGCTCTGAATCAAGAGGGAGTTGAAGAGAGTGAACTCAAACTTCCTAGCTGCGTTCAGCCCCAACTGCACAAGCAGGTGAGGGGGCACTAGTTCCCCTGTCCACCAATGCCCTTCAGCTTTGTTGGTGGCGTCAGGAGAAGGACCAGAGGGGAGGTCCTCCCGGAGCTGAATAAGTGCTGCCCACCTGCCCACCCATACAGCCACCTTCACAGCGACTAGGAGAAGGACCAGAGGGGAGGTCCTCCCGGAGCTGAATAAGTGCTGCCCACCTGCCCACCCATACAGCCACCTTCACAGCGACTGGAGGGGTGGCTGCAGGCTGACCAGTTCATCCCTGCAGCTGTTTTGTTCCTGCTCTATCCCCCTGTACCCAGAATACTATCTGGCCCAGAGCAGGGTCCCTGTACATGTATGCAGGTTGCATAAAAGAATAGTTGCCAATTTACAGGGCCAAGGGAGCCTTGTGTGAAATCATAAAGCCTCAAGGAAATGGGGGCCTAAATAAGCCATTTGTTCCCTCTCTGACCTACAACTCTGTTGTGTGTCATTTAGTATAAAAATGTTTGGGTCAGAAAGCCACAAAGTGTAGTTCTTATAGAAAACATACTTGGAGTGTGCAAAGTTGGGCCTCTCTGGTGTGGAGGCCGACGGGGAGCCTTGCTCTGTGCCCAGAAGCCTACATCGTCAGCATCTGTCCACACTTAAGATGGGAGAAAATAGCAGAATATCCCAAAGTGATTAAATACTGGAAGTTTCAAAGTGTGACAGCGTGTCAATGTGCAGTAATCACCACAAAGCTACAGCAGCTGCCCTTAGAATTACTCTCCTTTTTTCTCTATCTTAATAAATCTAAAACACACAAAGCCACTGAAGATACGAAAGTGGTAGGAGGCAGTCCTAACTCAGAGCTTTAGGGAGGCAGCTCACACAATCCTGCCTTTTCACATCTAGATATCCTGCCTGGTTTCTTTTTTTTAATTGATAGCAGAATTAATGAAGATGCAAACCCCAAACAGGGCAATTTTACTCTCTCCTTCTCTTTCTGAAGTATGCAATGTATATTTAAAAAGCTTCCAAAATTATATGTTGCTAGAGAAGATGAAGGTATCATAAAAAAAAAAAAATGTTTCTTCAGAAGAAAAAAAAAGTAATATAGAGGAAAAATAGTAAGATGATTTTTCCTGCACGCCTTTCGAAATCACGTTCTTTTTAATCTGCAGATGGCTGGTAACTTCAATTGCACTGCAGATGTTAGAGAAGCCCAGTGTCTGAGTAACGGTGTATATCATGTTCCCTTTCCAGTCTTCTTGCCTTCCACCCCTTGCCTGGCCACATTAATTAGTAGTTAAAATGCTGATCATAGACACTTCTGTAAGGGTTTTAGCAAAATCCTTCAAGTTGCAGTCTTGGCTCTAAAAATGGGACTAGTCATCACCGCGAAAGTGAAAGACCAACAGAAGAAAAACCCCAAATTTACACAGAAATATACACAGCCCTGTACATTCAAATAAAAAGAAGTAAAAAGAGATAAGGTAAAGACACAATTGCTTAAGCCTGACTTCCAAATAACCATCAAACAAAATCTCCCCTTCTGTTCTTCCCTGAGTGAAGGGCTTTCCTTACCGTTTTGGACCACACTGATGAGGGTGACAATGGCCAACAGGACAACATTGCCTACAGTTTCTTGATCCATGTTTGCTTCAGGCTCTCCGGAGAGGACTGCTCTGGCTCTGGCTCCACAACCTGCCCTGCACAGGAAGGGGAAGTGAGAGGCTGCACTCTTTCATCATTAGAATTTCTGAGGCTTCCCAGCACAATTACACAGTGCCTATTCTTCCTTCTTCTTTTTTTTTTTTTTTAACTAGCCACCACAGTGCCCTGGCTGTGGTTCAGTGTGATCTACCAGGAGATGCAGGGCTTGGCAGAGGAGCAGACAAAGCCAGCACACTTCCTTGTCATGAGAAACCTCCCTGAGAGCCTCCAGAATGAATCTCGAACCCAAGACCATGACCAGCATGGACCCAGCACAGGCAGCAGAGAATCTGGAAGCTGCCATCATCTCTGACTTCAGCAAAGAGAAAGAAGGGAAAGAAAAACCAAAACTTTCAGGTCAGGCAGGCACAGTGGCAGAAGCCTGTAATCCCAGCACTTTGGGTGGCTGAGGTGGGAAGATCACTTGAGCCCAGGACTTTGAGGCTGCAGGGAGCCAATGACCGTGGCACTGCACTCCAGCCCAGGCAACAGAGCAAGACTCTGTCTCACACACACATACACACAAAAGTAAAATGAAACTGTAGCAAAAATATATAGAACACCGAAAGATCTGTGCCCCAAGTACTGGCCTTCTTTCCTTGAATTCCAAGAAAAAAGAAAGTGAACACAACACATAGCTTTCAGTAGCAGCTGCATAAGGTTGGAATGAAGGAAGAATTAAATGGCAGTGGAAAGGGACAGCTGATATCTCCATTTCTTCAGAGAAAAGTAATAAAAGGAATTAATGAATTAAACCAGAGAATTCAAACCAAAGAATTTAGGTAAAAGGCAGAAATGGAGTTACAGATGATCCCTCAGGGAAATTTCCAAAGGATTGTCAAACACTGCAACTGGGTTTTCCGAGGCAATTGCAGAAACACCTTCCTGGAAATTCTTTTCAACTTAATCAGAGTAGAGAGGCTCTGCTTTCTGAGAAAGTGTAAGAGTGGACCTGCTCAGTAGGCGAGGTGGCTGCCTGGTATTCTGCAGCTCAGCTCAGTGTGAATGGTAATCCCTCTGAGGTCACATGGAAAATGCAAAATATCTGCAATCTTTGTCCCAGACTCAGCTATTTGGCATTGGTTAAGAAATGCTTTTATCAAAACTTCACTTTGACTGAGAACATGGACCGCTGTAACTGCTGGCAGCAGGGAAGGCTGCATCTCGGCATGGAAGAGGTCAGTGTGGGGGAAGAGCTCGCGCCCTCATAAGTACAGTGCCAGAGGCCAGCTTGAGTGTCCTCGGTTCAACTGAAAGAGAAAGGCTGATGAAGGCAGCGTGCCGAGTTGCATGTGGGGAAGCCAGCAGCTGGGGCAGTCTGGCTGGTCATGACACACTTTGGTACTCCCTGAGTACCTCGGGCACTTTGTAGAGTGTACACTTTATATTAGCCAAAGCTCTCCAGAGAAACCGAACCAGTATATAAATAAATCTTCTCATATATATACATACATACTGCAGATCTATAATAAATTGGTTCACATGATCATGGAGACCCTGAAGTTTCATGGTGTGCCATCTGCAGGCTGGGGACTCAGTGAAGCAGCTGGTGGAGACCAGCCTGCATTCAAAGACCTGATAATCAAGGAGGGCAATGGTGCAAGACCCCGTCTGAATCTAAAAGCTGGAGAGCCAGGGGCTCCAGTGTCTAAAGGCAGGAGAAGACGCATGGTCCAGCTGAAGAAGAAGAGGGAGTTTGGCCTTCTGCCCACTTTTTGTTCGATTCAGGCCCTCAGTGGATTGATGACACCCACCACATTGGTGAGGGTGGATCTTCTTCACTCAGTCCACTGAGTCCAGTGCTGATCTCTTTCAGAAACACCCTCGCCAACACACCCAGAAATAACATTTTACCAGCTACCTGGGTATTTTTTAGCTCAATCAACGTGACATAAAATTAACTACCACAGAGTTATTACAAGACTGGTTAGGGCTCTGCGCTTGCAAGAGCAGTTTGATAAGTTTCAGGGGATGTTTAGATTTTGGTAGCCAAGGAGTTTGAACCCCATAAAGAATTAGCCTTTCTAACATTTACCACATCTTAGTGACAATGCACCCGAAATGAAGGCAGTCCTCCTACCAAGGCAGTCCGGTTGCAAGCCATAGAAACTCAGCTCAAACTAGCTTAGGAAAAAGGAGAATGTATTCACTCAGAGTCTAAAAATTTGACAACCGAAGTTGAAAAGAGCAGAGATGTGGTTAGGCCTTGGAGCTAGAGAGCTTTCTCTCTCTCTCTCTCTCTCTCTCTCTCTCTCTCTCTCTTTTTTTTTTTTTTTTGAGACAGAATCTTGCTCTATTACCAGGCTAGAGTGCAGTGGAACAATCGCCGCTCACTGCAACCTCTGACTCCCAGATTCAAGCAATTCTCCTGCCTCAGCCTCCCAAGTAGCTGGGATTACAGGCACGTGCCACCAGGCCCAGCTAATTTTTGTATTTTTAGTAAAGATGGGGTTTCACCATGTTAACAAGGATGGTCTCGATCTCTTGACCTCATGATCTGCACACCTTGGCCTCCCAAAGTGCTGGGATTACAAGAGCGGGCCCCCAGGCCGAGCCCCTCACGCTCTTAAATGTAGCACTCTTAAATGGAGTTCTCTCTCCCCGCCCCCCTCCCTCCCTTCCTTCCCTCTTTTTTCTCTCTCGTCCCTTTCTCTCTCTTCCCCTTCTCTCTACCTCTGTCTCTGTCTTTCTTCTAATCTCTCCTCTTGCTCTCTCTCAGCTTCTCTTAGCATGTCAGATGTATTCTCCCTGCAGACCTGTTTTCTGGAGACATCTTCACCAACTCCGGAGTTCCACATTTTACAGCTTCCATCACCTATCAAAGACTGACTTCTCTCATCTCATCTGTCAGGACTGCCTCACTCGCCCAGGCTGGCCGGGTGTCCATTCTTGGAGAGGTCAACCAGATGGCAGGAGAAGGAAGACCCTGGTGGTTCTCACGATTATCATATGGCAGAGGGGGACTAATCCCACAAAGAAAATCTGGGAAGAGGGAGGGAGAGGTAAATTTACTGCTGCACTTCGACTGTCCAATACTTATTGGACAGCTTAAAATGTTCAGTTTGGGCCAGGCGCGGTGGCTCACGCCTGTAATCCCAGCACTTTGGGAGGCCGAGGCGGGTGGATCACGAGGTCAAGAGATCGAGACCATCCTGGTCAACACGGTGAAACCCCGTCTCTACTAAAAATACAAAACATTAGCTGGGTATGGTGGTGCGTGCCTGTAATCCCGGCTACTCAGGAGGCTGAGGCAGGAGAATTGCCTGAACCCAGGAGGCGGAGGTTGCGGTGAGCCGAGATCGCGCCATTGCACTCCAGCCTGGGTAACAAGAGTGAAACTCCGTCTCAAAAAAAAAAAAAAAAAAATGTTCAGTTTGTAAAGAAGTTTCTCTATCCTTTAAAACGCGTCCCAGTCTGCCGGCACACAGAAAACAGTACCCACAGGGACCGACTTGGTCAGCCCTCACCACCACTGGAAACCTTCCCGGCTCCGTGGGACGCACGGACCCACGCCTTCTGGGGCCCCACACACGGGAGAAATGTCCAGCCATTGGCGATTTAGAAGATCCAAAGGCGCCTGGCGAGAGGTGCTGGGCACCCCGCCCTGAGCTCCATGGAGTCACCCCCCCTGGCGTGCAGACCACGTGCAGAGGCCCCGGGGTGGAGCGAGTCCCCTTCACCTGGAGAGAGCGTGTTAATAGCCCAGACGGCCATTAAATTACAGCGCGCACATTAAGATTCTGGCTGCAGCTGCAGAGGAACACTTATCAGAGGTGAAGCCTCTGGAAACGCCATTCATCTCAATAGAGAGCTGCTGAGACAGAACAAAAAGGCGAGGCGCGCCGGGAGAGCCGGGGAGGGGAGCGCAGCCCGCCCTGCCTGCCCGGATTCCCGCATCCGGAGGGCTGTGTCGTGGGGACCTGGGCTGTGCTGGGCACTGTACCCAGAGCCTCACATTTGCTCCTCAGTGCAACCTGCTGAGGGACAAATTAGTCCCCCACCATTGCCAAGAAAGTGAAACTGAGGTTCAGAGGGGTCCAAAGTGTGGTGAAGGGCCTGGCATGGTGGCTCACGCCAGCACTTTGGGAGGCCGAGGCTAGAGGATGGCTTCAGTCCAGGAGTTGGAGACCAGTCTGGACAACACAGCAAGACACCCGTCTCTATAAAATATGAGTCAGCCGGGCCTGGGGACACAGACCAGTAGTCCCAGCTACCCGGGGCCAAGGCAGGAGGATCGCTTGAGGCTGGGGAGGTGGAGGCTTCAGTGAGCTATGATCTCAACATTGCACTCCAGCCTGGACAACAGAGGGAGAGCCTGTCTTAAAAAAGAAAAAAAAAATGTGTTCAAGGCAAAGACCCACAGAGCAAGGAGCAGAACAAGGGTTAAGCCCAGGCCGGTCTGGCTTTAAAGTCTGGGGTTTAAACCACCCTACATGCTGCCACTGGAGTCGTCTTCAGAACCTGGGGCTCCCTGGTCCTTCCGCATTTGTGCCTGACAGTCCCCTCACAGGCTAAACCTCTGAGCAATGGCTTCTTAGCCCCAAAGAGAGATTTTTAGAAAGGAAGACATATACGCTTCACGGGAGATAACATATCCCCACCACATCTGACTATTAACAAAGGTAATTTAACAAGAAATATCCCACAGCTACAGGGCTGTGAGCCCACCCCTCTCCCGCCCGTCCCCTGCTCCCCGCGCCCTCCGTAATTATGCATATGCTGCACTGATCTGTGCCTGACAGGTTAGTTAGACAAATGTGCAGGGAGTAGGCAAGAATAATTAGCACATTCATTAATTAGAGTACTGTTAGTAGTTTGACTGTGAAGGACAACCATTTGTCAACAGAGATCTGGACAGCTGGGGCCATGCAGCGACTCAGGGGGGCAGCAATTCAGGGACACTGAGGCTCTGCCCAGCTGCTGTTAAAAATCCTAGGAGCTGTGCAGACACTTTGTGTCAACACGCCTCCATCGCCATGGCAACAGGGGGCCACTCTGCCAGGCTGTCAGGCTACAAGATTCATGTGGCCTTCATCCTCACCTTAGGGTGCACGTTGGCATCTCATGACATCTCTTCCCCCCACTCCCCATTCAGGGTTGCCCTCTGCGTTCATTAGGATGAGGATTGACTGGTGGTGAGGGAGAGGAGGCAGGAGGTGGGGTCAGTGCCAGGCAGGGTGTAGAGGTACAGCCCAGGCCTACAGGCTCAAATTATGGATGGTTAAACAACAGTTCCTTTTCATTTCAGTTAGTTTAAAGAATATTCAGACCGATATTGATCTAAAGGATAAGTGATATGAACAGAAAGACCAGGCATGGTCTGCTCCAGATGTCACATGCCAATGGTGTCTGTGAGAACCAAATCAACCTAGTTAAAGTGTCATTTCTCCTCCCCCGGCAACAATCAGGTGGCCTTTCCTTCCATGAACAGCTAGCTCATGCTTCTGAACAGAATTGAACTAAACTGAGATGAATCCTCATGCCATTCTATAGATGAAACAACAAAGTTAGTGAATTGCTGTAACCTCACATGCTATTGATTAAACTCCATACATGCTCAGAGTGCTTTACACATATGACCTTCTTTCTCTAGAATCTTAAGTTGCAAGCTGAGCATATCAGTACAAAGCAAACAAATAGAAGGCAAAATCCATAGCCATTCACACAGACAGATAGCAGGAAGCCAACGTCTTATCCACAAAACCTCTTCCTTTTCCCATCACAAACTCACACCACACTGTGTATTCCTTATGAGTCTGTAGGAAAATGAAGCAAATGACCCGCACATATGGAAAACATCATGCAGTGTGTTGTGTAAGAAAACAAAGGTTAAGGCCGGGTGAGGTGGCTCCCACCTGTAATGCCAACACTGTGGGAGACCGAGGAGGGGAGATCACCTGAGGTTAGGAGTTCAAGACCAACCTGGCCAAAATGACAAAACCTTATCTCTACTAAAAATACAAAAATTAGACGGGCATATTGGTGCACACCTGCAGTCCCAGTTACTCAGGAGGTTGAGGCATGAGAATCGCTTGAATCCAGGAAGCAGAGCCAGATGGTGCCACTGCACTCCAGCCTGGGTGACAGAGAGAGACCATCTCAAAAATAAATAAATAAATAAGTTTAGACATGGATTTCTTTGCTCCAGACTTGGCTTTATCTGTCTTGTAGGCTGGCCAAGGAAAGGAGGTCAGTCACGGGCACGACCTGCCTTGGGAACATTCAGTTCTAACAGGATTAAAATTTGTGATGCTCATATATGCTCAGTTGAGTTTTACCAAAGTAATTTAATGGGGAAAGGAAAGTCTTTTTAACAAGAGTGCTAGAACAACTATATGTTCTTATGGGAAAGAAAATGAACCTTGACCCTTCCAAAAAATCACACAGAATATAACTAGAAATGGATCTTAAACACAAACATAAAAACTAAAAATATAAAGCTTCCAAAAGAAAACGTAGGAGAAAGTCTTTATGACCATGAAGAAGGTGAATATTTTTTAGATAACACAAAAAGCATGAACCATCTAAGAAAAAAAGATCTATGAATTAGACTTCATCAAAATGTAAAACTGCTCTTCAGAAAACAACAGATATGTTGCTAAAGAAGCTATACATACAGCCAGTAAAGCATGAAAAGATGTTAAACTTCATTAGTCAATAGGGAAATACAAATGAAAGCTACGATGAAATAACACCACACACCTATTGGAATGGTTAGCAAGGGTATGGAGCAACTGGAACTACCATTCACTGCTGGGAAGAATGTAAAAGGGTAAAGGTAAAAACGGCAACATGTTGGGAAGAGTTTGACAGTTTCTTTTTTGTTAGTTAGTTTCTTTTTCAGAGACCAGCTTTCACTCTGTCACCCAGGCTAGGGTGCCGTGGTGTGATCATAGCTCATTATAGCTTCAAAGTCCTGGGCTTAGGCGAATCTCCCACCTCAGCCTCCTGAGTAGCTGAGACCACAGACACACACCACCACACACTGCTAAATTTCCGACTTTGTAGAGACAGGGTATCACTATGTTGCCCGGGCTGTTTGAACTCCTGGCCTCAAGCAATTCCCCCAAGTTGGCAGTTTCTTAAAAAGCTAAACATACACTTCCCATCTGTCCTGGAAATTTCACCCGAGTATTTCATCATTACAAATTAAAATACATATCCTGTATCAGTCAGAGATTGACCAGAGATGCAGCACCACTAGAAGATATTTTATCTTTTTAAATATATATACACACACATTTTTAAGGGATTCATTATAAGGATTCGACCTTATGCAGTTATGGCAGCTAATTCAACAGTCGAGTGTGTTTTTGTTTTCTGTGGTTTCTGTAACAAAGTAACACAAACTGAGAGGCTTAAAACAGCAGAAGTGTATTACAATATTTCACAGTTTTAGGGAATAAAGTCCAAAATCAAGGTGCCGGCAGGGCCATGCTCCCTCTAAAATCTCCAAGGGAGGCTTCCTTCCTGCCTTTTCCTGGCTTCTGGTTATAGTCCTTGGCAGGCCCCTGCCACCACCTCCATCCGCACATGGTGTTTTCCCCTGGCGTCTCTGTCTTCCTGTGGCCGTCTTATAAGGACACTAGCGGTATTGAATTAGGAGCCCATCCTGAACAAGTATGCCCTCATCTTAATTAATTATATTTACAATGATGCTATTCCCAAAAAAAGGTTACATTCTGAAGTCCTGGCAGGTAGGGCCTCAACCTACCTTTTGGGGAGACACAATTCAACCCTTAACAGGGAGGTTGCTGTTTCTTTGTCTGGTGCTGAATCCTAAACTCTAAAGGGCAGACTCAGGAAGGGAACAAGGGCATGAAGTGTGAGAATCAAGGACAACCCAAAATCCGCAAGACTGAGCTGACACTGAAATTTGCAAGAAACCACAGGATGGGCTGGAATCCGTATCTGTCACTCAACAACAGGAAGCCACAATTTCAACCCTGGGGGCTTTCTGCAGGAGAATGTGATGCCCTCATCACAGAGCAGTCAGAGATACTGAAGGAGTTTCCAGCAAAAGCTGGAACAGCTGTGAGCTCAGCCACTGACCGAAGCCAACCACATGATGGGCAGATTCCCAATAATGTGAGACAGAGCCACATGCCCTTGCTCACCTGCTTAGCATAAAAAGATGCTGCTCCTTCACTCCCACCTTCCTCATCTCACGTAAAACATCTCCAGTGGTCCACGCTAATCCAGGGGTATGTAGGAAAGTGAATTTGGGGAAACATGGCTCCAGCGTAGGCATATTGACAAAATACAAACCTACCAGGGCTTACCTGGTGTTAGCTTAGCATCCATATGCACCTCTTAACCATGATGAAGTTGACTTCCAAAAAGACCATGGTGATTGGGCACAGTGGCTCACACCTGCAACTGCAGCAATCTGGGCGGTCAAAGCAAACAGGTCACTTGAGGCCAGGAGTTCAAGACCAACCTGGCCAACATGAAGAAACCCCTTCTCTACTAAAAATACAAAATTTAGCCTGGTGCACCTGTAATGCCAGCTACTCTGGAAGCTGAGGTAGGAGAATCACATGAACCCAGGAGGCAGAGGTTGCAGTGAGCCAAGATCACACCACTGCACTCCAGCCTGAGCCACAGAGTGAGACTGAAAAAAAAATGGTAAAATCATGCTTCCGTCTAACAATGAAACTTTCTCTCATCCAATAGAAAATGCACTCACCCTCTTCTCTTTATTCATCTTTGGGTGATATTAATTCTGCTTGTGACCAAGTCACATTCCCTTTTTGATATCGTGTAACTTAAATACTGAGATACAAAGTTAACTACCATTAACTTTATATTTAAGTTACACATATTAAATTGTATAGTAGAGACATTGACCAGAGGAATAGAAAAAACACTGGTTAGCTGGGTGTGGTAGTGCATGCCTGTAGTCCCAGATACTTGGAGAACTAAACAGTGGAATCAGTTGAGCTCAGGAGTTCAAGACCAGCCTGGGCAACATAGCAGAGCTCATCTCAAAAAAAAAAAAATAATAAATAAATAAACTGGTTAATATATGCACAGATACATTTATGTCAAGACAAAGAAGAAATATTCAACACTATTACCATCCTCATTTCCTAAACTGGTTGTGTGAGTTTTGACTGATATTTATAACTACCTTCCACTGCTCATTCTATATTCCCCTCGAGAGGAATACAGATGGATATAGATGGAATATAGATAGATGTAGATAGAATATTCTCCTTGAAATATGCCCACCTCAGTGAGTCCAAGTTCCTTGCCCGGTGACTCAAATCTTCATTCCTGAAGGGACTTGATCATGATCAGTCCTCCGTGTACTAGGTTAGTGTCACTTTCCATTGACATTAGTCACAGACACATAGAGTACATACTCCTCACCGTCATTGTGAAGGGGTAGCCCAATTTCTCCTTGGTAATTAGGATCAGTCACCCCAGGTGGGAAAGGAAGCCCCTTCCTTGCTTGTGTGTTCACTGGCATCAGGAGATGGCAAACTCAGCTGTCAGTTTAGTGGAGCCACCATTGTACTCCCTAATGGATGCATTCCCCCCGTAGGAACTAAGATTTCTGCAATAGCAGAGCCCAAAGTTACAGGAATGGGAAGGAAAAATTCACTACTGGAACACCAGGGGTGATAGCGAGAAAAGCCACTCCCATTTTTACCCCATGATTCTTGGACTCATGAATCCTGACAGTAGGAGAAATAGCATCATATATTGGTCACTGACTTAAAGCATCCTGGAGGGCATAACCCCAGGCCAGCAAGGTGTTGCCATCTAGCTGGTGCTATAAGTGAGCCTTTAAAATTCATTCCATTGTTCTAATCAGGCCACCTGCTTCACAGTGGGGCCAGTGAAGCTCATGATCAGAAGCTCATATCTGTACTTCCTTTGCTGTAATATTACTTCCTTGGTCAGAAGCAATGGTGGATGAAATTTTATAACAAATAGAATTAAGTCCATGGATGGTAGGTTTGGCGGAGCATCGTAGTCAGGGAAGGCAAACCCATATCCAGAGTAAACGTCTATTCCAGGGATGACAAAGTACTGCCCCTTCCATGATGGAAATGGTCCAATGTAATCAACCTTGCACCAGTTGGCTTTCTAGCCCAGGGAATGGTGCCATATTGGCATAGATTTCTATCTTGGCAGGATGAGCACTCAGCAATGGCTGGAGCCAAATTGGCCTTGATGAGTGGAAATTCATGTTGCTCTGTCCATATAGCCCTGCCCCCATGGCCATGACGTATGTGAACCCATTGGGCAACAGTGGCTGGAGAAAGAGACTAGCTGATGCTGTCAGAATGGATTGTCTTATTCAGCTGATTATTAACATCCTCCTCTGCTGTGGCTTCTCTTTGGTTAACGTTCATATGAGATGCATATTCCCACATTTTGTGTGTATTCAGAGAATTCTATCCGTATGTCTCTTCCCCAGGACTCCTTGTCACCAGTTTCCCAATCATGTCTCTTGGAAATTCCTGATCATCAGGCTAAATCATTAACCACTGTCTGTGATTTTGTGTAAATCTGTAAATCTTCTCTTCTAGGCAAAATGAACACCCACTTGTATTGCTCCAAGTTCTGCCCACTGAGAAGGTTTTCCTTTGGCACCGTCCTTCAGAGGCACCCAAGAGTAGAGCCGTAGTACTTCAGCTAGCCACTTTGGGCAGTAGCAGCACTACAAACTATGCTCCAATTTATTTTTTCCTCCATCAAGTAGTCACAGGAAGACACAGATGCAGACTGAGAGTGAGCAGTCAACTTGGCAACAGCACTGGCCAGGCCAAGGGCCTGCACTACTTGCCCATGCAACTTATTTGCGCCTGCAGGACCTACTTGGGCCCAATCTCATATTCCATTTGATGATGGAACACTGCTGTGTGCACCCAACTTTCTGCCTTGGGTCAGATGACTCTTGTTCACAACAGACAACTCAGGTCAAAAGACAACATGGTGGCCCATGGTGACGCATTTTGTGTTTGTTATTGATAGTAGCTAGATGTTTTTCAAAAGGAGAATAGTTATCTTCAGAGAATGACACAGCTTTGCTCCAAATCATTACGTGCTATGCTGGGGTTCACCTATAAAGGCCTGCCAAAGGCTCCAAACAGCCCTCTTTTCCACTGCAGCCACTTTAAACACCATCACATCAGTTGGGCCTTAAGGCCTGAGTGGAGAGCAGCTTGCACCGCAGCCTGCACTTGTATGCAGAGCATACATTCATTGTTCTGGGTCTCATTCAAAAGTGGGGTCTCACTCACCCCGTTGTTCTGGGGTCTCACTCAAAGCCTTTTAGATTTCAAAATCATTAAAAGCTGGAAACAACCAAATGTCCATCAGGCAGTAAATGGAAAAACAAATTGTGACATATTCTTACAATGGAATTATCCAGCAATAAAAAGAACAAAGTACTGATGCACACAACATAGATGAATCCCAAAAACATTATACTGAGCAAAAGAAGACAGACATACAAGAGTGGATGCTGTATGATTCCATTTGCGTGAAACTCTAGAAAAGATAAGTACAATTTACAGCACCAGAAAGCAGTCAGTGGTTGCCTGGAGCTGGGGCCAGGGCTGGATATTGACTGGAGAGGGATTTTTTGGGGTGATGGAAATGTCCCATATCTTTATTTTTGGTGATGGTTACATGGATGTACACATTTGTCAGAACTTGTCAAGCTGTACACTCAAAATGAGTACAGTTTATTGTAGGCAATTTATACCTCAATAAAGTTGATTTTAAAAGAGCATTTTCAAAAAATTTTTTTCGGCCGGGCGTGGTGGCTCAAGCCTGTAATCCCAGCACTTTGGGACGCTGAGGCGGGTGGATCATGAGGTCAAGAGACCGAGACCATCCTGGTCAACATGGTGAAACCCCATCTCTACTAAAAATACAAAAAAAATTAGCTGGGCATGGTGGCGCGTGCCTGTAATCCCAGCTACTCAGGAGGCTGAGGCAGGAGAATTGCCTGAACCCAGGAGGCGGAGGTTGCGGTGAGCCGAGATCGCGCCATTGCACTCCAGCCTGGGTAACATGAGCGAAACTCCGTCTCAAAAAAAAAAAAAAAATTTTTTTTTCACTGGGCACAGTGGCATGCACCTCTAGTCCCAGCTACTTGGGAGGCTGAGTTTGGAGGATCCCTTGAGCCCAGGAGTTCAAACCCAGCCTTGGCAACATAGCAAGACCCTGTCTCTAAAAAATTTAAAAATATTAAAATGTTTGATGTTTAGTTAGCCCAGTAATATTTTTCACTTAGGAGTTAAAGTGACTTTCATAGAAACATAAATAACTTTATTTAATAAGGGTTTAACAAAGGAATTTATATTAACCAAACTATGGCATGTATGGATTAGAGAATCTCCTGACTTTGTATTTCAGAAAGGTTAGAAATATCGAACGGTAGAAAACTCTATCACCCATTCCTTCTACACAGGCAAGCAATGCTGCCTTCAGAGCCTAGTCAAGTACACAAATACCTTGTTATCCCTTATTACTTGGTTTCCTTTGGACAGTAGTTTTAGTAGTTAATTAATAGGACCAGTCATCTGTGACTCTAAGGTAAGGTGACTAGATATCCTGAACTGACACAAATAATAAACAGATTCTATTTCTAGAAAAGAAGCAGTGAAATAACTATAAATTGCCAATGATCTCAGATCATCTTCCATCTTTGGACAGAAGCCACCCAACTATGCTTTTGGATTACCTGTTCTATCCCCCAAGAGAGAAAGCAAGCAAGAAAAAAGGCATCTGAAGGAAGGCACTAAACATAAATGAGCTCAAAAAAGAAGCCAACAAGTTAGAAGATAGGAATTTGTTTGATTCTGTTAGAAATTTGGAGACAAGGCTTTTTTAAGTCAGCTCACTGTGTAATTAATCCAAAGCAAAATCCTAGAGACCAACTATTCCAAATCAAGAGAGGATGGAATGATCCTACTCAAGTCTGGGTCCTAGAGCACTGGGACAGGACATACTGGGACAGGAACCCCACCCTAGGTGAGTCGCAATAGCCAACACTTACTAAACGCTCACCTTTTGCTCAGAACCATGCTAAGCATGCCACATCTCACTTAGTCAATTTTGCCAAGATAGAAACTGAGGCTTATAGTAACTTGCCCGAGATTACCAGCTAGCAAACATTGAAAATGCAAAAAGAGGCTAAATCCTTTTCCTGGTCTAGTTTTCATAGGTTCTGCCACAGGCTCTGCTCCTCTCACAAATTCTCAATAAGGTGGTATGAAGTGTGGACACTCTCAATTATCAACACATTGTCAGCAAACTAGCAACAGAGGGACACTTTCTCAACTTGACAAAGAACATCCACAAAAAATCCTACAACAGTTAGCATCGTACTTAATGATGAGAAACTAGAAACTCCCACCAAAATAAGGAACAAGGCAAGGATGTCTCATTTCATCACTACTTTTCAACATTGTATTTGAAGTCCTACCTAACGCGATAAAACAAGAAAAGGAAAAGTATACAGATTAGGAAGGAAGAAATAAAACTGTCTTTGTTCACAGGTGACATGACTGTCTATGTAGAAAATTTGATAGAATCAACAAAAACTCCTGAAACTAAGTGATTATAGAAGATTGTAAGATACAAGGTTAATATACAAAAGTCAGTCACTTTCCTATATACCAGCAATAAGCCAGTGAAATTTGAAACTAAAAACACAATGTCATTTACATTTGTACCCCCAAAATGAAGTACTTAGTATAATACTAATAAAATATATACAAGATCTAGATGAGGAAAACTATAACAGTCTAATGAAAGAAATAAAAAAACTAAATAAATGGATGCATGTTCCATGTTCATGAATGGGAAGACTTACTATTGTCAGGATGTCAGTTCTTTTCAATTTGATCTATGAATCAGTGCAATACCAATCAAATCCCAGCAAATTATCTTGTTAGTATCAACATATTCATTCTAAAGTTTATACAGAGAGGCAAAAGACTCAAAATAGCCAACACAATATTGAAGGAGAAGAATAAAGGTGCAGAACCGACACTATCTGACTTCAAGACTTATTCTAAAATTACAGTAATCAAGACATTGTAGTATTGGCAAAGGGACTGACAAATAGATCAATGGAACAGAATAAAGAGCCAAGAAATAGAGCCGCTCATAAATATAGTCCCCTGATCTATGACAAAGGAGAAACAGCAATACAGTGGAGCAAAGATAGTCTTTTCAGATGGTGCTAGAACAACGGGGAACCACATGCAAAAAAACGAATCTAGACGCAGACCTTGTGTCTCTCACAAAAATCATCAACACATTAGTCTCTCTGTATTTTCTGCTTCTTGTACCTCTTTAGCAATAAGTTGTTGGATTTGAAATAAAATATGATCTTACAGAATTTTCAACATGGCAACTATATTTAAGTGTGTATGGTGAGGAGCGTTCCAAGCAATTTGTTGCAGGAGTGATCCAGGGTTTTATGCTGACCTACTAAAGGAACGGTAGCATTACAAACTGTCTTAGTCCATTACCTGAGACTGGGTAATTATAAAGAAAAGGAGTTTATTTGTCTCATGGTTATGCAAGCTGTACAGGAACCATGGTACCAACATCTGCTTCTGGTGAGGCCTCAGAAAGCTTCCACTTATGACAAAAGGAAAAGAGGAGGTGAAGAGAAGCCAGCTTGTAGAGATTACATGGCAAGAGAGAGGAAGCAAGAGAAAGAGGAGAGAAAAGAGCTCTTTTTAACAATCAGTTCTTGCAGGAACTACTGGAATAAAAACTCACTCATTACTGTGAGAACAGCACCAAGCCATTCATCAGGGATCTGCTCCTATGACTAAAACACCTCCCACTAGACCCTGCCTCCAATATTAGGGATCTAATTTCAACATGAGATTTGTAGGGGACAAATATTCAAACTATATCAGATACAGTTTTACAGGCCCAGACCCTAACGAGGATCAGATGACATCTAGGCAGGAGGACTAAATGTTATCTCTCCTCTATGTTCTTTCATTTGTTCACTCATTCAACAAATACTGAGCATATATACCATGTGTCATGCGCTGGCTTGGTACCGAGCAATGGACCCAGTTAGTGTTAATATTAGTTAGGATTCAGTTCATTTGCATATATATTTTTGCAAAAAAATAAAATAGCAACGGCTTAAACATGTAAGCTTTCATTTCCCTCCCCTTAAAGGGATTCCAGGGGTAGGCAAGCCAGGGCTGGTGCGGTCCAAGGCAGGTGCCTTCTTTCTTTCTGTTCTACCCATCATAAAGTACACTCTGCCTTAACATCACCTGATTGTCTGAGACAGCTTTGAAGTGTCTGCCATCTGCACTGCATTTTAGGAAGCAGGAAAGAAAAAGAGTAAGAAGTGAAATGAGGAATTATCTCTTCAACTAGCTTTCTTGGAAATTCCATCCTTCAATCTCCACTCTTTTTATCGGCCAGAATGCTGTTGCATGGCCATTGCTAGTTTCAGAAAAGATGAGGGATGTAGTCGGTCTGCCGGGCACTTTACTGCCTTGAATAGACCTTGGAATGAATGGGAAACATTTTGGGTAGTCAACTACCTCAATCCTTTTTTTTACAGAGGATATCAGGGAAATCTTAGCAGAGGAAGTGGCGTCTTGGCAAATACAAAAGGAAAGAAGAAACAATATGTTCAAAGATCCTGAGCAAGACAAAGTCACCAGAAAGTTGAGGAACTGAAATAATTTCCATTTAGCTGGAAATCTGATTGAAAAGATGATGTGGGAGGGGTTGGGGAACCACATCACAAAGGGCCTTGCCTGTTCCATTAAGGAGTTTCGAAATGATCCTGGGGGCAAAGAGAAGCCACTTGAGGATTTTAAAAGGAGGAGTCTCACCAATGGGTTTGCATCGTAGAGCACTCTGGCTACATTGTGGAGCACAGACTGGAGAGACCAGCAGGGAGACAGGGAGAGCAGTTGGGGTCTGTTCGTGAGGTCTGTTCCAGAGGAGAAGAGACGGTGGATTAGACTAGCGGGGTGGCCGTGGCTTAGAAGTTTGTGCATTAAGGGTCTGTTTACTTAATAGTAGCTACAAGGCTTCGTGAGAGGTGGGGGGTAAGGAAGATGACGCAAGAATAGTGCCCAGATTTCTGACTTAACCAGATGAATGTCGGGGCGACTGCCTGAGGAGTCCCTCTCAAGACCCGTTGGCTATCCTCATTCTTACAGTACTTGGCTGCGGTGTTTGGGAATGTAGCTGAAGCAGGACTTAGGCTATTCTTGAGTAAATGTTTGATAAACACCGTAGCCCCCAAACAACCCATTTGGCAGATGGATTGAGACATGGCAAAATTAATCTGATATAGATGTATGTGTATTAAAAATGAATGCCCATCTCCTGTGGCCTCCTGACAGAGAAGAGAGAAGCGTGTTTGGCCAGCAGAGAGAAGGAGCATGGGGCGGGATCGACGAAGCATCCATGAACCCTGTGCAATGACTGGAGAACTGAATGACAAGCTTTATTTCCCCCATGTGTGTAGCCATGGGGTCCCCAGATCTAGCTTAAGGATACAGTATCCACACCTCATCTTGGGACTGAATTACAACATCAAAGAACCTCTGTGCCCGCAGAGAAGTGGCGAGAAAAATTAGAAAAGTGGTTCTGGCTCCCAGAAAATGCTCTCAGGGTACGGACAACCCCCTCTCTTAGGGATGAGTAGGAAGAAGTTTCTTTTTCTGTTTCTTTTTATTGACAGAAATTTTGCAACAAGCAAGGAAATAGGATATTCAGATTAAATGACTGGGCATTCAAATATTCAAAAGTTAAGTTCCTTCCCCCAGCAAAATTAGCCTGACCACATTAACAGAGCATATATTGCATGAAAGTGGTTTAGTTCCTGTTTTCCTTTTGAATAAACTGGCTAAAAATATTGTTGTTTGTGGTATTAAATGGATTTCATAACTAACACAGGATGTGGCTAAATTCATATTACTGTGATAATTTTAATTGAATTTTCTGACTCCTACTTGTTTAATTGTCAACTTTTAACACTGCATTAAACATAGGGTTCTAATGTTATTAATATGAAATGCTCGCATTCCCTTATGACTGTGATTATATTTTTGTTATCATTCCTGAATGTTGTATTAAGTCTATTTAAAAGATATCCCAAGAGACCCTTATATGTTTACTGCATTAGAAGAAAAACAGCTGTTCTCATACATCCTGAGAGATAATACAATTTATGTTGTGTATGAAGCTTGTTGAGAACCACTTAAAGATCTTTCTAGGTGGCCAGAGGGTTTAAGCAATCTATAGCATCCGACAGTGTATTATATTAGAAAATTAGAAAAAAATGCCAATCACACTTTCCAAATGCAAGAGCACATTTAAAAATTATCCTTTGGAAGCCGGAGGCGGTGGCTCACACCTGTAATCCCAGTACTTTGGGAGGCCAAGGCTGATGGATCACAAGGTCAAGAGATCAAGACCACTCTGGCTAACATGGTGAAACCCCGTTTCTACTAAAAATATAAAAATTAGCTGGGTGTGGTGGCATGCGCCTGTAGTCCCAGCTACTCAGGAGGCTGAGGCAGGAGAATTGTTTGAACTCAGGAGGTGGAGGTTGCAGTGAGCCAAGATCATACCACTGCACACCAGCCTATTGTGCAATCTCAATTAAAAAAAAAAATTATCACCTGGGAAAAAAAAAAGGCAACAGAGCATTTGAACCAGTCATACTTTTCTCAGGCTCTGTTTGAATCACATGCACGAATTCAAACTGACGTGAGTTTCTCAGCAAAACATCCTGACCCGTCGCCTCTCTCACCTGGAACATGTCCATAGTCTCACTTCTCTAGAAGAAGCCAACGACCTACGACATAGCAAAAGATGACCCTGAGCAATCAAAAGAGATTAAACAGAGAATAGTCGCTAAACAGTATTGACTCTTGGAAATGCCCTAAACAGCCTGGCCATTTTATGAAGGATTGTAACAAGTTTAGTTCTCTGAAGTCTATACCTAGAGCAGATAATAAGCAAGAAAGTAAAGAGACATGAGAAGTATACAGAAATATTGGTTGAATGCAGCTAAATGCAAGCAGCCTTAAACACATTATTTAATCTTTATGACATCCGTATGAAGAGGTATAATTATCCCATCCTCAGATGAGGATACTGAGACAGAGAGAGGTCATACCATGTGAGTACACCATGTGCATGCAATGAAGCTGAAATCCTAGCCCAGAGTCATCACCATATGAACAACAATTACTAACTTTAATGGAATGTTTTCTAGGTATACCAGATACAGCACTTTACATTTATTATAACCCTTAATTCTTATGAAGAACTTTAAATCAACCTCCATTACTGTCACCATGCCATAGATGAGTGAACTGAGGCTTGGAAAATGTAAGTCCCTTTCCCACCATTGCACAACTAGCTAACAACTGAGACAGGACTCGGACCCGGTCAATATAATGTCAATTTCAGCACAGCCTACACTGCGCTGACAGGAAAATGAGATCTCTGGAAGCAGGCACTATGGCAACAGAAGTGGCAACTGGATGGCAGAACTCAAAAATAAAACTAGGCAGGCCAAGACATCCGAAAGATGCTGCTGTCACTCAAGATGAAGGCAGCAGTTTGGATCAAAGGAAGATTGTGAGAAATGTGCCCACATTCTCCATGAACTTGGGGGAGGGAATGTCCAGGTGGTCAGTGGCCAGC
Source organism: Sapajus apella (assembly GCF_009761245.1). NCBI lineage: Eukaryota > Metazoa > Chordata > Mammalia > Primates > Cebidae > Sapajus > Sapajus apella. The sequence continues at coordinate 4,466,168 of NW_022436972.1, read as the reverse complement.
CATGAGCATAGTGGGAGAGGGCTGTCATAACCTCCAAGGTCAGGGTCTTACAGGAGGTCTGGAAGCTCGATTGGGCAGCTAGGGCTACCCTGATCCCAGCTCCTGATGTGACCTCAGCTTCCAGTGTAAACCCCATGTTTTGATGCTGAGCTTTGTGGAATGGAGAGAATAAAAGGCCTTATTTGATAAGGTGGCCGAGATGGCAGGTTCCGGAGAAAGCAGTAGGGGAGAGGAACTTTCAGAGAAGAGGCTGAAGCCACACGAGTTTGCAATTCATGGGTGAGTATTCCAAAGGGCACAGTGAACGGGTTTGCAATGGAGAAACGGATGGAGGAACGGGGCACGGGTGGGTCAGAGACATGGGGAGAAGAACTGAGCAAGGCAGTGTGTATTTGATATATATGCATACACAATAATAATAATAGCTATGCATATATATGCATATCTGTAATAGGTTTTCATCCACAGTTCCTGGCTCAAAGCTCCCATAGCCATTGCTACAGTTTTTTGTTATAATGTTGAGTGTGTTAGACCTCAGAGGCAGGCCTCAAAAACAGAATCTCTCTGACCTACTCCCCCCACCCCTTTCATCTGCCGCTCAAGGCAGGACTCTAATCTTGCCCCCACCCCACTTTTTGATTGTGGGTCTTAGGACCCTCCCCAGGGAAGGCCTTGCCCTATACCCTGAGGAAAGAATGCAGGCATCTTGAAGCTTCCATACAAACTCAAGAGGACCAGGTTGGGAAGCTGAACATGTGGAGGCTGACAGGCAAGTGAAGGAGAACTCACTCATGTGCTGAGAGGGTGGCACACCCCAGCTCCACAGGGACAGAAGCTTCTGCGCTAGGGACCTTTCCAGACCTCGTCTATGCATCTCTTCATCTGCCTGTCTATTTTTATCCTTTAAAATATCTTTCACAATAAACTGATAGCTGTGTTTCCCTGAGTTCTGTGAGCCTGTCTAGCCAATCAATCAAACCCAAAGAGGGAGGTGGTGGAAACCTCAACTTGAAGTGGATTGGTTAAAAGTTCCAGAGGCCAGCCTTCTGACTGGCAGAAGGAGGGTTCAGTCTAGAGGATCTGACACTGTCTCCCCGTAGACAGCGTCAGAATCAAATTGGAGGACACCAGTTAGTGTCCACTGCTTGGGGTTCGCCCCCCACACCTTTGCTCACAGAAGTCTTCTGCATTGATGATTGTTGCTATTTTGCTGTAAGTGAAGGGAAAAAACTCAATTTGGGAGTTTTTTTCAAAAACAGTAATAAAGAATTTAACCCAGACCCAAAAGAGGTCTGGCTTCTGCCCTTGGCTTCTGGGAGGTGATCTCTAAGGCTCTGGAATGTCTTGCTTGCCAGAGGTGTCTTCATTTGCCTGGGGACATTGGGTCATGATGTGTGATTTAGAGTAGGGACTGTGAGTGATGCGTAGCGGTGGAGGGTCTGGGAACAGATCAGCCACGTGAGCAGTCAGCTGTGCTCATGTGACAGAGCCACAGCAAAGACCCTGGACATCAAGGCTTCCCTGGTGGGGAACACTCCCTGTATGTTGTCATACATCAGTGCCAGGAAAGTGGCGCTATCCGTGACTCCACGTGGGAGCTCCGTGTTGGGCGCTTTCCTGGACTCTGTGCTTCTTCCTTGGCTGATTTTAATCTGCATTCCCTCGCTATAAGAGATCATGACTTTCAGTGAGTTCTGTGAGATCTCCCAGCGAATTATCACAACTCAGGGTGGTCTGGGGAACCCGCTGAACTTGTAGTTGGTGTCAGAAGTCAGGATAGTGTTTTGTGGACTGTGTCCCCTCCTACTTCCAGTTGGCTAAAGGTTCACAGGTCATCACTGACTGACTGTGCAAGGGAGGATGGCTCATTGTGGGGGCGGGGGACAAGGCTGATATTTTAGACAATGACTAAGGAACGCAGAGCTGCAAATCGAGGTAGATGGACCCCCTTAGTCTCTTAAAACAACACTTCTCAAACGTAATGTTCATACAAATAACATGGGATCTGATAACATGTAGATTCTGAATCTACATGTCCAAGCGTGGCCTGATCTGCATTTCTGATAAGCTGATGCAACTGCTCCTTGGAGCACAGGTTGAGTAACAAGGTCTTACTTACATCAGTGGTTTCCAAACTGTGTTGCATATTAAAATCCCCTAGGGAGGCTTTAATTATCCTCATGCCCAGGCTACACACCATCTAGTGGTATGAGGCCAGGTGTCCCTTTCCTTGTTGCTGCAGTGTTGGCAGGTATAGTCAATCAAAGCGTGGGGCCAGGTAAAGCTGTGCTCGTGATTGAAAAATGCAAGCTAACAATAGAGGTTGAGAGGTCGTTTAAGAAGATTGGGAGGGGCCAGGTGTGATGGCTCACGCCTGTAATCCCAGCACTTTGGGAGGCTGAGACGGGCAGATCACAAGGTCTGGAGTTCAAGACTAGTCTGGTCAACATGGTGAAACCCCATCTCCACTAAAGATACAAAAAGTTAGCCAGGCATGGTGGCATGCGCCTGTAATCCCAGCTACTCAGGAGGCTGAGGCAGGAGAATCACTTGAACCCAGGAGGTGGAGGTTGCAGTGAGCCAAGATCACGCCATTGCACTCCAGCCCGGGCAACAGGGCGAGACCCTGTCTCAAAAAAAAAAAAAAAAAAAAAAAGAAGAAGGTTGGGAAATACATAAAAACAAGCCTGACAAAGGAGCAAGTAGCTCCGTGTGGGATTTTCCTTGTCCTTGGGGATCTCTTCCTTAGCATGTGGTGGCTATCTTCACCACTCTGCCACAGCCCTAGTTACTTAGATCCCTTGCAGCAACTCAGCTCTGGAGCCCGGGCTCAATGGCGGAAGGAGGCAAATATTTGCCCACACTCAGCATCGCAGTGATGTTCTTTTCAGGCCATTAAGTGCTGATATTTTACTATGACTGTATTTTTTTTATCACTTTGAATGCTGGATTCGGTAGCTAGGAAGGGACCACCTTAGAGGTCAAAGGGCCACTTGCCTGAAAATAAGGTGCTGGAAAAAAAAAAAAACAGAAGCCCAAGGGGTGCTCATGTCTTATGAAAGGAAACTCTATGGAGGGCTTTTCAAAATGCCTAGGCATCTGAGCACATCCTCAAGGGAAAGACCTCCCCAGCACGAATGTGGCCTCCACAGGGGTTCAAGAGGAGCCATGGAAAAGGCAGCTGGGGACATTTCCTGGGGAATGGGCCACTTCCCATCGCCTGGGAATGGCCTGGTCCACTTCCCTCCCCATAAGTGATTCCCTGCTTCCCCATCCCACCTGTGGGCCTCCGAGGTTCAAAATACCTGCTGCCTCTGCATGGTGTGGACATACAGGCAGCAGGCTGAGGAGCAGGCCACAATGGGCATGCAGATAACCTTGGCTCCCAGGTCCCCAGAAGCACTCACCACCTTCGCTCTGGCCACTGCAATGTGGCAGAGCTGTACTCCGAAAGCCATACTATTCATTATAATAAGAAAATTAACATACATTAAGTGCAGTAAATGTGCCAGGCACGGTACCAAGTGCCTTGTACCAATGTCTCATCTAACATGGACAAAACCCAGTAAGACAGGTATTATTATCGTGCTTTTTACAGACGAGGTGAAGTTTGGAGAGCCCTGGAGCTTGGCTATGGTTACATGGCAAGTTAAAGCCTGGTTCTTAAAGCCGGGCTGCCAGACTCCAAGGCCGGGAAGACCCAATTGTTCTCTGAACGCCCAGGGCACTCAAAAGCAACCCGTCCAAGGTCACATAGTGACCTCGAGAAGGCACAAGGCACTAAACCCCAGGGAGAGGACAGGCCTCCTATGTGTTGTGGTGCCCCAGGACCCATTAGGTAATGACCTGGCCGCAGAGATGACCCCTCCCAAGCCAAGGGATGGATCTTAGAACCTTGACACAACTCAAAGGGGAAGGCGCAGTGCCACGCTTCAGTGAGTAGAAGGATAAGTGGCAGGGATGGAGTTGCCCACAGAGGAAAATGAACTCTGTGGCAAGCCCTAAGTTTCTTAACAGGAACCAGAGGCTGTAAGCTAAGACATTCACAAGTGCCCAGGGTGTGACGGTGCCAGCTTAGGGGAGACTGGTAGCCTTCTCAGAGGATGCGGATGCCCCTGCAGAATGGCCTACCAATGTCTCCCACGTCTGGGATCTTCTCCTCCCCTTTGAAGCATCCAAGAGAGCCATCAGCAGGCTGGAGACTAGGCGCTGGGTCCTGGCCCATGAACCCCCCACACTCCGGCTCCCACCTCCCACTTCCCCCAGGTTCTCTCGCCAATGGCCACCTCTCCTGAGCAGGAGCTAGGGGAAGGTAGGGAGAGCAGGAAAGAAGGAATGACGTCTCCAAAAATGGAGCGTCTGCTCTGAGCAACGATGGGATCCCTCTGGTTCCCTCTCAAGTGGATGACACCTCACATCACACTTCAGGCCTCCTGCTCCTGGTCCTTCACCCTCGGACATGGAAATCCTCTCAGTGAGGATGGAGATACAACTTTTTCCTGCCCAAGTGCCTTTCTCAGGAGAGTGTAGAAAGCATTACCCAGCTTCTTCCTCCAAAGGCACAGAGAGATGCTCTCAGCTTTTGTGAATCTGAGCACTCCACTCAGGCCTTTTCTTTGAAGGTTAGCACGTCCATCACATCCCCTAATGCTTATTCAGCATCTGTTCTCCAAAGAGCCAAGGCTAGGAGTTACCTCCAGGGGGACTCTTTCAGAGAGATCACAGTTACTTTATGCAAGGCAGAGAGTTCCTTTATGGTTGCTAGGAGTCTGACCCCCTAATTCAGATTTATGGAACCAAATTCTAGAAGAAATTTGGTTCAGAAACAGGTAGAGCTTGATGTAGATCCTGGGGCCGCTCTAGCTTCCCCACACTGCTTCTGGAAGCCTCGGTTCTTATAAACCACCGAACATGGCCCTGGGCCCAGGTCAAATTTGTTGGAGGCATGGTAGAAGATACACACACACACACACACACACACACACACCAGCACCGATGGCTTATGTTCCCAACGTGCCCCAAGGTGCCTAAGGATTTCCCAAATTCAGAAGTTTTCAGAGCCTTCTGTGCACGCCAGGGAGCATTATGGTTACATGTGAGCGTTTTTGTTTCTTTTGACTTGAGTTGTACAATGCCCGATTCACTGTGAATTCAGCTCTACAGAGTTCTTGCAGGGTTGTCCAGATGTCCCCCTTTTCAGAGAGCTCTGGAACAGAAGGTGAGAGGACATATGAGGGGGCAGAGGCGGGGTGCAGGAATCAGGCCACGAAGAGCTACCCCTCGCTGTAGCCCAGGCCCTTTCAGCCCCATGTTTGCCAGAGCTGTGACCCCTTCACCTCTATTTGCCCAGATAATGGAAGCAACTTCTGTCCCTTTTCTGAGTACCTCTTGCCTCACCAGCCCTCCCCAGATCAAACATACCCCAGACAAGGATGGGAGCAGGTACAGTTTCCAGCTGTGACACTGGGGCAGTGCAATGTCAGAGGGCCAGAAGTTACAACATTATCTCACTTACTCATTTCCTTGTACCATGCAGGGCGGAAGTCCCGTAGACTCAAGTCTGTCGAAGGACAGCGTGGACACTTCCTCTTTCCTGACCTTTGTGTCGCTCCACTTGACCTAACCTCCTACCCACGATCCCTTCTTCCAAGTCCCCAGGGCCTGATGTCCTGGCCCAGTCCCCTCCTTGGGAAATTAATCCTTCCCTCCTGTACTACCAGTTCACCCAGCCCCCAGCCCCAGAGGATGTTCCTTCTTATATCTTGGAAAATCCAGCATTTCAGGCTCTGCTCAAACTCACACAGAGCCTCTTTTGCCCAGCCTTTGCTAAGTCAGGAATGGAGAAAATGGAAGGCAAAAAGGAAGATTAATGAGCTCATGCACACCAGCATGGCCAGAGAGAAGTGGGCTTTAGGCACATCAGAGCCAGGACCCAAATACCCCCGGGCACTCCCTGCCTACAGTCCTGTGTCTGTGTGGGTTGGTTTCTTTCTCTCCAGCTAGAGCTGGGTTCTAGTGCAAGCCTGATGGAGGTAGTGGGTGTTTTATACCAGTTCAGACTCCCCAGCAATGAGAACTGCAACAGACATCCTCTGTTGTTATCTAGAGAAACACCAGTCTAGTGAGACTTGAAGGAAACATATCCCTTCTGGCTGGACATGGTGGTTTGTACCTGTAATCCCAGCACTTGGGGAGGCCGAGGCAGGTGGATCACTTGAGGCCAGGAGTTCGAGACCAACCTAGGCAACATGGTAAAACCCAGTCTCTAATTAAAAAAAGAAAAAAGTACAAAAATCAGTCGGGCATGATGGCACACGCCTGTAAACCCAGCCACTTAGGAGGCTGAGGAAGGAGAATTGCTTGAACCCGGAAGGTAGCTGTGGCAGTGAGCCAAGATTGCACCACTGCACTCCAGCCTGGGTGATGGAGTGAGACTCTGTCTCAAAAACAAACAACAACGACAACAAAAACCAAAACATGTTCTTTCTGTTAACATCACTTTGTTCCTGGACCTTACAAAATGATAATCCTGGCACCTTAGTCCTGGTTCACCTTACAAACTCCAGGACTAGTCTGTCTTTGAAACTGTTATCACCTGAATTTTGTCCCCAGAAGGTATGTCTATGTTCTACCTCCTGGAACCTCAGAATGTGACATTATTTTAAACAGGGTCACTGCAGATGTAATTAGTTAAGATGAGGTCATAATGGAGTTGTGTGGGCCTGTAACCCATTATGACTGATGTTCTTATGAGAAGAAACACAGAGACAAGCACACTGGGAAAATGCCATGTGACACGGGCCAAGGAACACCGAGGATTGCTGGCAACACCAGAAGCTAAGAGAAAACCATGGAGCAGCTTCTCCCCTGGGGCCTTCAGCAGGAACACAGCCCTACTGACACCCTGATTCCAGACTTCGAGCATCCAGAACTACGAAACAATACACATCTGCTGTGCAAGGCCTCCCAGCTTATGAGTCTTAGAATACAGCAGCCAATATGGTGGCCCAGCTCAGACTGATTCTCCCCTGGGTAGAAGATGCTTGGGTTCCACTTCATCCCACCAAAATGGAAAATCATTTTGGTTGAGGCTGCTATGCTCTTGCTTGGCTACTGTCACTCATCTCTCTGGCTTCTAGAAACAAGGATGACATGCTACTCAAGACAAAACAAACGACTCAACGGCAGGCAGTGTGAATGAATTTACAAGTACTGCAGGCAAGAAATGATACAATATCTTTACTGGAAACTTGAGCAAAGGCCTTTTGTGAAGCATGGTCAGACTTTTACATCAGTCAACCTGCTGCAGTCCGTTGCTCTGTCATGAGACAAATAACAGAAAACGCTCTGAGCTCTATGCTATGTTCATGGACATCTCTGGCGCCCAAGCATCTGTCATAATGCTTCCTCCTGCTTTGAGTGTCTAAGACATTGATTAATTTAAGGTATTAAGGACATAGGTACTGTTCAGAAATTCAAATTATGCAGATTTAATCAGTGGACTGAATAAGCGACTGTTGCTGATGTTGTAAATGGGTTGCCCAGTAAATACAGGGCCCCCAATTTAAATTTTAATTTCAGACAAACAATAAATAGTTTTTTTATATCAGCTTGCCCCAAATTCAGATTTTTGTTTTTTTTGAGATGGAGTCTCACTCCGTCACCTAGGCTGGAGTGCAATGGCGCGATCTCGGCTCACTGCAACCTCCACCTCCCAAGTTCCAGTGACTGATTCTCCTGCCTCCGCCTCCTGTGTAGCTGGGATTACAGGTACTTGCCACCATGCCTGGTTAATTTTTGTATTTTTAGTGGGGACGGGGTTTCGCCATGTTGACCAGGCTGATTTCGAACTCCTGATCTCAGGTGATCCACCCACCTCTGCCTCCCAAAGTGCTGGGATTACAGGGGTGAGCCACTGCCTTGGCCAGCATGACATTTTTATTTGTGAAACCTGGCAACTCTACCTGCAGGGCTACACTTAGTCTCTAATACTGCACGTTTAGAGCTGTCACAGGATGTGACGGCCATAATGAAATCCTTAATGGCACCATCCGATTGAAGGAAATGATACATTTCCAATGGCCCAAGAAAAGCCTTCCATTGTGAGGCTACATCACCACATGCTGCATAATCGTACAAAGAACACAGCATTTTGATGTAGTAATGTGTGTTATGAGAGCAGAGGGAGGAAAACATACTCCCCAACTTCACACATACATGAAATTTGTAACTGTCAGAAATGGCAGAACTACAGAAAGTATATGAAATCAGTTACATAAACATCGACACCTCAGCCAGGGCTCTATTCTCTTTGGCAGTGGCACAATACACAAGTTTTTCAAGACAGAAAACAAATAATATATGGCCTCTCTCAAGATGGTATCAAGTCCATCTATAATAGTGAGTCTCTCTTAAAGAAGGTCCCCAGGAGTTGGGGTGGCATTGTGGATGGGGCCATGTGTCATTTTCCCTGATACAACTCACACCGTCCTGCATGCCCCTTGCCAGATTGAGAAGCACTGATCTAAAGTGAGCTGAAGAAGTAAAAGACAATAAAAATATATTCTAGATGTTTTCTACTGTTGTCCCTCTTCTACTTCAGTAATACATCTTGGAGAGAGGTTAGGGTTAGGAATGGAATCAATCTACTTAACCGTCTTGTAGCATCCACACTTTAGGTAGGATTGGCTCACCCGCAGCTCCAAGAGTGGGTTCTAATTTGCCTACGCTAATAGGTAAAACCCCACCCCTTGGCACAGTAATGGGTTCATGAATGCAATCAGTGCACTGTGTTCTTCTGGAATGTGCCCCCTTAAAAATATTCATCACCACCAGTGACTGCGACGTCTGTTCTGGTCAATGAAAGATAAACGGAATTCTGGTGGTTGCCTCTTGGAAAGGGTTTCGTGGTTTTTGTTTTTGTTTTTTATGTTTTCTCTTGTTAAAAGGGGGTAGACTCATAAGGCCCATTAGCCTGTTTCTTTCTTTCTGCAAGGAGCTAAAATAGAATACCAAAGGTGGAGGCACCATCTTGCCATCTGGAAAACAAAATCCACAAAGCCAGAGGAGATGGAATAGAAGGAGGAAAGGAGCCAAGGTCTTGATGACTCCCGTGAACAACTTCACCAGTCCTGGTCCATCTATCCTGAAAACATAATAATTATTATAACCCTATCTGAATCAAAAGAGAAGAAAATTGACATAAAGGTAGACAAATAGAGAGACAGCACAAAATAGAGAGCCTTGAAATAGACCTCTACTGGTCATAAAATTAAAACTCGATCTACTCGGCCAGACATAGTGGCTCAGGCCTGTAATACCAGCACTTTGGTAGGGCGAGGTGGATCAATCACTTGAGCTCAGGAGCTCCAGACGAGCCTGAGCAACATGGCAAAATCCCGTGTAAACTGAAAATACAAAAAAATTAGCCAAGCGTAGTGGTGTACACCTGGGGTTCCAGTTATTTAGGAGGCTGAGGCAGGAGGATCCCTTGAGCCCAGGTGGCAGAGGTTATAGTAAGCCATGATTGCACCAGTGCACCCCAGCCTGGACAACAAGTGAGACCCCAGGTCAAAAAAATTAAAAAACCACAACCAAGTTGATCCACTGAACTTAACTCGATAAAGTTAACGTTTCCACTCATCAAAAGACATTAAGAACATGAAAAGGCAAACCACAACCAGGAGAAAATTATTCACAATACATTTATCTGACAAAGGGCTTTTATTCCAAAGATATGCACTCCTATAAATGAAAACCAAAAGACAAGCCAAGAAAAATACAAACAACCCAATGTTTTTGAAGAATCAGCACAAAGAGCTGAATGGACATGTCCGAGAGGAAAGTATAGAAGTGGCTGAGCATTTGAAAAGGGGCTCAATGTAATTAGTCATCAGAGAAATACAATTATTACAACCAGAGAGATTTCACATCGACTGGAATGGCTGAAATGTTTAAACTGGCAACAGGAAATGCCTGTGAGCATGTGGAGTAGCTGGAACACACATATGTTACCATTGAGATAGCGGAATAGGACAACCACTTTGAAAAACTGGTGTGCAGTTTCTTGTAGTATTAGATGGGTACCTATTTATTATCCAACATTCTACTTGTAGTTGTTTACCCCAGAAAAAGAAAAACATGTGAAAGACTTGCACATGAATGTTTTTTAACAGCTTTACACATAATAGGCAAAAATTGCCAACAGTCCAAATGTTCACCAAGAAATACAGCTAGTGCTCGACTTACGACCACGGTTGGGACCACGGACCGGTTGTAACACGATTTGGTCGTAAGTTGAGTAGGCTATATGTACAGTTGAAATGGTGCACGCGGAGATGGTAGTGCTGCCGGAAGCTGGTCCGCACTGTCGTACGCCCAGCTGGGCAACGTTTGCGCTGCCAGACGCGGAGCAGTTGTGGCTAGCGATTGTGGTCATAAAGTTGAATGGTCGTAAGTTGCATAGGTCGTAAGTCGATCAATACCTGTAAACAGATAGACAAACTGTAGGATATTTATTCAATAGAACACTAGGAAATATAAAGGAAAACACTACCGATACATTCAATAACATGGATGAATCTCATAAACGTTACATTTAGCCAAAGGAAGCTTCATACAAAGATTGCATTTTGTATTATTCCATTTACATGACTTTCTATTATAGAAACAGGTAAAACTAACATATAGTAAGGGAAATCAGAACCAGGGTTGTCTGTGGGGAAGAGCTGGGATTGACAAGAAAGGGACAGGACATAATTTCCTACGGTGATAATATTTTTTTGATGGAATGGTTTTATATAGCTATGTTATTCTACATTTGTCAAAACTCATTGAACTATGCACTTAAAATTTGTGCGATTTGCATGATGTAAACAATATCTCTTTAAAAAAAAATACCCTATTTAGTTAAGCTTCCGCAGTCAGGTGTCTGTTAATGCAGCGAAATGCAATCCCCAACTGATTCGGGGAGGAAGCACTAGAGTTAAAGACAAAGATAATAAAGGTGAAAGGGACTGGGTGAAGTGGCTCACGTGTGTAATCCCGGCACTTTGGGAGGCCGTGGTGGGCAGATTTCTTGAGCTCGGGATTTCAAGACCAGCCTGGGCAACATGGTGAAACCCTGTCTCTACCAAAACTACAAAAGATTAGCCAGGCTTTGTGATGTGCACCTGTGATCCCAGCTACTTGGGAGGCGGGGGTGGGGGGATTCCTTGAGCACAGAAGGCAGAGGTTGCAAGTGAGCTGTGATTGCCCCGCTGCGCTCCAGCCTGGGTGAGAGAGACCCTGTCTCAAAAACAAACAAACAAAAAAAGATAAAGGTGAAATAAAGAATTGTCAGAAGGTTGGTAATGTGGAATACAATGTGACCCCTCCATCTATAAGGCCTTAAATCTTCAGAAGCATGGTAGAATGAATTGTATTAATCACATGATTGTATTAAATTTTCTGGTGCAAGTGGGTGGGAAAACTACAGAAAAAACTGGGCTCTAGGACAAGCCCTGTTGGGTGGAGATGGCACTGCGTGTGCCTATTCCCAGGGGGCCTAAAGGGCAGGGAGGGGGTGGGGGGAGGGTAAGATATCAGGCATTTTCAGGCAGCATGGGAAGGTAATCCCTATCCCTGCCCTACCTTCTAGTAGTGACATCCTGCAGTGGTTTTGAGTGGATTTGGCTCAGAGCAGTTTTTGCAGCCATACGACCCTCTTGTGGAAGATGTTTCCTTTTGACCATGGGATCTGAGATACCCAAATCGATGCCCCGTATCAACTAAGACTGACTCTAAGGGTAAGGAAATAAAGTTACCTATGGGTCAAAGGTTCAGGGCCCGGCAGGCATGGCAAATTTCTAAATTCCCACAGCTAAACTCTCTAACAAAAGAAGCTATAGACTTTGATTTACAACCTGGACCACTATAGCTCTGATTGGACGGAGGCCTGGCCTTACAAATATTCTTTTTGGATAAGCAGCTGCAGAGCTTAAGCCAGTTTCAGCCAGTTTATAGAGGGTGTACACGAACTGTCCTTGTGTCCTCTAGTTCACCTTTTAATGGAAAGAGCCAAATTCCACCAATTTTAGTGCTGAAACCCAGCCCACACCTGAATATGAAAAGAATGTTACATATACGTTTATCTATGATGCCGGCATCAGCTCATCTCATAAATATGTATAGCTTCCCCCGAAACCTGCTGAATATGTATGGTACCAGCCCTATGAGGCAGAAAGCCCAACCTGTGCTTCCCCCCTTCAATAAGAGAGAGCACTTTCGTCCACACTGGAGACCTTCTCTTCCCTGTTTGCAAACTGATACTACCAGTAAATTCCTCCTTTGTACTATTTAATAACCATCCTGGTGATCTTTTAGATGAACCCATTATTCTACCCATCAAATAGTCTTGTCACCTGGCTCCCAATGTTCTCCCAAACCTTTTATACCCCAGGCCCAGCCGGAACTGAGGCTCCAAGAACAAAATCCTGCAGTCGTCCACCCGAACTACACCAGCCAACAGAGACTCATGGGGCTGTCATATTATTGGCAAGGAAATCTTGTATGTTGATACCAAAACATTCTCCCGCTTTTCTGCAGATCCCAAGGGGGAAAGGAAACAAACACTGTTACAAATACCTACCACAGGGCCAGGGGCAGTGGCTCACGCCTGTAATCCCAGCAATTTGGAAGGCCATAGCGGGCAGATCACGAGGTCAGAAGTTCGAGACCTGCCAGACCAACATGGTGAAACCCCATCTCTACTAAAAATAGAAAAAATTAGCCGGGTGTGGTGGCGCACACCTGTAATCCCAGCTACTCAGGAGGTTGAGGCACGGAAACGCTTGAACCTGGGAGACCGAGGTTGCAGTGAGCAGAGATCGCACCACTGCACTCCAACCTGGACAACAAGAACAAAACCCTGTCTCAAAAACAAACAAAAAAATACCTACTGCAGCTTGTAAGGCAGACTCCAGGTGAATGCTCTTGATGATGGTGGTGGTGCTGATGGTGCCAACGGTGATGACTGCATTCCACAAAATAGTGCTGCTTCTTTCTCCCTCCTTTTGTTTGGTGGAGGCACAGATCTCCTAGAAAAGCATGGGTTTAGAAAGTAAGAGAAATTGTGCTCATCGTATTCCAGCTTAGCAGGGAGAGTGGCCATGCTGTTTCTGGGAGAAAACACGTGATAAAGGGGTGATTTCTATCCCAGGCTCTCAAGGTCTCCTTCAGCAGAGGAACTCCCATTCTCCAACAGAAATGTACCGAGAAATGTAACAGAGACTCTGGTTTCTGTTCCCTGCTCTCTCTCACACTCTGTCTCTTTGAAAGAAGACTTGACTCACCCAGTCAGTAAGCCTGGGAGAAGAACTGAGCGTGTGCAGCTCAGCGCCTTCCCAGCCCTGTCCTCTGGCTAACTCATTCCAGAATATGCATTTCACCTGCCTTTTCTGCCAGGTCGTAAGCTGCAAATTAAATGCAAAGCTTCAAAACCCCCAAATTCCAGGTAACCACATTACTTCTGAGAGGCAGGTGCCATTTTTTTTTTTGGCTAAACTCTAATTCCCCTCAAACACCAAAGTGGCCTTGGCCATGCCAGGCAGCTTCAGCAGCATTCTTGTTTGAACTGCCGCGACACCGCCTCTCACACAGGGCGCTAAGATGTTACTTGGCCTTTGCTTGACACAAATGCTTTGTTATGTACTAAACCCATCTTAGCTTTTTTTTGTGAGTCCACAACCACTTTTTAAAAACTACCAGCTGACATCAAAATAATTTATAAACACATTCATGGATAAGGTGGCAAGATAGTCCTCCTAGAAAGGGGGCTCATTGGGATAGCAGAAAATATGCTTCTCTCAGTTTACATTATCATAAAAATGAAAACACACAACTTAAAAATTCTTGCAGCAAATTCTCACCACTCTGCCACTGCAGTCATGTCTCTCCTCCAGCCCCAGCCTGGCCAGGGACTGCAGACTCCACTTGAGAGACTGTCCCCGTTCTCAAGTCTCCTTCCATGCCCTCTTGCTTTGTCCCAAATCAGACTCCATTTGGAGTGGATCTCAGTCCCTCTATCAGACTGCAACCAAGCATGTTATGAATCCCAGAGAGTTTTTGCTCAGGCCTATCCTAGGATCTACAAAAGTGATGCTTATGTTCGGGTGCTTTTCTAACATGACCTGGCCAGGTATTACCTTCAGCCTTATGTTCTGTCATATAAGGCAATTCCATGAGAAGCTTCCTTCCACTTGGGATTTATGAACTGGGCGTTAGCTTCTGATCTGCACTGACGTTGGTAGGTCTCCGCACTGGATACAAGGGAGGAAGGCTGCTTTCTATCAAACTCAGGTTCACCTCCTCCAGTGGATTGGCATTGGAACAGACTCTCGCCCATCACGCCCCCTGAAACTACCTCCTCCACGGGTCACCAGCTGTCAGCTGGAGAAGGAGTCTCAGGAGATGGATGCCACTCTTCAGTCTCTGAAAGGCCACATGCTAAAAATATTGATGCCAGAGACTGTCACTTGAGGAACGCTTGGCAGTGAGGGAGATGGGCTGTGAAACCGAGCAGCCCTGCCCTCCAGGGAAAGGTTTCTCAATCAGCCCAGTCTATGAATGAGCCGAGTGCCCTGCCGCCCACTGGGCTCTCTCCCTGGGGAGACAGACGTCTCCATTCTTTTCCTCCGACTCGGCCCTGTCCCCAAACAGGGGCTCACTTCTGTGTTTCCTCTTTGGATAAATGAGATCTTGGCACTCTCATGTTCCTAAGCTCAAAACCAGAGAATCTTCCTTCACAGCTCCTTCACACTCGCTGCCCATGTTGACTGCCTCGTTGATCTCAAAAACAAATTACCCCAGAAGTTAGTGGCTTAAAACAACAAAACATTTCTTTTCTCAATTTCTGTGGGTCAGAAATGCAGGAAGGTCTTAGCTGGGCTTTTTTGGCCCAGGGTGTCTCATGGGTTTCAGTCCAGAGGTTGGCTGGGGCTGCAGTCACATGAAGGATTGACTTAGTGCTGGAAAATTCACTCTCAAGATGGCTCGTCCGCAGGGACAGCACACTGGTGCTGGCTGCTGCAGGAGACCTGAGTTCCTCTCCCATGTGGGTCTCTTCCTAGGCTGCCTCTGTATTCAGGACAAGGCAGCTGGCTTCCCCTAGAGCAGCTGATCCAAAAGACAGTAAGGGCCAGGCGTGGCGGCTCATACCTGCAATCCCAGCACTTTGAGAGGCTGCGGCAGGTGGATCATCTGAGGTCAGGAAATCGAAAGCAGCCTGGCCAATGTGGTGAGAAACCCTGTCTCTACTAAAAATACAAAATTAGCTGGACATGGTGGTGCACGCCTGTAATCACAGCTACTTGGGAGGCTGAGGCAGAAGAATCACTTGAACCTGGGAGGCGGAGGTTGTAGTGAGCAGAGCTGGCACCATTGCCCTCCAGCCTGGGCAACAAAGGCAAAATTCCATTCTCCCTGCACCCCCCCCAAAAAAAGACAGTAAGGGCAGCGACCGCATCTTCTATGAACTCGTCTTAGAAGTCACACACCATCATTCCCACCATATGCAATGGGTCACACAGACCAGCCCTGATACAATGTTGACACTACACAATAATGGGAATACCAGGCAAGGGCGGGTGGGCATCAGTGTGGAGGATGGCTGCCACCATTTCCCATCTTGGCCCTCACCCCCTCGTCCTGCGCAACCAGAGTTGTAGCCACTTAAAGTGATCCTCCTCCCAATTCCAGCAGCCAGAAGCCTTGCTGTCCCCCGGGAGTTCACTCTGCCAAAGGCCTCCCAGGCCCTGTAAGCTTTAATGAGCTCCTCCTCCCCTGGCTCACTTAGCGCTTTTACTTGGATAATAGTTGGGTGCAAATGTATCTATCTGCCTCCAAAGATTGAAAATTCCTGAAGGACAGAACCCAAGACTTATTCACGTTTTTACCCCATCCTTGGCAAAGCACTTGGAGAAGGAGATGCTCTATAAGAGTTCATTAAATTGAGTTAAATGTGCCTTCCTTCTTGTCAGGGTCACTGGTTGGGCTGACTCTTGAAAGAGAAGAGAATGTTTCATTTAGCGTTCATACTAAGTGCGAGCTGTCGGGTATGAACACAGTCCTTGCTTTTATAGCGTTTTCAGCCTACTGAAACATTTATAAATTCTCACAAATGGCTGGTCAAATGATACCACATTTAAAAATCTCTATTCTGTCAATTCAGTGCGTTAGAGTGTCCTGATAGGATTTTTAAAAATATTTTACCTATTTTGAAATGGAGTGTAAGAGGAAAAAAATGTTTACTTAGAAGATTTTATGAACCAATCTTTCTACTTTCCTTTCGGCTTTTTTGTGATGGTTCCCGTTTATTCATTCATACACTCAGCAAACACGGAGCAATGTCACTGTGGGAACTCCAAGATAAACAAGATCAGGTTTTTTTCCTTAAAGAAGCCAGGCTTCAGCCAGGCATGGTGGCTCACACCTGTAATCCCAGCACTATGGGAGGCTGAGGCGGGCAGATCACCTGAGGTCGGGAGTTCAAGACCAGCCTGACCAACGTGGAGAAACCCCGTCTCTACTAAAAATATAAAATCAGCCGAGCGTGGTGGCACATGCCTATAATCCCAGCTACTCGGGAGGCTGAGACAGGAGAATCCCTTGAACCTGGGAGGCGGAGGTTGCGGTGAGCCAAGATTGCACCACTGCACTCCAGCCTGGGCAACAAGAGTGAAATTCCATCTCGAAAAAAAAAAAAAGAAACTTGGCTTCTTAGTGGCTAGTGGAGAAGATAAACAGGTACACAT
Organism: Sapajus apella; assembly: GCF_009761245.1. Lineage (NCBI taxonomy): Eukaryota > Metazoa > Chordata > Mammalia > Primates > Cebidae > Sapajus > Sapajus apella. The sequence continues at coordinate 4,449,378 of NW_022436972.1, read as the reverse complement.
ATCACTGCAATGCAACAGCTAGCACAAGAACGAGGACTAGCTTAACGGCAGATTCCAACCACGACTCTGACGATGCTCCCTCTGTGTGGCAGGGCAGGGGAAGGGCCTTACTGCTGCTGCAGAAGCCCCTGAGAGCAATAAGCAATAAGCACTCCCAACTGCATCAGAGAAACAAAGCTGTGTCTTTTCTGTTCAGTAAGATCTGGGTACTATTGACTGATGCTCAGAACTAAACAAATATCCTTGCCAATGCCTCCTTTCTAGGCAGAGAATTGAGAGCCAAGAAAGAAAGGGGTGATTTGAAAGCTGTGCTTTGAAGTTTGCAAGGTGAGGGAGGGACTTTGGCAGTGTGAGTTCACTCAAAAGTCAATCAGTCCTCATCTGAGACTGCCCTAGTGCCCACCACCAGGTGGCCATCCTGGAAAGGACTGGCAAATACTGATGGCTCAATCCTAGTGACTCCATTGAATCTAGAACCTGCTGATCTTCCAAGAAGACAGAAGAGAAAAGAAATATGTTCAGATATTAATTCTTGGGAACCAGCATTATTCCCATAATAATCATATTTTTTAACCAAGAATCAGAACCTGTGGGTACTTCCATTGTTTGGTACATGGATCCAATAATGGGTTGGAATATTTTACTTCATTGCTGGCTTGCAATCCTGGGACATGTGACTGCTAAACTAAATCTCATAAATGCTCATTTATTTTTAATGCATGTATTTCATGCGTGTGCAATATATCATATGCATAAAAAGAATGTATATGATCTATGCACAGTTTAAAGCTTAATAAAGAGAACACCCATTTACCCACTACCAGCTCAAGAAATATATGTCAGTTTATTATTAATAACAATTAATATTTTTGAGCATTTTTATGTGCTAGGCACTGTTACAAGCACTCTACATATGCATTATCTGATCCATCTTTACAAAAACCTTATGATGAGGTTATTGTGAAGGTCATTATTCTCTTCATTTTATAAACAGAAGGGTAAGGCCTCAGTCAATTAAGGAGCTTGCTCAAGAACACACAGATAATCAGTGACTGAGCTGGGATGGAAACCTAGGCAAGCTGACTCTAGAGCCTCAACCTGCAATCACTCCACCATGCAGAGGCCCTTCACTGCACAGACACTGGGACGAGTTGACCATACAATAAGATTTTCTAATTTGAAACCAATTTCTCCATGAACTCCTACTCTTCCACAGAGGATGAGTTTGTAACCGCCCAATGGGTTCACCTTGGCCGCTGCCTAGACAGAACCGAATTATCAAGACAATTATCAAGAGAATTGCAATGGAAAAGGAGTAATTCATGCAGTCAGCTGTGCAGAAGACCAGAGTTTTATTATTTTTCAAATCAGTCCCCCGAGCATTCAGGGATCCGAGTTTTTACAGATAATTTTGCAAATAGGGGCCCGGGAAGTGGGGAGTACTGGTTGGTGAGGTTGGAGATGGAATCATAGGGGGTTGCAGTGAGTTTTTCTTCTATTCCTGGGTGGGATGGCAGAGCTGCTTGGGCCAGATTACCGATCTGGATGGTGTCAGGCTGCTGAGACACCATGTACTTTCTGTAGGTCCCTGAGAAGAAGAGGTGATGGCCTTTTTTTACTCTTAAACTTCCCTAGGATACGTTTTGCTAAATGAGGAGTCACTGACACTTTATGAAATGTTAAGGAAAATGTCCGTTCAGGTTTCTAGGTGGGGACGAAGCCGAGGGAAGAGGAGATGGCAGCTCATGTCACAGGCACATCTAGGCAGGGATTACAGCAACACTTTCCCAATAAGCTAGCCCAGAGTCCTGTCACAGGTGCAAGAGAAGCCAGCGGTTTGATCCTACAAAAGAAACTGCTAGGCATCAGATCTGTGCTGTGGTCGCTATAAGCCCGCAAATGAAAAGGACAGAAAGGCAGAAAGGCAGGGCAAAAGAAGATGTGGTGATAAAAAAAAAACCTCCTTACCACACATACAGACACATATGCGTCACAGCTATTTTTGCATCAAATTGCAAATTTTATCTCAAAAGAGCCAAAAATGATGTGAGAGCCAGAGCGATCATGAGACTTTTTAATTCTACACATAACTGTTAAGGAAAAAATAACAATTTCAATGGATAATATTTATTTTAAACTTGGTAGGGTGGTATGCCAGGGTCTTGGCCTCTCAGAAATCAGAGTATAAGTGGAAAGAAAACAAAAGTACTTTTTAAATGACCTAGCTTTGAAGTGAGAGACGAAAGTCGAGGAACAAGGCGTGTTTGAGGCTGAGCCTGGACGCGTCCACAGCAGCCGCCCCGCACGTCCTGGCAGGGCTGAAAAGGGAGCATGCACTTTGGTGGATCGCCAAGTCGTCCCCTTTCTTGATACTTGCTCTGACTCTCACTCCCTGCTCTTTCTCCCAGTTCCTCTCCTCCCACTCCTGGACACTCCACTCCCTGAGCTATAATTGTGTTTTCTGCCACACCCATTCTTAGAATAACCTTCCACTTCCGGCACCAATCCTTCCTCTCTCTACCTTCAGCTGGTTCCACACTCCAAGGCATTGAACAGGCATTGACAGGTGTGCAGGGTACAGATATGAACAAGACTGGTCCTCCTGGCCTCTGGCAACTCCTAGTCTAGGAGAAGGAAGCCAACTCCTGACAGAGTGGACTAAGGCATATTAGAAAGAAACAGAGTGGCCGGGCGCGTTGGCTCACACCTGTAATCCCAGCACTTTGGGAGGCCAGGGTAGGCGGATCACCAGGTCAGGAAATCAAGACCATCCTGGCCAACATGGTGAAACCCCATCTCTACTAAAAATATAAAAATTACCTTGGCATGGTGGCGCATGCCTGTAATCTCAGCTACTCGGGAGGCTGAGGCAGGAGAATGGCTTGAACCAGGAGTCAGAGGTTGCAGTGAGCCAAGATGGCACCATTGCACTCCAGCCTGGCGACAGTGTGATACTCCAGCACCCCTTGCCAAAAAAAAGAAAGAAAGATGCAGAGTTAAAACTATGGGTGAGCAGGCATGGTGGGCAGATAAGGAGGACTTCCTGGAGGAGGCAGTAATTGAGCTGAATCTATTAAGGCTCACATGAGAATGTTAGAAGGTTTGGAGAATAGACTTGCATATCTTCAATGAGGGCTATCTTCATGGTGCTGGGGCAAAGAGGACGGGTTGGTGGAGAATTTCAACACCTACCTGTACAGCTGCAGGAGCCCCTGGCTCTGCATGCAAGTATGCTGTCACTCTGTCCCCACCTCAGGCAACCAGTGTTGCATTCTCCAGGGTATTTGCCCAGAGATGCAACTGCTACCCCAGATACTGCAGCATAGCTCTGAGGCAGATTACCAATCTTAGAGCTGACAACTTAAAAGATCTCCCTTTCCCTGACCTGATATTTAAAAGCAAACCACACCCAGGCCCCCTCGGTGTTTGATGCTTGCCCAGGCCCATCTGTGTGGAACTTCAGGACTGACTCATGAGGAAAGAGGAGGTAAGAAAGGTTAGGGGAGAGAGTACAGATGGTCCTTTCAAGAATCTGCCCACTTGGGCAAGTCACTTTCTCTCTGTGCCTCCGTTTCCTCATCTGTAGAATGAGAAAGTGGACGCTGCCTGCTCGGACAGACCTGTTTTCTTTTTCCTTCCTGTTCTCCTTCAGGGTTTCCTTCTCTTGCAACAAGACAGGACTGCGTCTCAATTCCTGGAAGCTCCGTTCCACCAGCGGTCCTTTCTCCTCCTTGACATTGGCTCCTTCCCGTGCTCTCCCTCCCGTCCCTTCCCTGCCTCTTGCTCTTGTTCTTTTTCATGTTCCCCTCCTATTTATTCTTTTTCAGCACTTCACCTTTCTCTCCTCTGCCTGGGCTTTCTAGGGTGAAGCAGCTGGGCAGGATCGCCAGTGCTGCTGTGACTTTGGGGCCAGCTTCTGAGGTTTCCCTCCTTCCTCTCAGTGGCTTCCAGTGGACACTCGCCCATGCAGAGACAGGAAGTAGGGGTTTCAAACTGCCTGCTCAGCACTGTGGGAGAGCCCTGTCGTCTCCGCCGCTGCACAAAGGAGCCATTAACCCCAGTCTGACTTGCAAAAGGAAATTTAGAATTGCTGAAAGCCTGGCAGACTGGTGTTTATAAAACTGCCCTTTTTTTTGGTCACGATTTATCATCATGCTTGTCTCAAGAGAGAAGCAAATGTTGCCAGGTGCGGTGGCTCATCCCTGTAATCCCAGCAATTTGGGAGGCTGGGATCAGCCTCAGCGGGCAGATCACCTGAGGTTGGGAGTTCGAGACCAGCCTGACCAACATGGTGAAACCCTGTCTCTACTGAAAAAAAAAAAAAAAAAAATTAGCCAGGTGTAGTGGCAGGTACCTGTAATTCCAGCTATTTGGGAGTCTGAGGCGGGAGAATCGCTTGAACCTGGGAGGCAGAGGTTGCAGTGAGCCGAGATCGTGCCATTGCACTCCAGACTGGGCAATAAGAGTGAAACTACATCTCAAAAAAAAAAGAAAAAATGAGAAGCAAGTGTCATTCCAGGCAGGATGGAGATCAGGTCTGACACTTAGTACACAATCGTTGGTTGATGAATGAGAGAATGAACGATTCTGTTGCAAAGGACGTTTCCCCCTTTTAGAACCATTGTCAGAGAAAGGGGTTTTTAAGATATGCTCCAAATGGAAAGACAGTAAAGCAATACTATGCATGTACAATACATTTCCCTTTGGATTTTGGTGCTGGAAGCTTCCTCCCTGCCTTCATTCTCCTACAGCACCTCCTAAAGAACCCAGACCAAACACGCCCGTTGAAACCACTTGTAAAAGTGTAGGCTCTACCTAAGCTAACTCAGGTATGCTCAGCCAGCCCAACCCCTTCCATTTTGACAGTTTCTTCATTTGTTCTCTCTGCCCCTCCTCTTCCAAGATCTCTTCTTCAAGCTCCCTGAGAACAAACTGCCAATCAGAACTCCACTCCCCCCAAGGAAAGACACATCCCCCTATGCAAAGGGTGAATTTTTAAATGAATGTGCTAAATTGATCTATTCTTCTCCTCTGTGTTACTCTTGATCTCTCCCTGCATGAAATTCCCTCAGCACTTGGGTTCTGTAGCGCTTACTCAAAATTTAATAAATGCTGCCTTAGATTGCTTTAATCTTTTTAACGTACCCATCCAATGCCACCAACCACAGTGCAAGTTACTGCACAGTGCAAGTTAGCGCAAGAACGTGGGCCTTGTCTGCAACCCTGGTGCCTATCTACATGTCTAATTCATAGTCAGGGATTCCTTTTTAAATTTTTTATTTTGGTTGATTACAGAAGTAAAACATGCTTATGGTAGGATTACATGTTTATTGGCAGTGTAAATCAACAGAGAGAAAAATGCACACCCTCCAAAGCAATTAAAGGAATGCAAATTTTTAAAAATAAAAGACACACTTATACGTGTATTAAATGAAGAAAAATCTATAAAAATGATAAATTGCTATGTGGGAATGATTATGGGAGAGCAGATGTGCCTATACAACATAGGGTGGAGGGGTGCTGTCATCTGGTTTAGGATATTTGGAGCACCACCTGGAGACATATGACAGGAAGTTTAATGATCCTCATGGCGTTTAATCCTGATGTGCTTGCTCACTCTGGCATTCTAGCATCCTGACCACTGCCCCTGACTGGCCCCACTAATTCCCTCACAGCCCCTTTCCTTCCTGTGCCTTCACGGTCTCCCTTTTCTGTGAATTTCCTTCTGCTGTGTCTAAGATCAGCTGCATCATCCTTCCTCATTCTGCTCTAAAGTAGATTTCTCCCTGAGCTAGACTTTGATCATCTGTTCTTGATGTGTCCTCTTCAGTGTCAGATAAGTTCTGTTCTTGTGCAGGCCCATGTTATCAGAGACTTACAGCAAACCCTCCAGGCAGAACCAGTCATGAGACATCACCAATTATCAGCAACCCACGTCCAAGCTACGTTGGCCATCCCTTCCTTGCCGAGAGTCTGTGGAGCAAAACTCAATAACAGAAGCTCAGACATTGCCCATGGAGGGTCTTGTGGGCCAGACCAGCAGCTGGTGTGTGGACTGTATCCCCTTATCCTGCAGAGTGAGCTTGAGGAGGGAAGCCCCAGCTATCAGGAAGAGAATGGGCTTGGGAGGCAGGAAGACCTAGGCCCAAGGTTTTAAATTAAAACTCACTTTTATGTTTACTTTGCTGATAACAAAATTATACATGTTTATTATAGTAAAATTATAAAGTAGATGTAAGCAACACATAAACATAAGTCAATAAATGTGATTCACTACATAAACAGAATGAAAAATGAAAAATGTAATAATTTTAATAGATGCAGAAAAAGCATTCAATGAAATCCAGCATCCTTTATGATAAAAGTCCCTCAACAAACTAGGCATCAAGTGAATATATCTCAAAATAGTAAGAGTTGTCTATGACAAACTCACAGCCAACATCAAAATGAATGAGGAAAAGTTGAAAGCATTTCCCACTAAGAATTGGAACAAGATAAGGATGCCCACTTTTCACCATTTCTATTCAACATGGCACTGGAAGTCCTAGTCAGAGCAATCAGGCTAGAGAAAGAAATAAAGGGCATCCAAACAGGAAAAGAGAAACTCAAACTACCTCTACCAGTGATATGATCTTATACCTAGAAAATTCTAAGGAATCCTCAAAAAAACTCCTAGTTTTGATAAGAGAATTTAGTAGCATCAGGTAACAAAATCAATGTACACAAATCACTAGCACTGGTATACACCAGTGATGGCCAAACTGATAATCAAATCAAGAACTCAATCCCATTTACAATAGCTGAAAAAATAAAAATAAAACACATAGGAATATACTTAACCAAGGAGGTAAGCAATCTCTACAAAGCGAATTACAAAACACTCATGAAAGAAATCACAGATGACACAAGCAAATGGAAAAACATACCATGATCATGGATGAGAAGAATCAATATTGTAAAAATGACTATACTACCCAAAGCAATCTACAGATTCAGTGGAACTCTTATCAAAATACCAATGTCATTTTTCACTGAATTAGAAAAACCAATCCTAAAATTCATATGAGACCAAAAAAAGAGTCCAAATAGTCAAGCAAAAAAGAGGAAATCTGGAGGCACCACACTACCCAACTTCAAATTATACTATGAGACTATTGTAATCAAAACAGCATGGAACAGTTATAAAAGCAGAATAGAATAGAGAACCCAAAAATAAAACCAGATACCTGCAACCAGCTGAACTTCAACAAAACAAAACATACACTGGGGAAAGGACACCCTGTTCAATAAATAGTGCTGGGAAAATTGGATAGCACATGTAGTGTAAAAGAATGAAATTGGATTTCTATCACCACATTTAAAAATTAACTCAAGATTGATTAAAACCATAAAAATTCTAAAAGAAAACCTAGGAAAAATTCTGGACATTGCCCTATGTAAAGAATTTATGACTAACACTCCAAAAATAAATGCAACAAAATAACAGAAATAAGTAAATGGGACCTAATTAATCTAAAAAGCTTCTGTATAGCAAAGGAAATAATCAACAGTAAAGAGACAGCCTACAGAATGGGAGAAAGTATTTTCAAACTATGCCTATGATAAAGGACTGCAGGAAACTCAAACAAGTCAGCAAGAAAAAAAACAATCTCATTAAAAAGTAGGCAAACAGGCTGGGGGCGTTGGCTCACGCCTGTAATCCCAGCACTTTGGGAGGTCAAGGTGGGTGGATCACAAGGTCAGGAGATCGAGACCATCCTGGCTTACACAGTGAAGCCCCGTCTCTACTAAAAATACAAAAAAATTAGGCAGGAGTGGTGGCATGTGCCTGTACTCCCAGCTACCCAGGAGGCTGAGGCAGGAGAATTGCTTGAATTTGGGAGGCGGAGGTTGCAGTGAGCAGATATCACGCCACTGCACTCCAGCCTGGGCAACAGAGCAGGACTATGTCTCAAAAAAAAAAAAATGGGCAAACAACTTAAACAGATATTTTTGAAAGATGATATGCAAATGGCCAACAAACATTTTTTAAATACTCAACATTACTAATCATCAGAGAAATACAAGTTAAAACCACTATGAGATACCACCTTACCCCAGCCAGAATGGCCTTTATTAAAAAGTCAAAAAACAACCATTACTGGTGCTGATGCAGTGAAAAGGGAACACATGCATTGTTGGTGGGAATGTAAATTAGTACAATCCCCACGGAAAACAATATGGAGATAATACGGAGATTTCTCAAAGAACTAAAACTAGATCTACCATTGGATCCAGCCACCCAACTACTAGGTGTCTTCCCAAAGAAAAAGAAATAATTATATAAAAAAAAGACTCTTCCTCAGTACCTGTGGATGCATAGGGAAGAAAAGAATAAAGGAGAGAAGAAAAGACACTTGCACATGTATGTTTATTGGAGCACAATTCACAATTGCAAAGGTATGGAACCAACCTAAGTGCCCATCAACTGATGAGGGGATAATAAAAATGTGTGGGGTGTGTGTGTGTGTGTGTGTGTGTGTGTGTGTGTGCATGTGTGTCTGTGTGTCTGTGTGTGGCGGTTGGGGGTGACGGTGTCATGGAATACTACTCAGCCAAAGAATGAAATCATGTTCCTTGCAGCAACTCAGATGGAACTGGAGGCCGTTGCCCTAAGTGAAGTAATTCAGGAAGGGAAAACACTATCACATGTTCTCGCTTCTAAGTGGGAGATAAGCTACAAGTGCACAAAGGCAGGGTAGTGTAATGGACATCAGGGGACTCAGAAGTGGGGACGGTGTGGGGGTGAGGAATAAAAAATTACTCATTGTGTACAGTGTACACTAAAAGCCCAGACTTCATCACTATACAATTCATCTATGTAACCAAAACCACTTGTACCCCTAAAGCTATTGAAATTGTAAAAACATAAAATAGGGTCAAATGCAGTGGCTCACATTTGTAATCCCAGCACTTTGAGAGGCTGAGGTGGGAGGATTGCTTGAAACCAGGAGTTCAAGACCAGCCTAGGCAATAAAGTGAGACTCCACCTCAACAAAAAATAAAAAATAAAATAAAATAAATTAGCCGGGCATACTGGCACATGCATGTAGTCCCAGCTACTCAGGAGACTGAGGCAGGAGGATCGTCTGAGCCCTGGAGTGCAAGACTGCAGTGAGCCATGATCACACCACTGCACTCCAGCCTGGATGGCAGAAAGATACCCTGTCTCTCAAAAAAAATAATATAAATAAATAAACACACATCTGTAATCCTGTCACCCACTGATCACCTTCCTCACCACCTTGATGTGGAGTCTTCCAGGATTCCTCCGTGTGTGTGCGTGTGTGTGTGTGTGACACATAGCACCAGATTATTGAGATAGTGGGACACAAAAGGGTGAGCCAGGAATGAGTTTTTCTCTCCCTACTCTGTTTTCATCTGCACTCAACTAGATATCTTTTCCTTATCCCTGAGGCAAAACATCAGCATACCCTGTAGTTTTTTGGTCATGTTTAAATATTAACTCATAGTTCATTTTTAGGAATTAAAAATTCAACTCCAGGCCAGGCGTGGTGGCTCACATCTGTAATCCTAGCACTTTGGGAGGCTGAGGCAGGAAGATCACTTGAGGTCAGGAGTTCGAGACCAGCCTGGCCAACATGGTGACATCCTGTCTCTACTAAAAATCAAAAAAAAAAAAAAAAAAAAAAAAAGCTAAGCTTGGTGGCGGGTACCTGTAATCCTGGCTACTCGGGAGACTGAGGTAGGAGGATTGCTTGAACCTGGGGGGTAGAGACTGCAGTGAGCTGAGATAGTGCTACTGGACTCCAGCCTGGGTGACAGAGCAAGACTTCATCTAAAAAAACTAAAAAATAAAGAATTCAAGTCCAGTCTAAATAAAAACTCCTAATTCTCATTCACTTCACAGCTTTTCCCATTCCCCTAGTTCAAGCCTGGCCAGGGGCAGGACTGCAGGGGAAGGAAGAAGTCTACCCCCCTCCCCCCTCCCCACCCCGCCTCACCCTATTCTGCTTCCTCTCCAACTTCTACCCGGACAGGATCAATGAGGGGAAATCGGAGAAAGTGCTTTGTGCTTGTGTGTTTGTTTACTTGGCTCTTGCTGTTTGTCGTCTCTGCTAGGAAATGCCCTCTGCTATGGCGGGATATGTCATCCAGATGCTGCGTATTTCTCTCCCGGAACATCTGTGGAGCTTGTGGAGCTTCCACGTGATCCCTCTGCTGGGGACCTCCCAGGAAGAGCGTGACCTCAGCTCACACGCCCTGGCAGACGCGGAAGGCAGAGCAGTGGGAGGCTGTCGGCCAACTGCATTCCTCAACGCTGAGCACCAAGCTCTTTCTTGAAAGGAGACCCGAGTGCACTCCGCGGCTGCCGTGATCACCTGTCTCTAGGGATCCAGAAAGAGGATATATTTTCGGAGGAGCATTGTTAGCCTGTTCGTTCTACCGCTTTTCCCCTCTCCTCCCTCAGTGAGAAGGGAACAGGGTGCTTCCGTGCCAGCTCAAGCCCAGTGGAAGCGAAACGGGAAAAGTTCCCTAGTCCCCCTGCAGGGAGGGGGGCGGGGGTGTGGCTCGCTCCTCCAGCGGCCCGCAGCTCAAACCTCTAGGGGAGCATAGGGGCAGGCTGTGGGGCTCCAACCGCGCGGCGTCTAGGGATGGATGTTTACCGCTCCTGAAGCCCCAGCGGGCGTGTGCCACTGTGTGCTTTTAGTCTTGCCGTCTGTAGGCGGCTTGGGTTAACCAGCTCAGTTAGACCCTCTGCCTTGTTGCAAGGACAGAGGGCTTTCTGTATCCCGGGCTCTTGCCTTGGTGTACCGGAAGAATCGGATCACACGTGGGCTTGGAGAATGAGTCCAAGGTTTTCTTGAGTGGAAGCAGCTCTGGCAGAGAGGGGAGCCAGAAGGGAGATGGTTTTCCCTTGGAGTCTGCGGCCCAGGCTTGCCTCCGACTGCCCCGGCCACACTCCGCTTCGTTCCGCTGGTGGATGGTTTGCTGGTGTGCTCCCCTCGAGGTCCTCTCAACGTCCAGCTGCTCCTGTCTTCTTCCACCGATGCGTCTGCCTGCTAGGGTTTGGGAAAGGTGGGGGAGTTTAATAGGCAGATGTGGGCGTGGCAGGCCAGGGTGGTCTTGGGAAATGCAACATTTAGGCGGGAAGGCAGGAGTGCTTGTCCTCACCTAGGTCCGAGGGCACAGGCCCCGGGGGTGGAGCCTTAGCCCGGGGCCATGACCTTCCCTTCCCAGCACTTCCCTGCCCCGCTCCGGTATCAGAAGGAGACTTAGGAGAGACGGTGGTAGACAGTAAGTGTCCTCCTCTCCCAGGACAGACATGTGCCTGGTGCTACTGCAGGATTCTTCTGCAACTAGCCCTTCCCAGCACACCTCTTGCGCTCATAATTTCATCTTGAGGTCTGCTCCCCAGAGGGTCCAACCTGTCAGAGTAATGGAGAAGACTCTCAGAACTGGTTTCCCCAAAGTGTGGTTAATGAAGCAGTTTTAGCTAATCTCTTTTCAGAATGTGTGAGCACTTTTAACCTTTTCCCCTTGGCTTTGAAATAGGAACACTTAATATTCTGTTACACGCATGTATTTATCCTATTACATACTGTATAAATCAACTTCCACTAGATAATACTGTGGTAACCAAACTCAAAATATCTGTAGCTTACAATGACAAGGTTTTATTTCTAACTCACTTTATATGTTACTGGACTCCCCCAGCTGGCTTTTCATAATCCAGTCTAGGCTGAAGGAACAGCTCCATCCTGGACTTGTCTTTTTTTTTTTTTTTTTTTTTTTTTTTTTTGAGACGGAGTTTCACTCTTGTTACCCAGGCTGGAGTACAATGGCGTGATCTCGGCTCACCGCAACCTCCGCCTCCTGGGTTCAGGCAATTCTCCTGCCTCAGCCTCCTGAGTAGCTGGGATTACAGGCATGTGCCACCATGCCCAGCTAATTTTTTGTATTTTTAGTAGAGACGGGGTTTCACCATGTTGACCAGGATGGTCTTGATCTCTTGACCTCGTGATCCACCCGCCTCGGCCTCCCAAAGTGCTGGACTTGTCTTTCTAATGCCAAAGGGCACAGAGTGAAAAAGCTGGTGGAGACATGCAATGGTTCACCAAGCTTCTCCCACTCACATTTTAGGGGCCAAAGCAGGGCACATGGTGAAACTAGACAACAAGGCAGGGAAGTACAGTCCTCCCACAGTCACAAGGCAACAAGCAGGAATATCTCATCCTCCTGCAGGGGAGCAAATATTTGGAAAAATACAAAAATGCTGGAGCTGAGGTCTCTGAGTCTCTTGACTTTTCCGACGTTGGGCCAAAATGGCTGCTGCAGCTCCAGACATCGCTGCCCTTTGTCCCCACAGGAAGAAGAAAGAGGCAAAGATAAACAAAAACAACTGCAAGCTTTGGGCTTCATTAGTCAACTTGCTTCAGTCTGTCTTGCTTAAAGAAATATGTTGGCACGCTTTCCCAATGACTTTCATTTCCATCTCATTGGCCACCCCTCTCTGCAAGGAAAGTTGGAGTACATTATTTACCCACCACATCCAGTGGTAGTCTGTTCTGTTACTAAGGAGGCAAGATAATTTGAATATTGGGTGGTCAACTAGTATTTTCTGCCACTCCAACAAAAGAGAGAGATCTATAAATATTTAGAAGACGCAGGACAGACAGAAGCAAGTTGACTAATGAACCCCAAAGAGAAAACAGTCTAGAATTTTCTGTGGTTGTTGCAAAAACGGTGGAAGCCAATCTACCTAACAGAACCCTAGAAGGTTTCTGGGATCAGAGTCAGCAACTGAACCCGGGGTACAAGTAAGAAGCGTGCTGAAAAGAGTGATTGCATGAATGTCTGCGTATGAACAGCAACGCCGCTAGCACTGTCTTCCCCATTCCTGTCCAGAGAACAGGCAGTCAGCATTTACCCTTAGACAAAATAAAACAAAACCCAAAGATACTGAACAGAATATTCAAAGAGAGCTAAGACTCTGGTTCACAGGTTGGCACTGAAGGATTCAGTCTTCTTCTTTGGTCAGCCTGCAACCCTTTTCCTGCCCACCTTACTCAGAGCTCTGAATGTGAAGCCTACTCAGTGGAGACAGCTTGCCCGAAAAGAGATAACGCAGTGGAAACCCTCAGCAGCTCCCCACTCTTCCTGTCTTACCTAGAAGCAGACAATTGGGGCTTGCCAGATGTGAGTCTGTTTTACATTGCTATAAAGGAATAGCTGAAACTGGGTAATTTATAGGAAAGAGTTTATTTGGCTCACAGTTCTACAGGAGATCCATGCATGGCACCAGCATCTGCACAGCTTCTGGTGAGGCCTCAGGAAGCTTTTAGTCACAAAGGAGGGGAAGAGGAGGAGCAAGAGAAAGAGTGGGAGGTGCCAGGCTCCTTTAAACACCAGCTCTTGTGTGAACTGCCAGAGCGAGAACTCACTTGTTACCATGGGGATGGCACCAAGCGATTCAAGAGGGACCCACCCCAATGACCCAAACACCTCCCAGCAGGCCCCACCTCCAACATTGGAGATCACATTTCAACACGAGATTTGGAGGGGACAAACATCCAAACTATATGACCAGGCAACTGAGGGACTCAACTCCTGAGCCCGGCACAGTGAGGTGGGTGACATCACCCTGAGGGCCAGGCTTTAAGTGAAAGTCCTGCAGGCTGAGTTATGAGCCCCCCAGTTCTCTTGCACTCATACAACAAGTGGGAGTTGCTATAAAACTGGAACATGCAGAGAAACACAAAAGAGTGCTGATGAATTTTTAAATTCCACCTACCACCAGTATAAGTAGTAAGTCCTGGAAAGAGGGTGATAGCCTGGTGTACTATAAACTGAAGTTTCATACTGAGGAGTTGAAAGGTAACATCTAAAGTTTCTAAGTGAATACACGGAGGTAAGACTATTTAGAGTTAGAAAGATAACCACAAAAGGCTGTAGAAAGAAACTGTTAGAAAAAGACAAAAATGGTTGTCTCTGAGTTGGGGATTTCAAGAGAGCTGGGAGGCCATTCTCTCCCACTGTAACCTGCTCTGTACTGTTTGATCTGGTGCCATACACGTGTACTACTTTATTAAAAACAAATGGAAAAAAGCAAATGGGATGGTTGTGTGTCCAGTGATGAGGCCTGGAAAGTCGGTCTCACCGTAGGCATCGAAGACGTGCTCATGAAGACTCAACAGGATTGGTAAGTTACCAGGAGACAGGGCCACCTGGTCAGCCACAACCCGAGACAGAAGCGCCTGGAGTCACCGCACACTAAGAGCAAACACTCAGTGGTGCCGACTGGATGCCATGCTCTCTTCTGAGGGTTGTATTTGCCTGTCTTTTCTAATTCGTATGGCAACTCTAGGACTTGGGCGTATTTATAGTATCATCCGTGTTTTACAGAGGAGGAAATGAAAGCAGAGAAGTAAAGAAGCGTGCCCAAGTGCACAGGCTTCGCACGAATTTTAATACGGTCAGTCTGCCTGCAAAGCTACAACCTTGACCGCTGGGTGATGTTGCCTGTAAGCTCGTGCCCCAAACATTATCTGAGAGAATATTGGACAGTAACAGTAGTGGGAGGTGAGTCCTCTATTCTGCAATTATGGTTAAAGTCACATCATTGGCATTTTTTTTGGTGGGGGGGGGGAGCCTGATTGTTTTGCCCAAGAAGCATCAGCCCTTGCTGTGCCCCACTGCATACACCATCTACGACGTGATCATTTGGGGAATCCCACTGACTTCTGCAACTTGATTTCTTATACAAAGTTTTTGCTGCACCCTGAGAGGGTGCCCGTGAGGGATACGCATTGGGCTGGGAGTCTCGACTCTCTCATCCCTGAGTTTTATATTACCCTGAGCGAGTTGCCAGCCTCTGGAGGCCGAGGTTTTTTTATCTGTGAGAGGAGAGAGCGCACAACTTGCCTCTGGACTATAGTAGGAATGTATGGAAAGGGTCTTGTAAACTGTGACTGTCTATTACGAAATGAAATATGTTAAAATGCTACTTTCTCTAGGTCACTACTGTGATTGGGAACCTTTATTGGACCCCTCTAAGGCCCTAACAAAGCCCTACCTCCACCAAGCTACCAAGCTCACACGTCCTCCCCACTCTGTTGTTTCAACCAACCTTTCTCTCTCTCTCTTTTTTTTAAAGACAGAGCCTTGGCCAGGTGTGGTGGCTCACGCCTATAATCTCAGCACTTTGGGAGGCTGAGGCAGGTGGATCACAAGGTCAGAAATTCGAGACCAGCCTGACCAATATGGTGAAACCCCATCTCTACTACAAATACAAAAATTAGCCAGGCGTGGTGGCATGGTCCTGTAATCCCAGCTCTCAGGAGGCTGAGGCAGGAGAATCACTTGAACCTGAGAAGCAGAGATTGCAGTGAGCCAAGATCTCAGCACTGCACTCCAGCCTGCAAGACAGAACAAGGCTCCATCAATAGAGTATCACTCTGTGGCCCAACCTATATTTTTAGTAGAGACAGGGTTTCACCATGTTAGCCAGGCTGGTCTCGAACTCCTGGCCTCAAGTGATCTGCCCATCTTGTCCTCCCAAAGTACTGGGATTACAGGCGTGAGCCACTGTGCCCAGCCTCATCCAATCTTTTTCTTTTCTCCAGAACTACTCCTCTCATTCCCCCTTCACCTCACTCAAATGAAACCCTCAATCCTCTGTGGTTTCCATCAAATCTCGTATTACTTAACCATTGTCTCAGTTTTATAATTTAATTATAGAGGCCCCAACCAAGAGAGACAAACATTCTGAGAACTTGTGATTTCCCTAAATGAAAAGAGCCATATAGCAGATTATGTTTCCCATAAAATGCAAACCCACACTAGAACAAGCAACCCACTAAGATGTCCATGGTCAGCTTCAGGCTAGCTTGGCCCACCAGCCTAAGGGACTTGCTCCTATTACAGAGAGCAATGCTCAGGGCAAACCATGGCCCCTCCTGGACTCTTGCCAAGAGTTGAAACCTTGAAGGTTAAATCCTACCATACTGCAATCCACTAGGAGCAGGTAGGTTCTGTCTCAGCTGTTCCCGACTCGGGCTGGGGCTGTCCTTTGAGGGCAGTGGCTCTCATATTTTTGGTCTCAGGACCCCTTGGCAACTCTTAAAAAGTACTGAGGTTCCCAACAGCCTTTATTCATGTGGGGCACACCTATCGATACTTACTGTATTAGAAATTACAACTGAGGACTTCAAAAAAATGTATGTATATTTCATTTTTAAATTATATTAATAAACTTATTACTGATAACCTCAAAAACATTTGTAGGAAAAACAACTATTTTCTAAAACAAAAAAAATACGGTGAGGAGGATAGCATTGTTTTACATTTTTGCAAATCTCTTTGATGTCTGGTTTAACCGAAAAAACTAGATTTTCCTGTTTGCTTCTGCATGCAGTTAGGGTCATTATCACACTGTCCCCTGGAAAATGCCACTGTTCGTGTGTGAGAAAGTGAGAGTGAAAAAAGGCAGATAACATCTTAGTATTATTATGACATTGGTTATACACACACACACACACACACACACACACACATATATATCTATATATAATTGTACTTCAGGTTTTGGGGTACATGTGCAGATCATGCAGGATTGTTGCATAGGTACATACATGGCAATGTGGTTTGCTGCCTCCATCCCCCGGTCACCTATATCTGGCATTTCTCCCAATGTTATCCCTCCCCAACCTCACTATCCCCCGCTGTCCCTCCTGTAGTTCCCCCCTACAGACCTCAGTGTGTCATGCTCCCCTCCCTGTGTCCATGTGTTCTCATTGTTCAACACCTGCCTATGAGTGAGAACATGTGGTGTTTGATTTTCTGTTCTTGTGTCAGTTTGCTGAGAATGATGGTTTCCAGGTTCATCCATGTCCCTACAAAGGACACGAACATTTTTTATGATATTGGTTTTAACCTTGAGGATCCCCTCAAAGGTCTCAGGGATAATCAGGGGTTGCTGGACCATGTTTTGAGAACAGCTACTTTAAAGAGTGTTTGGAACAGAAGGGCCCTTTGTGATTGTCCCATTTAGGAACAAGGAAAAGTGCCCAGGTGTTCAGAATGACCTAGGTAGCCCTAGATGGTTACACAGGAAACTGCCCAGCCCAAAACAACAGGGTGCCCAGAGAGGAAGCCGGATTAGTGCCTGCGGTAGGTGATCTGGACTTTTGCATATTTGCCCAGCATAACTTTATAAGACATTAATAACCCTTTTTACATTTGTTAAATGAAAATGGTAGAATCAAATTGCAGACTAGATGGTTCACCTAATAATGAATCCAAATCAGATAGCTTTCATCATGCACCATTTTAACTACCACGAATTGTGTAACAGAAATTATCACATGTCCCAGGCAATGCCTAAGAAACTACTGTTTGTAACCCGAACAGTCTGGCAGTGGTTAATCACATGGCTCTCCTCACTTTCCATTTGAAAGTTCTGCTGGACCAATGACCAGCTCTCTGTGTGAGACAGTAAGCCTTCATGGCACTCGCTTCCCCGCAGGAAGGAGCAGATCCAATGGGGTTTCCTGATTAGGGTACCGAAGGAATAGGCAGCATTCTTTATGCCATAGTGGACAATGTCTAAGATAAGCTGTGCTAGGCTAGCATCCCCGAAATTTGCTTTTTAAAACCAAATTGCAAATTGAGTGAGTCATAAATTGGACTCGGTGTGGAATCGGTGGAATTAACAGGGATGTCGGGATCCGGTTCTAGCCTGGAAGCCCCTGCTTTCTGACGGCTGCACTGGAGGTGCACTCAGAATGCACAGGGGTAGATCCTCCCACACTGCCTCCCTCACCAGCTCCCTGGAGGTAACCAGTAGGTTTTCTCCTGCGTGCCTTTTGATAGTGTTTGTCATCAATCAACTTTATTCGTTGTTTGCTTTTTTTTCCTTGCATCCTGATTAACCTCCGCAAAACCTTGCCATTATCAAGTCTCTCTGTTGTTCAAAATGTTCAGTGCATCCTGTCGGCACATTGTATAAATATGCCATAGTTATTTATACATCATCCTTTGATGAGTATCTAGGCCATGTAAAATTTTCTGCAATTATGAGCAATACTGTTCCTAATGCAGTTTCCACCCTGGTATTCAAGAGTCTCCATGCTGTGTCACCGACTGGGTTTCTTTACATCAGCCTCCACCCTTTGTAATCCTCTGCTTTTCCTGTGCTCCTGCACCTGTGCCCACACATCCACGCCGCTGTTCCTTCTCCTCGACATCATTCAAGGATCCTCTCACTTGTGGTCCCTGCTAATTGGGATGCTAAGGCAGGAGGATCGCTTGAGACCAGGAGTTTGAAGCTGCAGTGAGCTATGATGGCACCACTGTACTCCAGTCTGGGTAAAAGACTAAGACCCTGACTCTAAAAAAAGAAAAAGGAAAAAAACAAGGATCCTTTCCAGTGTCAGCCCAAGACCTGCTTATTCCATGCCTCTGCACTGACTGTTCCATGATGGTTCTCGACTCAGATTTGTAAAACATTTACCATTGGTGCTCTGCAGTAGCACTTACTGCCTTGAAACGTTTTTGTGTATATCCTGTTTCCCCAGGTGGATTAATAAAGTAAGCCGGGTGGGGTGGCTCAGGTCTGTAATCCCAGCATTTTGGGAAGCCAAGGCAGAAGGATCATTTGAAGGCCGGGAGTTCGAGACCAGCCCAGACAATATGGCAAACCCCTCTCTCCACTAAATATACAAAAATTAACCGAGTGTAGTGGCCTGCACCTATAATCCCAGTCACTCAGGAAGCTGAGGCAAGATAACACTTCAAGCCCAGGAGGTCAAGGTTGCAGTGAGCTGAGATCGTGCCACTGCACTCCAGCCTGGGCAACAGACAAGACTCTGTCAAAAATAAATAAATCAGTAAAAATTAAAAAAAAAAAAATACAATGGCCAGGCTCGGTGGCTCACACCTGTAATCCTAGCACTTTGGGAGGCCAAGGTGGGTAGATCAGTAGGTCAAGAGATTGAGACCATCCTGGCCAACATGGTGAAACCCCATCTCTACTAAAAATACAAAAAGTAGCCAGGCATGGTGGCACACACCTGTGGTCCCAGCTATTCAGGAGGCTGAGGCAGAAGAACTGCTTGAACCCAGGTGGCGGAGGTTGCAGTGAGCCAAGATTGTGCCATTGCACTCCAGCCTGGCGACAGAGCAAGACTCCGTCTCAAAAAAAAAAAAAAAAAAAAGAAGAAGAAGAAGAATACAGTGACCTGCAGGCAGGAATGGCCTCTCAGAGAGTCTTAAATGGAAGGGAGAAGATCCCTGAAGCATCTAGCCCAATTCAATCAATATCTGCTGTTTGTCATTTAACACAAGATGTATTAAGTATTTGAAAGTGTGTGTATATATGTATATCTGTCTCTCTCAAAAACAAAATAATGTGCACATTGTTTTGTTTGTTTTGTTTGTTTTGTTTTGTTTTGTTTTGTTTTGAGACAGAGTTTCGCTCTTGTTACCCAGGCTGGAGTACAATGGCACAATCTCGGTTCACCACAACCTCCGCCTCCTGGGTTCAAGCTATTCTCTTGCCTCAGCCTCCTGAGTACCGGGGATTACAGGCATGTGCCACCACACCCGGCTAACTTTGTATTTTTAATAGAAACAGGGTTTCTCTATGTTGGTCAGGCTGATCTCGAACTCCTGACCTCAGGTGGTCTGCCTGCCTCAGCCTCCCAAAGTGCTGGGATTACAAGTGTCAGCCACTGAGCCTGGTCAAATGTATATTTTTTTAAATTAAAAAAAGTCTTAATATTCTCCTGCAGGTGGAGTTATCCTACCTAAATGAAAACAACTCATAAAAAGGAAAAAAATCAGTGCAAAGAGATTTGGTTTTAATGTTTTAAAAGGGTAGAAGTTACCTCTAATCTCAGGTACTCCAATTCTTTTTAAATGAACTAACCTTCATCACTGAAGATTCACACCATGTAAAATTCCCCACAGGAGTGTGCATGGTCCATAGACACCCTTTTCTCAGGCAAGTGAAAGAGCTGAGAAGAGACCAGTGTGACAGCTCCACTGTGTTTAGCAAAGCCCCCAGTGTCCCTACCTACACACGTGCGCTCTCTACCCCTAGACAGAGATCTGGACAAGCATAACCACCTACCACCCTCTATCTGTAATTTAGGGAAACTGCTGCTGCCTCTCAGCCCTGGCCCCAGCAAAGAACTGCTTGCAGCAAACGCTTGAGAGCATACTAGAAAGGGAATAAAAATCGCCACCCAGAGATAACCACTAATAATATTTCAGAGAACTTTCCAAATACTGCATTCGTGCACACACACATCCCATATTGGGGCTCACACCGCATATACAATGTGAGACAAAATTGGGATATAATAACAGTATCTGCCACCTAGGGATGCTGAACTTCAATGAGGTGATGTGTACAAAGTGTTCTGACAGCACCAGCACACAGAAAGGGGTATGCAACTATGAACTGTCAGATTACACAGTTCCCCACAGTTCTCCATTCTCCATCTTACCTTTGAACCTCACATTTTATCATGATTCTATGTTTTTAAACATCCCTTGAATATATTGTTTTTGATGTCTATATAAATAATATATCCTATTTTTAAAATGTACCACTTTTTTTTAAGAGACAGGGCCTTGCTCTCTCACTCAGGCTGGAGTGCAGGGACACAATCATAGCTCATTGCAGACTTAAATTCCTGGGCTCAAGTGATCTTCCCACTTCAGCCTCTGGAATAGCTGGGACTACAGGAATACAGCACCACACCCAGCTTTTTTTTTTTTTTTTTTTTTTTTTTTTTGAGACAAGGTCTCACCCAGGCTGGAGTGCAGTGGCACAATACCAGCTCACTGCAAACTCCATCTCCTGGGTTCAAGTGATTTTCCTGCCTCAGTCTCACCAGTCGCTAGGACTACAGGCACGCACCACCTACCCTGGTTAATTTTTGTATTTTTTGTAGAGATGGAGTTATACCATGTTGGCCAAGTTGGTTTTGAACTCCTGACCTCAGGTGATCCACCCACCTTGGTCTCCTTGGGATTACAAGCATAAGCCACCGTGCCCGGCCTAATTTTTAAAAATATTTTGTGGAGACTGGACCTTGCTATGTTGCCCAGACTGGTTTCAAACTCCTGGCCTCAAGGGATCCTTATGCCTCAGCCTCCCAGAGTGCTGGGATTACAGGCGTGAGCCACCATGCCTAGCTTAAATAGGCCACAATTTATTGTTCAACGGGCATTCAGGTTGTTTTCTACTTATAACTATTATAGACAATACTGTGATGCTACATTTAAAACTTTGATCATATCCCTGGTTATGTTCTTAGGATGGATTTCTAACATAGGATTTCTAAAACAAGAAGGCATACACATTGTTTAATATGTATATTACCTCATGGCTCTCCAATTTTATTCTCATCGGTCCTGTGTGAGAGTGGCCCTCTCCCTACACCCTGACTGCGTTTTAGTATTACCTGTTTTTCTCCTTTGTCATTTGGCGAAAGAAAATTTATTTCATTTTATTTTGATTTTTATTACTAGTGAGACTAAAATGTTATGATTATATTGGTCAGGTGCATTTTTTTCTTTGACAAAAACCGTATACATTAATTGCATATGGTATATAATGTGATGTTTTGATGTACACACACACACACATCAAAATGATTAAATCAAACTGTTAACATATCCAATCATCATTTCTTTGGTGAGAACATTTTTGGCGAGCAATTTTTAAGTACACAATACAGTTTTGACTACAGTCACCATGCTGTACAATAGATTCTCCAGAACTTACACTGTCTACCTGAAACTTTGCACCTTTTGACCAACTTCTCCCCTCCAACCCCCACCCCTGCTACTTCCCAGAGTCCCTGGTAACCACCATTCCATTCTCTGCTTGACTGGTTTTTTTTTTAATTTGACTTTTTAAGATTCCACACATAAGTGAAAGTATGCAGAATTTGTCTTTCTATGCCTGGCTTATTTCATTTAGTATGTTCTCTAGTTCATCCATGTTGTTGCAAATGACAGGATTTTCCTCTAAATCTGAATACTACTCCATTGCGTGTAAGTATCACATTTCCTTTATTCTTTCATTTGCTGATGGGTTGATTCCATATCTTGGCTATTGTGACTGACGCTGCAATAAACATGGGTGTGCAGACATCTCTTTGACATACTGATTTCATTTCCTTTAGATATATACCCAGGGGTGAGATTGCTGGATTATAGCATAGGGCTATTTTAATATTTTTGAGAACTCCATACTGCTTTCCACCATGGCTGTACCATGTATATATATATTTTTTTGGAGGAACTTTCTGTTTCTGTCCCATTTTTATTTGTTTCATGTTGTCTTTAGTTGAATTGTAAAAGACTTAGTAAATAACAGTTGGTAAGTGCTCCTTATGTATTAAGAATTTAGCTTTTCTATCACATTTTATTTCGTCCAGTTTACTTCACGGTCCTGGTTTTCATGTGCTCATTGATTCAGCACATAGTCCCTGCATGCCTACTGTGTGCCAGGCCCTGGTGCAGTGTTGGGGTTGCAGCAGGAGCAAAGAGACCAAAACCTCCATCCTCAGAGAACTTACGTTTTAGTGAGAACATAGACGCGAGAGTGTAATTTTACAGACAGAACCACCCAGTTCCTGGAATGCCTGCTTTGTAGTTTGATAAGTATCTGTGATTACCTAAATGTTATTGGATTAGTCATGCCATCTTCCTTTCAGAAAACCATTGCACCCGTGTGAATACGGAAGAAGAAAGACCCCTGAGCTTGGGCCAATAGAGAAAATTAGACAATGTTGTCAAATAAGCATGACTGAAAAGACATCCTTAAGACTTTCAGATGGGACTTAAGGAATCAAGAGCATGCTTAAAGCTTACTTCCTTCTTTTCCTTTCATCTAGTCCTACAGATGCCTCTAAAATCTTATAACCAATTGCCCATTCCAGTCTGGACATGATGTCTGGATAAATGAAGGCATAAAGATGGGTTTGATGAGGACAGAGAAGCTTGGGATCTGATAAACAGAGGGGACTGTCCCAGAAATGGCTTTAGGTAATATCTGATACAACAAAGCCAACTTCACACAAGATTCCTTTCTCTCGTGTGGCATTGAAGCATAGAAGAGCCACCAAGACCTTCACTGGGAGCAAAACTCCCTCTACAGCCATGAGTGTGCACATGCGACTCAAGGACCAAAGCCTTAGCACTGGAAACGACTCCAGGGAAGGCCACAAGCAGGATCTTGAATTGCCCGAGACTATGTTTACAGTAGCAAAAGAAGAGGGAATCAAAATAGAAATTTTGTGGAGTTGCAGAAAAATCGAGGTCTATTTCTTATATATTTGAAATGTTTGGTTATTGTTGCTGTTTAAATATATATATATATATATATATATCTCACAAGGCCGAGTGCAGTGGCTCATGCCACACTGTGGGAGGCCGAGGTGGGCAAACCACGAGGTCAGGAGTTCGAGACCAGCCTGATCAACATGGTGAAACTCCGCCTCTAATAAAAATACAAAAAATCAGCTGGGCATCGTGGTGGGCATCTGTAATCCCAGCTACTCAGGAGTCTGAGGCAGGAGAATAGCTTGAACCAGAGAAGCAGAGATTGCAGTGAGCCGAGATAGCATCACTGCACTCCAGCCCCAGCAGCAGAGTGAGACTCTGCTGGAAAAAAAAAAAAAGGAATCACAAAAAAGAGATCATCACCTAAGCACTTACATAAGAAATTCCAGCAGTTCTTAAGAAGAACTGAAAATGCACCCAAAATTCCATTAAATTAGCATAATTTTAATTTAACTTCTAAAACTCTCAATTTAGACGGCATCATCTGTTCCAATATTTCCAAGGTAGAGATCATCAATTCCTTCATCATGGATTGGCCGCTTACAAGCACCACATGCCTAAATATCCCTAAGAGCTAAGATAAAGATAACTAGCTCCAAAAGTTGCCCAGCACACAAGCAAGGACCTTGTGAAACCAGGATCTCCAGATGGTCCTACTCAAATATCCCGCCGCCTTCTCCTCTCATTGCATGGCACAGGCCCCACTCTGCAAGCCCCCTGGGCCCTTTCCCCCCATCAGTCACAGCTTTCCCCTCGCTGAGGTAGAGCTGGCTCTTGCTGGGAGGGAGTGAGTAAAGGAAAGGCCATAGAATCCAGATTAGTGGCGTCTGGAAAAGATGCCCAATACCACTAATTGTTAGAGAAACGCAGAGCAAAACCACAATGAGATGATTCTTCATACCCATTAGGATGCCTATTATAAAAACAAAACAAAACAAAACAAAAAGATGAGAAATACACATTGTTGGAGGGAATGTAAAGTGGTGCAGCCAATGGAAAACCATGTGATCCAGCTATTCCACCTCTGGGTATATTCCCAAAATAATTGAAAGTGGGGACTCACTTATTTGCACACCCATGTTCATAGCAGCCCGTGGAAGCAATTGAAATGTTCATGGAGGGATGAATGAAAAAGCAAAATTCAGCCGGGCGCGGTGGCTCAAGCCTGTAATCCCAGCACTTTGGGAGGCCCAGGTGGGTGGATCACGAGGTCAAGAGATCGAGACCATCCTGGTCAACATGGTGAAACCCCGTCTCTACTAAAAGTACA
>NW_022436972.1:4237265-4424644 GCF_009761245.1 Sapajus apella | reverse complement strand
CTCAGGAGGCTGAGGCAGGAGAATTGCCTAAACCCAGGAGGCGGAGGTTGCGGTGAGCCGAGATCGCGCCATTGCACTCCAGCTTGGGTAACATGAGTGAAACTCCGTCTCAAAAAAAAAAAAAAAGAAAGAAAAGAAAAAGCAAAATTCAGTTCCTGCATACAGTGCAGTTTATTCAGCCTTAACAAGGAAGGAAATCCTGACACATGCTACAACATGGATGGACCTTGAAGACATATAGTAAGTGAAATAAGCCAGCCACAGGCAAACACTGTATGTACCTCACCGTTTACACGAGGTCTCTAAGAGCAGTCAACTTCATAGGGACAGAAAGTAGAATGGTGATTGTTCCGACTAGAGGAACTAGAGGAATGGCGAGTTATTGTTTAGTGGGTAGGGGGTTTCTGTTTCTGGAGATGAAAAGGTTCTGGAAATGGAAGGCAATGATAGTTGCGTAACAATGTGAATGTACTTATGGCAGGGCATGGTGGTTCACGGCCTGTAATCCCAGCCCTATGGGAGGCCAAGGCGGGCAGATCACCTGAGGTCAGCAGTTCGAGGCCAGCCTGGCCAACGTGGTGAAATCCCGTCTCTACTAAAAATACGAAAATTAGCAGGGTGTGGTGACTTGCACCTGTAGTCCCAGCTAGTCTGGGCAGCTGAGGCAGGAGTATCGCTTGAACCCGGGAGGCGGAGGTTACAGTGAGCTGAGATCAGGCCACTGCACTCCAGCCTGGGAGACAGAGTGAGACTCCATTTCAAAAAAAAAAAAATGCAAATGTACTTAGTGCCACTAAACTATGTGCCTTAAAAAAAATGGTTAAAATCGTGAGAATAGAAGAATAGGGGGAGGGAGAGATGGAGAGAGGAGGAAGAGGAGGAAAAGGAAGAGAAGAAGAAAAAGAGTCCCTCACAGATCAAATGCAATAGGAACATCAAGGCACACAAGACTGGATTTACCGTGGAGAACTAGAATGAATTCACTCACTCTAAGAAGAGGGGAGACACCCAAATGAGCTCCTGTGATTGGGCTATCCAGAAGACAGTTTCATTCTCTTAAAAGTGCAGGACAATGCTAAAGTCCCCTACCCTCCTCCTAGATTTCAGTGGCTTAAATTCAGAAGTCAGGACAGGCGCAGTGGCTGATGCCGGTAATACCAACACTTTGGGAGGCCGAGGCGGGTGGATCATGTGATCAGGGGTTCAAGACCAGCCTGACCAACATGGTGAAACCCCGTCTCTACTAAAAATACAAAAATTAGCTGGGCGTGGTGGCGGGTGCCTGTAGTCCCAGCTACTCGGGAAGCTGAGGCAGGAGAATCACTTGAACCTGGGAGGCGGAGGTTGCAGTCAGCCGGGATCACGCCACTGCACTCCAGCTTGGGCTACAGGGCGGTACTCCATATCAAATAGTAAGATAAAAATAAGTTTTAAAAAATGCAGAAGACAGGGAAAGGGAGAAGGCTTCAATGACCATTTCAAACGGAAAGGCTATCTTAATTGCCACTCCGTCTTTTTTCATGTCCCCTAAAACCATCCATTCTCAACGGGGGCCATATCCCCCAAAAAGGGATGCAGACATGCTCTTAGGAGGTGGCAAAAATCTTACTCCTTTTATGTACGAAGCACAGATATACATACAGTATACACTGATACACTGCCTATCTGTGTTCGTTGCATTTTATGGGGTGGGAAGGGATGAGAGAAAAAACTAAGGAAAAGGGGCAATCGCAGCAACCCAGAAAGCGGGTGAGGCCCCTGAAGTTTGGGCCTACGCGCACGTGACTCTCCATCTTTTAAACCTGTACCGCACGTGGTTCTTCCCTCCAAGCGTGTCGTACTCTGTCCGTGCGACCTGCTCTCGTTGGCAGGTTCTCCACTGGGTCCCCGGCTGCCGGTGGCGCGCCCAGCCGGCACGGTCCCTGCTGCAGAGCAGGCGCTGCGCGCGGCCATTGCCGGGAGGATCTTTCCTACTCCGAGTCCCGGCCGGCTGCAGACCACGGGCCATTGCCGCCACGAGGGGCGCTCTTCGTCCCCAGAGAAGCCCGGGGTCACGCGGCCCCGCCCGCCCCCTCCCGCGCGCAAGGGCTGGGCCTCTCCCTCTCACCCCGCCCCCGGAGGCCGCCGGGCACCTCGGCCACTTCCGCCGCCTCCTCCGCGCGCCCTGCGGCTCCTCCGCCCGTGTCTGGGGTGGCGACGCCCAGGGTGGCGAGAGCCGCCGCCGACGCCGCGGAAATCTGTACACAACGCAGCGCGGCCTGAGCAACTGGGTCTCTGTGGCGCAATCGGTTAGCGCGTTCGGCTGTTAACCGAAAGGTTGGTGGTTCGAGCCCACCCAGGGACGATCGGCATTTCTTTTCCTGAGACGGTTCGTTTTAAAACTGCAATAATTAGCTTTTTAATCGAATAGGAGTGCGACGCCACCACGTTTTTAGGACAGGGACAGACAATATCCTCTTAATGTGTGGTGCCTAACGTGGCTGGGCCCAAGGGAGAGGCTGCATCTACACTGGAAGCCATGGTTTGGCAATTCTGTTCCTACCTCTTATCCAAGGGAAACTTGAACGTGTGCTTCAGGAATCCTTCCCAACAATGCTCACAAACGGCAGTCGTTGTAATAGCAAAACAGCAACTCGGTTGCCCAATGACCGGTTAATTTATAAATTCTATTGGTGTCTCAAAAAAATCTGGCACCACCGAAAAGCAAATGTAGTTATTTAAGATTGCCTTATTTCCTTCCAAAAACATGAGCAGGCTTCCAGATGAAAACGTGTAGAGGAGTCATTTAAAAGCATATGGAAGCTTACCATCTTAAGAAACTGTTCAGTTAAGCTCTGTTACAGTTTTTGGACAACGGACTTGAATCTAGGGAAAATGTTAATGTTTACCTTAGATTGAGGACAGAATTAACCCTGAAATTAAACTCCTGCAGAAATTGTACGGATTCCTGTTACCAGATCTTGAATGACATATTATCAACTCTGATCTAACAGAGGACACATATTTTTCAAGTAGAATAGTCACATAAGATTTAAGTAAAGATAGAACAACATATGACAATATGATAACATGATGATATAATTTATTTCTACCAAGATTCAGGTCATGCTGTAGGAGCCTTGTCTCTGGGATCTACTTGCCTCTGACAGAACTTAGAGGCCTGGAAGAAGGAATATATTAACAGAGTCACTAGGCTGTCTTTAAGGGAATGCCTTGGCAAATGTTCGCATATAGTTTTCAATCAAATAATTGTTGATAACACAATACCCTCTGTTGTTTAGTTAAGTAGCCCTGGAGAAGGAGACACAACGTTGTACTTACGGTGGAATTCCAGACAACAGAACGGGTAGCTCTCAAAAATGTTCTTAGAGGCTGGGCGTGGTGGCTCACACCTGTAATCCCAGCACTTTGGGAGGCCAAGGTGGCAAGATCATGAGGTCATGAGTTCAAGACCAGCTTAGCCAACATAGTGAAACCCCATCTCTACTAAAAATACAAAAATTAGGTGGGCATGGTGGCATACACCTGTAGTCCCAGCTACTCAGGAGGCTGAGGCAGAAGAATCACTCAAACCTGGGAGGTGGAGCCAAGATCGCACCACTGTACTCCAGCCTAAGTGACAGAGCAAGACTACGTCTTGGAAAAAAGAAATGTTCTTAGGTAGGAATCTTTCTGATGCCCATCAAAT
Source organism: Sapajus apella (assembly GCF_009761245.1). Taxonomy (NCBI): domain Eukaryota; kingdom Metazoa; phylum Chordata; class Mammalia; order Primates; family Cebidae; genus Sapajus; species Sapajus apella. The sequence goes on along the minus strand of NW_022436972.1, from coordinate 4,420,956 downwards.
TCTATGCTTCTGGGTAGCTTACAGTGGAAACAACAAAATGAGGGGGAATTAGGTCATAAGATCATTTATATACTGTTCAAACCTAGTCTCACATTTCAAAATGCAGAGCATAATATTTGCCATCACTACAATTGCAGGGACTTAGAAAGCATGTCCTTCCACTTTGAAGCTGAATATATTTACCCTAGGTGACAAACTCCTAGGGGCAGAGATCATTTTCTGTTATAAATGATCATATTTAGGCTCCAGGTGATTTCCTTCAGGATACACTTCAAATTCTTGAGCTTAGCAAAAGGGTTTGTATGGTCCACACCCTAGTCTCCTTATTGTGTTCCTTCATGAAAGCTTCACACAGTTGCATGCAGTTACCAGGGGTTCCCAGCTGGGCGTGGTGGCTCATGCCTGTAATCTCAGCACTTTGGAAAGCCGAGGCGGGTAGATCACAAAGTCAGGAGTTTGAGACCAGCCTGACCAACATGGTGAAACCCAGTCTCTACTAAAAATACAAAATTTAGCCAGGCACGGTGGTGAGCGCCTGTAATCCCAGCTACTCAGGAGGCTGAGGCAGGAGAATGGCTCCCAGAAGGCAGAGGTTGCAGTGAGCCAAGATCGCACCACTGCACTCCAGCCTAGGTGACAGAGCAAGACTCCATTCAAAAAAAAAAAAAAAAGGGTTCCCTGAAAGACCGATGCAACCTTCCATGCCCCACCTAGATGCCTCTCCCCGCTCTGCCCATGTCCACCTCCGCCCCACTTACCTGGGAGACATCGGCTGAGGCGTCACCTTCTCAGGGAAACTCCCCTGATGTAAATACCCCTTTTCCAGGCAGTCACCACAGCCCCCTGAAACACTGAGTTGCTTGTCACCTCCACGGAGATATGAACTCCTTGAGAGTAGGGACCACTTCTTCATTCCCAGTGCTTGCCCCTCCAGCACAGACCTGTCCCCTAGCACGTGCTCAGTGCAGAAGCACTCCCTGCCTTCTTGGGGTATGGTTCGCAGATGGACAGTCAGATAAAAATGCATCTGATAGGGTGTCAGCAACAGTGCCACAGAAACATGCTCCCAGGCCACAAAGTAAGCGGCCAACCTAGACTGGGGTTGTGAGTCTTCATGGAGGATTTGAAACAACTCTGAGAGATATGGACAGGCAGGTGAGAGGCATTTAAGGCCAGGGAAAATTCAAGACAAAATAAGAGTGGGGGCAAGAAATGAACATAGCCAGTACAGAGGTTAAATCTACTAATGTACTTCAGGAAGGTTCGGGGCAATGTTCTTAGCTCCTGGAAGGTCCTTGAATACCCAGGATGCAGCTAACTTTACCCTGTAAAAGAAGGGAGTCACTTATTAGAGGTTCCTGTTTCAGGATAAAATAAGGTCTATTTTAGGTAATTGATGTGGCAAACAGTGTAGGGGGAATAATAGATCGGAGACTAGTTAGGAGGAAATTATATTTCAAAGGAGGCACAATGAGGCTCTGGACTCAAATGGGTCTAGAGAAGGCAGCATGGGTGCAATTCAAGGGAAAATTGGGCAAGCCTTGGAGACTACAACAGGAGGGCCATGTCTATGGTGATGTCTATATGCAGAGCCTGGCTGACTCTGCTAACAGGAATTCAAAATCTGAAAGGGTTTTAAAGAAACCTAGGAGTAAACATTACAAATTGTCCAGACTCTTCGCTTACCTTACATGTGGCTGATTCCCTACCATGGAGTTGCTCTTGAACCTAGAACTTAATTTCAGAAATAATCTTTGGTTTGGGTTTTTTTTTTTTTTTTAAATGCAAAAGAAAGCAGCTTCCAATGTTTTTGTCTTTCAGTTAAATTTCATTTTAGGTTTGAGCTAAACTTCATTTATGGAAGTCAGACTTCCCAAGAGACTACCTTACAGATTCATGGAGCCCTGCGAAAATCCAATGACAACCTAAAGATTCTATCCCTAAAATATACCTATTCACAGATGAGATTTTGTTCACAAAGTCCAAGAGAGTCACAGGCCCTCTAAAGCAGGGTCTCAGCCCCCAGATTTTGAAGACCTGGCTTTTACTTTATTTACTGGATTTACATTCTAACTACTGATAAAGGCCACAAAGCATGTCAAATCTGAAGTATTTAGGTACAGAAACGTTACTAAACTGGAGACTTTAAGGTAACACAAAAATAAAAAACCACAATAGTTTAACACTATTCACAAGTCACAGAGAGAAACAGGTTTGATTTTTTTTTTTTTTTGGCTTAGTAATTAAGTAGGTCTATAAAATTAATAATAAAGGACTTGAGCCAAAATTAAAAAAAAAAAAAAAAAAAAGCTTCCTCTAGGTTTTAACACTTAATGCTTTATTGTTACAATCTGGAATGACCGGCTGGGAAGGGCTTTAATGTATTGATCCTTTCAGGGTCACTTCTGCGGAGATTCACTCTAGCAGTAGATAGCAATTTGCATTTGTTTTCCTTGTGAGTTACTTTAATGACACCCAGCAAATTGCCATGTTTTAGATACCTTTCATAGAAATGGAGCCCCTTTTCACCACTTTTTTTTAGTAAAAACAAAACAACAAAAATTATTGTCTGTCAAAGACAACAAACTAGTTATTCCCAAATAGGTATATCAAATGCACACTTCAAAATAAGGACATTCTGAATTACTTTAGCAATAAACTGAATGCATTATCATATGTGTGAATATGAGCATGATGATGGTTTATTTATACTTAATTGAATGATATATTCACTTATACTTGAGTATAGGTCTGTTCATTGGAATTCACTGTAATAAATATCACACAGATAAAAATCTGCCATAAATAAGAGCCAATATACAACTGAAGATTTTTGTTTGTTTGTTTTTGAGACAGAGTTTTGCTCCTGCCTCCCAGGCTGGAGTGCAATCAGCTCAATCTCTGCCTCCCGGGTTCAAGCGATTCTCCTGCTTCAGCCACCTGAGTAGCTGGGAGTACAGGCGTGCGCCACCACGCCCAGCTAATTTTGTATTTTTAACAGAGACAGGGCTTCTCCATGTTTGTCAGGTTGGTCCTGACCTCAGGTGATCCACCCGCCTCAGCCTCCCAGAGTGCTAGAATTACAGTTACAACTGAAGTTTTAAATGTAGAATTTCTCTATTAATGGCCAAGTACAGGGATTCTTTACACCACAGGTGCCATAGGCAGTGGGACACCAGTTTACAACTGCAAACGTTTGCCATCCTGCTGAACAGGGCTGGCTGGTTTACATTGCCTTAGGGCAGAGGGGAGATTCACTCTTGGGTGAGTTGTGGAGACACTTGAACCTCCTCAGCATATTTAGATAATGTCAGCCTCCCAGCCCAGTGAAAAGGCTGTATGAAAGAGAAAGCTGGCAAGAAAGGTCCTTTACCAAGCTTTTACATGCCTGCACTAACTAAACTAGTGTTCATTTTCAGATGTGAAGTATATCATAAGGTTCTTTTTCTCCCTATGACCTCTTGCTTCTGTGTTAATCTACTGATTATTTTGAACTTCTCCAATACTAGATTTAATCACTGCAGTGCTTTGCTATCCTAATGTTAATGAGTGTCTTTTCATGGATGTGCCGTACTTAGAAACATCCTTTCAGCCGCCCTTGCTTTTTCCTTGGTTCCCTGAGGGAACACCGGTTGGGGAAGTAGGGATGTGAACCTCTGGGTGTTGAAAAGCTGTCAAAACAGCAAAATTCCAACAAATCGACTGTAATAATTTAATTGGCTTTTACTAGTGATACATGAGTCGGGCAGCATCCCATCTATAAATAGAAGGATACTTCAATGAGCCGAGCAGAGGAGATAGGTTTCATAGGCAGAAAAAGACCAAAGAAAGCAGAAACCAAGAATGAAAGCAGACTGGTCAATTCAAAGTTTCTTTCCTTGTAGGATTAAAGCAGAGGAGCCTCCTCATGCTGGCTCAGGTTGACTGGGCCTCTCCTAATTGGTTGCTGTGAATCTTTTGCTTTTTTTGAAAAACTGACCTGTTTCAAAGTTGGGTTTGAGGCCATAGCACCTAGGACAAGTGAAACCATTCAGGTTTGGCCCGTTCTTTGGGCCTGGGGCAGGAGCTTAGGCCAAAACAATGGTCTCTTTAAATTTTACTCAATAAAGCTAAAAGGCCCAGAGAAACAGTCCCGGGTCTGTTCACTGAGCCGGCCTGTTGGGAGCCCAGGAACCACAAGTGGCTCTTTACATGTGGCAGGGGTGCCCTAACAGGCGTTGCCTCTGACAACCGCTCAAAATTTAATCATTAATTTCATGTCACTTTGGGATGCTTTAGTTTAATGTCACTTTGGGGTGCTTTCTTTAATCCACCAGATTGCTTCCGCCTCTTCTACCACGAACTCCCAAAGCAACCTCTTCCTCCCTGCCGTAACATGTCTTTCGGCCCTACAGCCTCCGACTACAGTCTTTTGGACTACAGCCTCTGGCTCTCAGCTTGAAGAGGCTGTTCCATCTTGTGTTGTTTTCTTCTACAGTACCCAGCAAAACTCTCTAATCAATTGTATCATTCACTTTTCTTACTCTTTCCTGACTTACACCGTGCATGATCGTGGTATGTTAGATGGACGAAAAATTGCCTACAACTTAATAGACCTTCCTCCTGGCCTTTATTCTTCTGAAAAATTGGTATTGAATCATTGTATTTACACTTTTAGTTTGACATTCAGTAATAGATAAAAAATTTTCCCTGATAATCTCAACGTACTATGGGAATTAAATGTAATAACAACATTTGTTGGCCTGGTGCGGTGGCTCACACCTGTAATCCCAGCACTTTGAGAGGCCAAGGCAGGCGGATTGCTTGAGCCCAGGAGTTCGAGACCAGCCTTGGCAACATAGTAAAATTCGGTACCTACCAAAATTACAAAAAAATAGCCAGTCTCATAACCTGGTCTCAAAATAAATAAATCAGTAGAATAAAAAATTTTTAATAAAAAAAGTTATTAAATGTAGTGTGAAAGATAAGTGACTGTGTATTCTGAATGGTTAAAGAATAGTGAACGTTGTTCAATAAGTAAACAATTAGTTTCCTATTTTTTCCCAAATAGTATTTTACTGCAAAATAGAAACTTCAATGCACATCAAAATACATTGCAAATAATTAAAGAGTCACACATCAAAAGAGAAAGCAAAGGAAAAAAGGAAACAATTTCATTAGCAGATATATATAGTTTATTTTTTTGATGGAAACAATCTTGCTAAAACATGATGCCAGAAGGAAAAGAATGTAAAATGATGTTAAACTTCTACATGTCAAAACATTAAAAATGATGGTCAAGCATAAACCAAAATTGGCAAATGACAGGGAAGGTTTAATATCTTTACAGTTAGAGCTGATATAAATGAATGAGACCCCAATTCAACCACCTGAGGTCTGAAGGGAGGGCCACAGAGCTCCTCACACATCTTGTTCAGACACACCCTGCCCACAGCCGCTTTCTTCAGAAGATTCCTTGCCTTGTCTTTTAAACTGCCCAGGAGGCCAATCCCAAGAGAGATATGACAATTGGAATTCAGCCTCCCTTGGCTGGGTGCTGTGGCTCAAGCCTGTAATCCCAGCACTTTGAGAGGCGGAGGCAGGAGAATCCCAAAACTCTCTCCCCAGGAGAGCCCGTCATAAGCTGCACTCTTTAATGTTGTTGTTTTTGAGACAGGGTCTCACTCTGTCACCCAGGCTGGAGTGCAATGACGTGATCTCAATGCACTGCAACCTCCGCCTCCCAGGTTCAAGCGATTCTCCTGCCTCAGCCTCTTGAGTAGCTGGGATTACAGGCACATGACACCACACCCGGTTGATTTTTGTATTTTTAGTAGAGATGGGGTTTCGCCATGTTGGTCAGGCTGGCCTCAAACTCCTGGCTTCAGGTGATCCACCTGCCTTGGCCTCCCAAAGTGCCGGGACTACAGGCATGAGCCACCTCACCCGGCCTAAGTGGCACTCTTGTTGATCGCAGACACCCTGTGAAGGCTGACCCTCCCAGGACATTGAAGCCTAGACCTGACCTTACCCCCGGACCCTCCACAGTGCCTTTTGGAATGTGTGGTCTTTTTTTCCTGCCAACAGTTCCTTCCCTGCCCTCGTGCTAAGTGAAACCTGAATATTCGCTGAATGTCCCTCTATAGCCCTGGCCAGTGGTGGCTGTCTTATCTCCCACATCCCACATACTGTTGGGCCTGGCGATGAGAGAGGTTCTTCGTTGTTGCCATTTCAGCCACTTCCTCCCCTGCCTGCTCAACCCTCCAGTGCCTCTGAAGCACTTTGGACTGAACCCCTGCCCCTGCTCCTTTGGCTGTCATCTGCTGTTTTCATGGCATTCTGCCTGTCCTTGAGGATTTTTGTTCTGGCTCACTATATATTTCTTTCTGTTACAGCTCCCGCTGCCATTTAGATGACTTTGCCTTCCATGGAGACAATCCATGTGCCGCTGGCCTCTTGGTGCCTCTTTCTCCTCATTTTTCAAGGATTCTTGCCAACTCTGGCCCTAAAGTTTCCTTGTCATGCTTCAGACTTTGTCATCCCCGGTAACCTTGCTATCTCTGGAAGCTTAATTTCAAGCACACTACTTTCAAGCCAGCTTACCTCCTCCACGAGTGCCTCTCTGCCATTCTTTGAACCTTGCTCCAATCCACTGAGCTCTGCCACCACTCAGCATACAGCCACTTCTTGTGTCCTTCACTTATCCATCCCTACAATCGTTACCTTTGCAGGGAGCCTTAATTCCTTTTCTCCTCTTTCTCCTTGTCCCATGTGCCTGACAATTCCTCTACGACGGCTGAAACTAACTTCACGCTTACTCTCTCTGTCCCGCACCTGAGCAGTTAAATATGACTGGAGAAAAATCAACCACCATCTTAGCTGGTCTCTATTAAACTGATGACTATAATCTCCCCATGGGCTCTTGGCACAGCTTAGCAAGCCCACTCCATGCCCCTATTCAATTAGCTCTCTAGTCTCTGAGACCCATATTTCACACCTGTCTTCCTCCGTGTTCAACTCCTCCCCTCACACCCTCAGCTGATGATCTATTTATTTCCCCAAGGAAATAATCAGAAGAGACCTTTCTCATTCTTTTATCACCAAATCTCCTAACATCTGAACCTACGTACTTTGTCTTTCCTAGTATTTTTTTTTTCTTTTTTTAAGAAAAACCAGTCTCCATAGAGACTGTCAAAAATTGGCAGTGCCGACTGTATTGCAAGTCGTCACAGGGGGCATTGGGAAAAGTTTTCAATTAGCAACAATCGCGCCTTGGATAAACCTCATTGGCTACGATACTGCCACTGCGCAAAGCTTTTCCTAGTATTAAAATGAGTTTTCTAGCTCTTAAGATCACACCACCTCCTTTTAGACACTGAATCCCATCCCTGAGAAGTGTGCTCCTGCAAGTGCCCTTTTCTCACCTACATCCGTGTGTCAGCCTCTCCCATCTTCAAAATAGGAGCAAAAGCCTTGACCTCACGTTGCCCCACAAAGCACCAAAAAATGTTTTAAGGGTGGGTGTGCCAGGCGCAGTAGCTCACGCCTATAATCCCAGCACTTTGGGAGGCCGAGGCAGGTGGATCATGAGGTCAAGAGATCGAGACCATCCTGGCCAACACGGTGAAACCCTGTCTCCACAAAAAATACAAAAAATTAGCCAGGCGTGGTGGTGCGCGCCTGTTAGTCCCAGCTACTCGGGAGGCTGAGGCAGGAGAATTGCTTGAACCCGGAAAACGGAAGTTGCAGTGAGCCGGGATCGCGCCACTGCACTCCAGCCTGGCGATAGAGCCAGACGCTGTCTCAAAAAAAACAAAAACAAAACAAAACAAAAAAAAAAAACGGTGAGTGCATAGCTCCACTTTCTCACCATCCCTTCACCTGAGCCCGCTCACACTTGTTCACGTGAAACCGTTCATGTGGAGTCAGCAGGGACTTCCCCATTGCCAGAGCTAGTGGCCAATTCTCAGTCCTCCTATTACTCCTTTTTAGCAGCATCTGACAGATAATCATCCCCTTCTTTAAAAAACAAAAAGGCATTCTTCCTTGTATTTTCAGGGCACCATACTCCTATTGAATGAAGCTAGGTAGGCAACCATGTGACTAAAAGAACATTCCAGGAAGAGCGAAGGTCAGGAGAAGCAAGTGTGCTTGGCCTGCCTTAGCCTGCTTGGGCTGCTATTACAACTCTCTTAGACTGGATAATTTATAAATATTAGAAATTTAGGCTGGGCATGGTGGCTCATGCCTATAATCCCAGCACTTTGGGAGGCTAAGGTGGGCAGATCACTTGAGGTTAGGAGTTTGAAACTAGCCTGGCCGACATGGCAAAACCCTGTCTCTACAAAAAATACCAAAAGTAGTCGGGCATGCTGTCATACGCCTGTAGTCCCAGCCACAAGGATTGCTTGAGCCATGGAGATGGAGGTTGCAGTGAGCCGAGATCATGTCACTGCACTCCAGCCTGGGTTAGAGGGCAAGACTCTGTCTCAAAAAAAAAAAAAAAAAAAATTGCTCAGTTTTATAAACCAGGAAGTCCAAGATCAAGGCACCACTTTGTTCTCTGGAGCTGCTTTAAGTCCCTAAATGATCCCATCCTATAACATGATCCATGCATTCCTGATTCCAAAATGAGTATCTCCAGTGTGTGCCTCTCCGCTAAGCTCCAGTGTTGCAGACCTATCTTCCTACTAAATTGTCTCCACTTGGAAGTCTATGGGAATCTCACACTTAACACACTCCAAATGGAATTATCTTATCCCCTTTAAATTCTTTCCTTCCCGAGTCTGACCCATCTCAGCAAACCACACATTTGCTCAGTCATTAAAACCTGGAGTTCATCTTTGACTCCTCTTCTGCCTCACACAGCCAATGCACACATTGTGTTGGCTCTACTTTTGAAATGCAGCAGTAATCCAACTCCTCTTGAATACCTCCAGTTACCACCCTAAACTCCAAGGAGATTGTAATAGACTAGGACTCCTACTCAGACCATCTGCAGAGAGCCTCCCCACTCAGTGATCCTTTTAAAACCCAGACCAGATCACCTTCCCCTCTTGCCTGAAACCTTCCTGAGGCTGTTATTCTCATCTTAGACAAAGTCCTCACTGTGGCCTACAAAGCCATATGAGATCTGCTGTCTGCCAGCCTCTTTACTTATGTCATAACTTGCCTTCCCTCATCATTTTGCTCAACCACACTGGCCTCCTCCCTGTCCTCAGTCATGCTGCTGTGGTCTCAATGTGAGTGTCCCCCCCAAAATTAGTGTTGAAGCCTAAATCCCCAATCTGACAGTACTAAGAGATAGGGCCACTGGGGAGACGGTTAGGTTGATGCTATGCCCCTCTTACGCATGTGAGGATGCAGTGAGAGGAGCCACCCGTGAAGCAGAGCTACTTTCATCAGACAGAATGTGCTGATACCTTGATCTTGGACTTCCCAGCTTTCCGAACTATAAGCAATACACTTCTATTATTTATACATTTTACCCAGTCTAAGGCTTGTTATAGCAGCCCGAACAGACCAGACACATGCCTAGCATTCATTCTTCACGACTTTTGCTCTCCTGGAACGCCCTTTTGGAAATCACATGGCAAACTCCCTAACTTTATTGAATTCTCTTCACAAACATCACCCACCTCCAAGAAGCCTTCCAAGTCTTCCTAGTCTAAAATACTTCTCCTCTCATCCACTCCTCTTCTCCATAGTATTTAGTGCCACCTGACATGATAGAGTCGATCCTCATTACTCACAGATTCTGTACTTGTGAATTCACCCACTTGCTAAAATTAATTTGTAACCCCCAAATCAATGCGTTCAGTGCTTCCTGTGGCCATTCGTGGACATGCATGCACAGAGCAGAGAAAAATTTGAGTCACCTGATGTGCACATTCCCAGCCGAGGTCAAACAAGTCAATACTGCACGTCCTCAAGTGCAGTCTAGTGTTCCTCTAAACACAGAAGGCTATGATGTGCCTTATGGAGAAACTCCAGTATTAGATGAGCTTCATTCAGGCTGAGTTACAGTGCTGCTGGCCATGTTAATGTAAAGAATCAACTATAAAGATCCAATAACATGTTTTTAAACAGAAACAAAAAAGGTTATATAGTGATTATTTGACAAAAACGTCATGACCACAGGCTAGTAGGAACCTATTTCCCCTAGGAACAATATTTCAATTTATGCTAATTCAGTGTTCATGACAACTTTATTGACCATAACTATTACAAATGACGTGAATCAACTGTATATATCTCCTATGACTACCTAACATTATATGTTTCCTGTTTAGAAGGCAAACTCAAAAGGAGCAAGGATTTCCTTCTATTGTACTGCCTTACCTCAGGCTTATAACAGTGCTTGGTCCTTCTAGCAACAGTCTAGAAATATTTGTTGAGAAGATAATTAGTGCAAGTGAAGAATGGGCAATTCTTTTTTTTTTTTAAACATGTAGTTTCACTCTTGTTGCCCAAGGTGAAGTGCAATGGTGCAATCTTGGCTCACTGCAACCTCCACCTCCTGGGTTCAAGCAATTCTCCTACCTCAGCCTCCCGAGTAGCTGGGCTTACAGGTGCCCACCACCACTCCTAGCTAATTATATATTCTTAGTAGAGACAGGGTTTCTCTATGTTGGTTAGGTTGGTCTCGAACTCCTGACCTCAAGTGATCTGCTAGCCTCGGCCTCCCAAAGTGCTGGGATTATAGGTGTGACTCACCTCATCCAGCCAGAATGGGCAATTCTTAAGCCCCTCTCCTGCCCACCGAAAGAACTCACGTCAATATAGAAAATGTTCAAGCTCACCAGTGATCATGGAGGAGCCAGGGCTGGCTCCCCGTTTCTCCCCAAATTACCATGTAGTGTTGGTGAGGGCCCAGGGAAGTCAGTCATGCAATCATCAAAAAACCTTAAATGTGCGTATCCTTTGACCAAGCAACTCCACTCCTGGAAAACAAAACTTGGATCCCTGCAAAAATTTGTCAACAGGGATAACTGCTGCAGCACAATTAACAATGGCAAGACAGTATAAATCACCCCAGAATCTTAAAAGATTAGTGAAACAATGGTTATACATAAAAAGATACAACAGAATCTCACTTTTTTTTTTTTTTTTTTTTTTTTTTTTGAGATGGTGTCTTGCTCCGTTGCCAAGGCTGGAGTGCAGTGGCCTGATCTCAGCTCACTGCAACCTCCATCTCCTGGGTTCAAGCAATTCTCCTACCTCAGCCTCACAGGTAGCTGGGTCTACAGGTGCCCACCACCATGCCTGGCTAATTATTTTATTTTTAGTAGAGGCAGGGTTTCACCATGTTGGCCAGGTTGGTCTCGAACACCTGAACTTGGGATCCCCCTACCTTGGCCTTCCAAAGTGCTGGGATTACAGGCTTGAGCCACTGCACCCAGCCAGATCTCACTTTTATTTAAAGTCTATATGTATAAAATAGGAAAATGTTCGTAGTCATGATCACTAAGTATTAAAATGCATAGTCAAAAATCTTTGTTTTTTATATTTTTCCCAGTTTTTCCTTGACAACATGCACTACTTTTGTCAGGGGAAAATAAACAAAAGGAAGTTTAGGAGTAAATCTGACAAATAAATTATGAAGTACTGAGTCCCTGGCAGAGAATTTTACCTCAAGGACACTGGCTGCCAGCCTTAAACCTCAGTAAGCAGTGCTGTTAACTCAGATCTCCACGGCAGTGGTGCTGTTTGGGCATCCTACTTTAAATGAAGCCTGAGAAGTGGAACATATATTGATAAGCTCAGCACTCAACTGCTATGGTAGCCACTCTACTCAATCTCAGCTCTACAACTTAATAGCCGTACAGTCTCCTTATCTGTAAAGTGTGATGAAAGTATCTCACTCACAGGAATGTTGAAGTCTAAATGAAATAACATCTATCTCATATATAACAACCAACATATAACAAGCCTTATAAGCATGGGTTATTATTCTCTCCCAAAACAGAACTGTTAGATGGTGTCCCACTTTTGTTACAGAAGTCAATGTCCTGGGAAGAGAGAATTTGTGATAACATGAAATGTTGTATATCATCACAAAAATATGTAACCTCCTTCTGTTACTGATTTATTTACAGATTTATTGATCACTTAACATTACTAAAGTTCAAGTAATAAGGTTTCCTGCCATCCTCTGTATGGAGATATAAAGGAGATAAGTGATATAGGGAAAGTTTACATGCCATAGTACTCTACTGGTGTAACAAACAGGCGTAGGCTCTTAATATAAGGCCACACACAATAAGGAAAACTGTCATACATTCATATACCATATACCACTTAAATTTGTATAAACTCTTGAACTAATGATGGTGGCAGGTGATCCAGTCAATCTGCTATCATCTTGGCTGCAAACTCAGGCATCCCTGCACTTCTGGGGGCCTGCCCCCACTTCCTGGCGTCTCCCTGCGGCTGGCACAGGTTTTCGGATCAAAGCGGGGGGAACCTAGAAGCCATGAACAGGGAGGGCCTGAAGGCTGGGGGCCAGGCTACCAGTCCCACCTATAGGAGTGGGAACTGGTGTCTTTTCCAAGCCTGTCTGGGGCCACCCATGGGCCAATCAGCATGCACTTCCTCCCCTCTGAGGCCCATAAAAAGCCCCCGTCTCAGCCAGAGCTGAGCAGAGGGAGGGATGACCAGCAAGAGGGAGGGATGACCAGCAGAAGGGAGAAATTACCCTCTCTGCTAAGAGCTTTGGAGAGCTACAGACATGGCAGAACAACCTGCCTGTGGAGAGAAGCTATCCTCTCCATGGGCTCCTCTTTCCTGAGAGCAGCAGACCTCTGGATGACCTGCCTGCAAAGGGAAGCTACCTTCTCCAGGGCCTCCTCTTTGCTGAGAGCTGAGAGGAGTTACCCTCTCCAGGGCCTTTTCTCTGCTGAGAGCAGAACACTTGAGGGACAACCTGCCTGCCGACAGATGGGAGCTACGCACCGCGCGTCTCCTTCTGAGCTGTTTTAACACTAAATAAAGCTCCGCTTCATCTTGTTCACCCTTCATTTGTCTGCATACCTGGATGCAGGACAAGAACTTGGGCAACACAGGCAAAGAAAGGCACCACTGGCAACAGGCTTCTGGGGGAAGAAAACCACCCACCCCAAAGATCACCCATAACACTAACACAACCAAAATTTCAAATCTAAAAATTTAATGCACTCAATTGTACAAACTGCCAAAAACTTAGACACTTTTCATCATTAACATTGTGAAATCCTCAGACTCTTACAAGAACAAAATAAAACCAAAAAGAACACATTCAATGATTTTAATTTGTGTGACAGACTACATGCTCCATGGGCAGAACCAAAGGTAAAGCCTTCCATTTTGTTCATGGTTATTACACAAGTAATTACACAAGTCCAGTGTATAAACACTACCTGAACATATAGTTAAGTTCTTCTAAGAATAATAAATATTATCTGAAAAAAGTTAACAAGCATTTATTCAATACTCAAACAGATAGTCATCAAAATGAGGTAGATCTAATGGGTCACTTGCTAAAGCATTTAATGATGAGGGTGGAAAAAACTCATCGAAAATACCATTCTTCATGGGACTCTCCAAGTTTAATGTTCTAACGCAGGCATTATTTGCCAGAGAATCTGGCTGAACTTCACATGGATTTTTCTTGGTGGGGCTACAATAATTATGGTCCTGTCTCAGATGTGTGCTCTGGGAAACATCATTTAATTCACTTGGTACTGGTGATGGGATATCGCTATCTCCCATTCCCAAATACCTAAAGTCACCTTCCCCATTTTCTGACAGCTCTGCTGAAACAGGAGTTGTAGGAGACAGTAATTCTGCTAAAATTTCTTCATGAGTTTGACTACCATACAGGGAAACACCAGGAACAGTGGTGCATGCAGACTCACTGGCAATATCAATTTGATATGGTAGCTCATTTAACAAGTCTTCTATTGATTCACAATCATTTGGAGACCCACCCTGGGACACCTGTTCTAGATTTTCACTTGGAGCTGTTCCACTTTGTGGGGAAGACATTAGAGCAGCTAATTTCTTCTTTTGTGCCTTCAGTTTTTTGCGAAGTTTTAGACGGAGTTTATGAATCTGACCTTCCACCAAGTCTTCATGGTTTGATGAAGAAACACCATTTCCATGAGAACTGTGGTTGAGTTGAGTGCTACATGAGGTGCTTCCAGACTTTTCCAAAACTTCTGAAGCAGCATGAGCATGCAGGGGAGCAGCTGTGCCATCAGACGATGGAGGAACTGGTGGTGGCTTACTGATGGGAGGTTTAGTCACACTCCTCCGAGCTTTCTTGGATACATGGCTGGCCTTCTGATTTATACCTTTAGTTTTAAAGCCACCAAAATTATTTACCCCTTTAACTGAAGGTTGTAAATCAGTTATAGTGTTTCTATTATGAGCTGAAACACAGAGTGGCATAAAAGAAGCACCTCTGCTTATTAAGCCTTTAACCCAACTGCCCACAAATGGCTTCTTCTGATTTTCTTTCAGAGACTGATTCTGTAGTAACCCAGATGTGGTTAGAGAATCTGCTGTAGTTTCTTTTTTCTTCAAATTAGATACCTGAGATGTGACATGTTCTAGTTTTAATTGTTCAGTTTTTGGTGTAGGGAATTGTTTTAACTGAGCATCCCTCTCAATTTCTACTGACTTCACTCCCTGTATAAGACCAGTAGCATGAGTGTTATTCACAAATTTAGTATTTACAGTACCTTCTCTATTCAGCTGCACTGACTGCATGTTGGTATTTACAACTTGAGATGGAAAACTTACGCTCACAAATTGGTCCTGGATAAGCTTTTCTTTCAATGGAGCTGATATTGAAGAAGCCATTAGTGATTCTTGTGATTGCAAAGTACTTGTTTTGAGAATTCCTGTATTTTCTGCTACAAGTTTATTTTCTAACAGGAAAGCTTCAGAATTTAACTGTGAAACGGAGGCTGTTTCCTGGGTAGTTTCTTCAAGTATCAAAGGTAAAATATTGTCGACCAAACCTTTTGAACTTGAAAGTAAGTGCTCTCCATGGGTTACAGCTGAGTCCTGTGAAAGAGTATGATGGGCAACTGATGTATCTTTAGGGTGAGTTACTGAGGCTGTTTCAGCTGAGGCAGCATCACCCACAGAACAGGACGTTGAAGATACTGGTTTCTCATTACCGACAGCGTGTTGGTCATTCGTCTTTCTAAGTGGAAGGCAGGCAGCTTCTTTATCTGTCACTTGGGATGTTTTTCTTTCCCAAATAACAATATGTATCTCTGAAGCAGGCACTTCAAATTTCTTGTGCCTTTCAGAACATGGGCCTTTTAAGTCATCACATTCCAGCCAACTTCCTGGAGGAGGGAAAAGAAGTGAAAGTTAGATATGAAAAAATCACCATCCTAGGTTAACTTTCTTCTGGCCTTTTCAACTGTTCTATCATTGAATACCCACCAAAGGAGAAGACTCTAAAATTGGCTGGGCGTGGTGGCTCGCGCCTGTAATCCTAGCACTTTGGAGGGTTGAGGTGGGTGGATCACCTGAGGTCAGGAGTTCAAGACTAGCCTGGCCATCATGGTGAAACCCCATCTTTAAGAAAAAAAAAAAAAAAAAAAAAAAATTAAAAAACAAAACAAAACATGGTCTTGACCTTGTCACTATCATCTGCCGTGTTAAAGTCCTTAGACAGAGTATATTTAACTTTTGGAATTTAGAATTTGGTTATCACCTAATTTATCCAATAACATCAGAAAACAGAATGTTTCATATACATAAATTTTCATGATAAATGAAGCTTGTTACCTGAAGGATCAATATTCATTTGAATTCTTGTTTTATTTCTGACCTTGCATTTTCACATTTGTCAAGAGAGAATGAGATGATGGATGACAAGAGAAGAGTTGAGAAATGAGAAGGATACACTGCCAAATACTGAAATATTAATACAAAACTTGGGAAAAGCCCATTACTTATAGCAGTGTGGTCGCTGGCAGTTACTTCTGCTTTCACAATTTCGGTGGTGCAGTAGTGACAGGGGCCCTTAAGTAGTCAACTAACGCATGAATGAAGAGTAAGAAGGTAACCTGTTTAAACCATTCCTTAAAAAGAAAAAAAAAAAAAAGACACCCATTAGGATGGGTATTGTTTAAAAAATAGAAAATAGCAAATGTTGGCAAAAATGTGGAGAAATTGGAATCCTTATGTAATGCTGGTGGGAATGTAAAATGGCACAACTGCTGTGAAAAGAGTCTGGCAGTTCGTCCAAAAGTTAAACACAGAATTACCATGGAGACCCAGCAATTCCATGTGTAGGTACACACCAAAAAGAACGGAAAGCAGGGACTTTCAGCTCCTTGTCCACCAATGTTCAGAGCAGCATTATTCACAACAGCCAAATGTCTATCACAAATAAATGGATAATACATACACTACTATTCAGCCTTAGAAAGGAATGACATTCTGTGATGTGCCACAACAGAAACGACGCTTGAAAATGTGCTGAGTGAAATAAGCCAGACACAAAAGGACAAATAATGTATGATTTCACTTCTGTAAGGTATCTATAATAGACAAGATTCACAGAGACAGAAAGTAGAATAGTGGTTACCAGGGGTTTCGGGTGGGAGGATGCGGAGTTATTGTTCCATGAGTAGAGTTTCTGTTTGGCTTGAGGAAAAAGTTCTGAGGGTGATGGTGGTTGCACAGCACTGTGAATGTATTCAGTGCCAATGAATTGTACACTTACAAATGTTACTATGGTAAATTTTATGTCATATATATTTTACCACTACAACAAAAAATATAAAAAGTACAGCTGAGAAATAAAGAAAGGTGGCTAGGTGCTAATAGGTGCTATGGGGTTAAGGGAAGGTATCTTTCTTTCTTTTTTTTTTTTTTTTTTTTAAAAACGGAGTTTCACTCTGTCACCCAGGCTGGAGTGCAGTGGTGCAATTGTGGCTCACTGCAACCTCCGCCTCCTAGGTTGGAGCAATCTGCCTCAGCCTCCCAAGTAGCTGGGATTATAGGTGTGTGCCACCACACCCAGCTGATTTTTGCATTTTTAGTAGAGACGGGGTTTTACCATATTGGCTAGGCTGATCTTGAACTCCTGACCTCAGGTGATCCACCCACCTCGGCCTCCCAGAGTGCTGGGATTACAGGCATGAGCCACTGTGCCTAGCCAAGGGAAGGTATATTTCTCTACATTTTACTTGCTACTACATGATAATTTGAAAAAAGCTAACCATAGGCTTAGATGAGTAACAACCTTTCTTAATAAATAATCAACAAATATCTGTACTTTCATTAGAGACTTATCAAAACAATCCACGCTTCTACTATATAATCAATATCTACACATCTATGAAACAGAAAATCAATACAAAAAGCATAATGTCATGGTAATTGTGGCACAACCAATTTATGTAGCTTACTCTATTCCTTTTTTTGTCTTTTTTTTTCCTTTTTGTGGAGAATGGGGTCTCGCTATATTGCCCAGGCAGGTCTCAAACTCCTGGGCTCAAGCTATCCTCCTGCCTCTGCCTACCGAAACCAAATATATTAAATTAATAAATCATGATGTCAAACACCATCATATTTACTACAAAACATTTCCTATTTCTTCGATTATATAGTGAGCACCCAAAGCACTGTATTTTTCCTAAGGAGTATATTATTTTAGAAAACATTGTTTTAGCAGTGGAGAAGTGACCAACATAGTGGTCATCATTTTATGTTGCAAAACATGTTTAGAGACACTTGATCTTAAATATTTACAGTGTGCTCAGTTTCTTTTCCTTGTCCATGTGCACCTATTCGTTTTTGAAGAAAGATTTCTAAGAACACAGATAGAAAACTCATTTGATTTCCAGGTGTTGTGGCTCATGCCTGTAATCTAACACTTTGGGAGGCCAAGCAGGCAGATCACGAGGTCAGGAGGTCGAGATCATCCTGATCAACATGGTGGAGCCCCGTCTCTACTAAAGATACAAAAATTAGCTGGGCGTGGTGTCACATGCCAGTAATCCCAGCTACGTGGGAGGCTGAATCAGAAAAATCGCTTGAACCAGGCAGTCAGAGGTTGTGGTGAGCTGAGATTGCTCCACTGCACTCTAGCCTGGCAACACAGCGAGACTCTGTCTCAAAAAAAAGAAAACTCATTTGACACATCTACCATAGTCACTTTTTCATGCTGAAAAAGACCATATCTTAAGATTATGAGAGAAAAAAAGTACTCGCCACCAGGCTTCAAAGGCTTCCTATAAAGAACTAATCTTGAGGCCGGGCACAGTGGCTCACGCCTGTAATCCCAATACTTTGGGAGGCCAAGGCAGGCGGATCATGAGGTCGGGAGTTTGAGACCAACCTGACCAACATGATGAAACCCCGTCTCTACTAAAAATACAAAAATTAGCCTGGTGTGGTTACTTGGGAGGCTGAGGCAGGACAATCGCTTGAATCTGGGAGGCAGAGGTTGCCGTGAGCTGAGATTGTGCCATTGCACTTCAGCCTGGGCAACAGTGCGAGACTCTGTCTAAAAAAAAAAAGAACTAATCTTGAGGAATGCAAAGATTAAGAAAGGAAAAAGAGACCTTTCCTTACACATTCCCCAAAGGGAAAAAAGCTAAAGACCAAATTAAAATATTTATTAAAAGATAAGATCTGATATAAAAAAAGTAAACCGAGAACATAAGTCACATAACAGACATGAATTCTGGTAAGTTTCAAAAGGGAAAACAAAATATGCTCAGAGATCTGCTAATCCCCCACATACACACAAAACAAAACTGTTCATTAAGCATGTGGTTAATGTGGCTACACCCTTACCTACTACCTGGACCTGCTATTTCCCATTAAATAGAAAACTTTATCTATCTTTTGTTTGCCTGTGTCAGTGGTTCTCTACCACACGACCCACTCTGTAATCACCTGGGAAGCTTTTAAAACCATGTTTAAAATAGTATTGCCATCAAGTGCCTGTAGTCCCAGCTACTCAGGAGGCTGAGGCAGGAGGATCATTTGAGCCCAGGAGCTTGACAACAGCCTGGGCAACACAGTGAGACCTTGTCTCAAAAAGAAAGATGAAAGAAGGAGAGAAGGAAAGAAAGAGAAAGAAAGAGAAAGTCAGAAAAAGTAAAGGAGGGAGGGAGGAAGAGAGGAGGGAGGCAGGCTGGCAGGAAGGCAGGCCAGCCAAAAACCAATACCAAAAACACCCAATATTGATATTTGGGCCTAATCACCAAGGGTGGTCTAGGGTACAACTGGAAATGTTTAGAAGGTAGCCAAATATTCTTATATGCTGTCAGGGTTAGGAACCATGCTGAACTTGAAGTGGATTGATCAATCTTTGAAATGCAAAAAAAAGTTAAAATAAGTTGGTTCATACTGTGAAGAACTACTTCCTCTCAAATTTGAAAGAGGGTAAAACCTTAAGGTAATAATTACATTTATAATATAAGTCACAGTTTGTAAAATGCTTTTATAATACAGTATTGTGTCATCCATTCAAACCATCCCCAGGAGGAAAATATCAAGTGTGAAGGAGTGTCTAAATAACAGAAAATGGTTATATCAAAGTGAGCCCTTATCAATGGCCTGATACAACCCTTAAGGAGATTGAGTTATCTTGTCTAAGACAAAGTGCACATTATGAGAAAAACAAACTCAGTATTACACTACATCAGACAAACAGAAGGCAAAATTTCCCCAAATCCATGAACTGTGCTTACTTAGCTTTCTATTAAGAAGTTTAATTATTTAAATAAAGACTTTATCTTGATAGTAGCTGTTAGCAAACTATGTATTTCACAATGACAGAAGGGCTACATAAGTCTAATGTGTAATAGTCTTAGAAATATATGTCTAAAAAATAAAAGCAAAGACGTTAAGTAGGAAAAAGAACTGTAAGCAAATAGTAGTATGTAATCTCATTCTTTGTCTCAAAGAGAAATACACCCATGCACCTGTGTTTACCCAAAATACATGATATAAGGAAAGAAAAAAATTAGGAAGGATACTAAAACCACCATTTTTAATAGGTGCAAGGAGGGGGAGAACGCAAAGGCAAGAATGGAGAGAGAAAGAGTCAGGGCAAAGTTTGTCTTTTTTTAAAAAAACAAAAAACAGCAAGTCCCCACACACTAGAGTTTAGTTTTCATGCCAATTATCTTAAAAGGAAACCTCTAAACACTTACCATCAGCATCTAAGATCCATGTTATAAAATGATTATTTGCTTGATACTGAATTACAGAAGTTATTTGGTAAAGACAGCCTTCAAAATGAAATGCATAGTGCTGCAAGTCATTCTGTGGTAAGCCTTCTACAAAGTGCAACATGAATATGGGAGATACTCTGTGGGAGAGAAAAGCAAAAGAAGTTAAACAAATTTAATGCCATGTGTCTGGTTATACAAAAGATGTCTGAAGTGAACTAGTCACACATAACACTTTCAAGGCTAACTGCATGAATTGTTCTAGAGCGCCTCCAGATGTGTGCGTTAATTAGAAATGGAGAACTCTAAGTATGTAACACTAAACCCTTTTCAGAATGGCATCCCAGAC
Source organism: Sapajus apella (assembly GCF_009761245.1). Lineage (NCBI taxonomy): Eukaryota > Metazoa > Chordata > Mammalia > Primates > Cebidae > Sapajus > Sapajus apella. The sequence continues at coordinate 4,400,430 of NW_022436972.1, read as the reverse complement.
AGTTGGAAGTCATCATGCAGTAAGACTCTAACACAGACCATTAAACAAAAACTGCTCTGTAAGCAGCAATGCAGCTTTGGCTTAAAGATCTCATGGCAGCTACTTTGTAAAACCTAAGGAAAACATCCAGACCTTTTAGAATTTTCCTTGGCATCAAGTGCTCAGATTAATTGCTTTTGCTAAGTGGGGTAGGTAATATGTGAAAGAAAGCAACAAACCTAAGATATTCAAAATAAGCATTAATTTGGCCTATTTCAGTTATCTCAGGAAGCAGAGGGGTCTGTCAAATTAAAAGCTCTACTTAGGAAAAGTCCAATTTGTAACTAAGTAGAGACAAAATACAATATATTGGTCAATTTATTATTAACTTCAAGACGACTATAATTTCAAAAATATATTTTACCATTACAGCAACATGCTGAACCAGAAAATAGAGCCCAACGGGTCTCAAATAACTAAATTTAACAAAGCTCTCAGGATGTAAGAAAAATGTTGAATATCCCTTTTTCCAATATTTAAACAGCTGTCAAAACTTACTTTATCAAAATTTATTCAGCCCAAATGAACTTGAATCAATGTCCAAATTGCAGATTATTCAGACTGACAAGGGATAATTTATAAATTAATCTTTGTCAATCATTTTGTTAGACAATAATCAAGTCCTCAAAATTTAAGTACCTACAAAATAAAAAGTCCTGCCAACTGTCTATAACACTAAACTCTTTCTCACTTTAAAAAATCATACCTATTTCATCAAATCTAAGATTTCACTGATTATAAAATATGCCAGTATGAAACCATGCCGCCAATTAAAACTATATCATGACATCAATTTCATGTATTTCCATTTCAGACAGGTTAAAATATGAACTGTATGTCTGAATCAATGATCCACAGTAAAACTTGAGATGTATTCTCACAGCGGGATATGTAGGCTTTAGGCACCAGACCTTTTTTTTTTGAGATGGACTCTGAGCTCTTACTGCAATCTCCACTTCCTGGGTTTAAGACTCTCCCACCACAGGCTCCGGAGTAGCTGGACGACAGGTGCATGGTACCATGCCCGGCTAATTTTTGTATTTTTAGTAGAGACAGGGTTTCACCATGTTGGCTAGGTTGGTCTCAAACTCCTGACCTCAAGTGATCTACCTGCCCCCACCTCCCAAAGTGCTGGAATTACATGCATGAGTCACTGACACCCAGCCTGACTCTTTTAATTACTAATATTTAGTTCCTTGACCTTATATAATACCTTTCAATATATCTTCTAAGGCTAGCTACTAAAAAATGTCTTGATCCCTAGACTATGAAATCTCACTAGTTTCCTGCTTTTATATGGGCTTACACATGGAAAATGTTTTCAGACATATTAATGTGATAAATAACACAGGTAACACCACCTGACACATTTTTATGATTTTTGTACATTCCAAATCTTCTATTCTTTTGCAAATTAATAAAAGTAAAAACGGCCAAAACCGAAATCCACACTCAGCCCAATTCCCTGGCTGTAGAAGATACTCAGATGCCAGCTGAGTACAAGCACATTCCCCTAGGTAGTAAGAAATGACTTGTCAGAAACCTCCAAAGTCTGCTATGAGATTCAGATAGAAATTTGATTTTCTCAACCATCAAAAAAAGAGTCAACAATTATATGTTAAGTTTTAAAATATTCTCTTAATTACACTGGCCTTTCAGATCAACCAGTACACCAAAGCTATCCAGGACCTGATGTGGAGTGAAATGATGTAGAACAGAGCCACAATGTAGAGTTTTACTACCATGTCAAAAATCTCAATGTGTCCTCCATACTACTTTCTATAACTATGAAACTTTTTAAGTCCCAAATGCCAAATGAAGTCCAATTTTTTTCCTGTATGTTAACATCTCTCAACTCTGAAGTTGGGATACACATTATCATTGATGGAACACAGTTAAATAGGCAGCATTTCTTTTTCTTTTCTTTCCTTTTTTTTTGATACAGTCTTGCTCTGTTGCCCAGGCTGGAGTGCAGTGGCGCAATCTTGGCTCACTGCAACCTCTGCGTCCCCGGTTCAAGCAATACTCATATGTATCAGCCTCCTGAGTAGCTGGGACTACAGGCATGTACCACCACACCAGGCTAATTTTTGTATTTTTAGTAGAGATGAAGTTTCACCATGTTGGCCAGAGTGGTCTCAAACTCCTAGCCTCAGGTAATTTGCCCACCTCGGCCTCCGAAAGTGCTGGGACTACAGGCACGAACCACCATGCCCAGCCAGCATTTCTTTCTTAATGGCATATTTTTTAAATGGTGCAACTTATAAATAGTAGCATCTTGGAGTCAATCAAATAATATGCTTCCCCTTCCTTTTTCTGTTCCTCTTTGTTTCCCCTATACTCTAGCGTCCTACCTACAATTCCAGTTTGTCTTATTTCCAGCCTCTCGGGTGAGGGTAGAACTTTATCCCTAGGTTTTGTGGTCAGACTTCTTCCTACCCACAATGCCTGATGTGTCAGTGAAGGATGATGCTCAGAGCTAAGGAGACCAAGTTAGGTTCTCCCTCAACCACTGGAAAATTGGATGAAAGGAATTAACCAAATTGGAACCAAGAGTGAACAAGAGATTTCAAGCTAAGACCTATTTGCATTCATCTAACATGGGGTTAATCTCTTATTTAAAAATCTACCCTTAGGAAAAGAAAAGAAAATAGAAAAGAGAGAAAGAAAGCACAAGGGAACTGTGTTAACCTCTGCTACCCAAAGACAGCAGAGAAATATTGTGTCCTTGTCCCACAAAGCATACTCATAGCCTTGCACTCAAAGAGATTATGGCAGTAACCTTTCAAGAGTTTGTGAAGTAAAATGAAATCTGATTCTACGTTCTTGGTGCTCCATGTCACCATGCTCTGAATGTAACTCCTAAACAACTTACTTAAATAAAAGTAGCAGATTTGGGCTGCGCGCAGTGCCTCATGCCTGTAATTCCAGACCTTTAGGAGGCCAATGAGGGCAGATCATGAGGTCAAGAGATCAAGACCATCCTGGCCAACATGATGAAACCTTGTCTAAGGGCCAGGCGCGGTGGCTCACGCCTGTAATCCTAGCACTTTAGGAGGCCGAGGTGGGTGGATCACCTGAGGTCAGGAGTTCAAGACCAACCTGGCTGTCATGGTGAAACCCCATCTTTAAAAAAAAAAAAAAAGAAAAAAAAAAAAAAAAAAAAAAATCAAAATACAAAAATTAGCTGGGCATGATGGCACGTGCCTGTAGTGCCAGCTACTCAGGAGGCTGAGGCAGGAGAATTGCTTGAACCTACCTGGCTGGTGGAGTTTGCAGTGAGCCGAGATTGCACCACTGCACTCCAGCCTGGCAACAGAGCAAGACTCTGTCTTTAAAAAAAAAAAAAAGTAAAGTAGCAGATTTGGGTCCACTAGGCATAATTCACCTGAATTTATCTATGAACTCTTTTCCAATGGGGAGACATTAGAGATGTGGGTTGAGACAAGGTGTCCAAGGAACTTAAATGAGTTTTAGAAGGCTGTATGTCTTAATTACACATGATACATGATGAGCCCAATTACTTTTAGGTTATCCCTAAAAACTATATTAAATTTGTTTCTAAATTCCATAGACACAAACAAATCAAGTTATACAAATTTCAAAATAATAAAAGCACAAAGGACTTAGACCTTGTTACTTAAAATTTAAGTGAAACTTCATACACTTAATTCAATTTACTTTTGAAGAATATAGGAAATGTCCACATTATAAATTCTGCTAATAAATTAGCCCACTGGAACTCAAAACACATTTTCCATTAAAAGGCTGTTTTATCTAATGGATCCATTTCCAGATCAGCGCATGAATCTTTAAGGTAAGCAACTTATTCATACAGTTAAAAAATATATATGCTACAGTGCAACCAATTAACAGTTTAAACAAAACAATGGTACGACTCTATGTTCACTGCTGGGGCACGGGAAAAAGCAGGTATGAACAGCTAGATGAAATCATATACATCAAGCAGCCTAAAGCAGGTCCATGGTCCAGGGCAGGAGGGCAGACCCCATGCTCCGCTGCTCTTCTCCTCACCTCATCATCAACACTTACATCTCAAAACTGACACATGGCAGCCAAGATAGATGACAGACTTCCGTAATCTTCAGACAGATCAGACACCTCCTCTTCCTTCCCACTTTGCCCTCCTACACAAATGCTATCAAATAATAGTGACGGGCAAAAAAGATGCGAGTCCGAAAGGACAAAGAAAGGGAAATAAGCAAACAAGGAGTCGATAAATATTTAGAGGACAGAAGGCAAACAGAGAGGTGGCACCTTACCCAACAGAATGGACAAAGTGAAGACTAAGTGCTTTGGGATACATGTGCTGACGAGAAAGAAGAGCTTATTTCGCCCAGAGAACCCTTAAAAGTGTGGATATTTACGGCCACAGATGTGGCAGAATGTGGGGATGGGGCCTTGGGCTAAAAACTAGGATGGTGACTCAAAGTGTGTACATAAAAAAGCTCACCCTATGCTCTAGGCCCAGAGAGGAACCAGCACAGACTGCAGCAGAGAGTGCAAAGTGCCAGGAAAGTGCTGCCAGGAAAAAAAGGGGCGGGGAATGAGTAAAAAACTGTGAAGCATCTGAGTATTGGAATTGTATTAGTGTTTAAAATATTTGGCAAAAACTCACAGCACATAGTAAAACAAATGAAAACAAGGCAAATAACAATTCCAGGAAAAATAAAGAATTGTAAAAGTGCAACCTAACTATGTATACTACTTGGCTGAAGAGGGAATAACATACATATGTTAATAACAATGCAAATATCGAATACTGATTTAGCCAAATATGCAACTGCATTGGAAGAACAGGGAAAGGCTAAACTAAGATGAGGCCCAGGTGTTGGTGTGAGAACCCCGGTCTCAACTGCTATAAAAGAACACATTGCATTATGGTAGAATAAGCACATCAATTTGAAATGTCAAAGTAAATACTATCTTAATTTGAAGATTTAAAGTAGATACCTGGAGGAGAGGACAGGGGACTACTGCCCTTTGTTCCTTTCAGCTTGTGAGCACTGATGAACTGAGAATTTATTACTTCAATAGAATAAATCTTTAGGAAAGATTCTGAGGGGTTTCTAGCACATTCAAGGGCATAAAGGTTAATGTTCCTGGTTCTTTATTATATCAAATTAGACCTCAAAACATTTCCTTAATGTTCAATTAGGCTGACAATGAAGAGTAAAGAGGATGTGTACATGTGTGAGTGCATTAACGAGAGAGAGAGACAAACTGCCTAAGATGGAAGTGACCTGTGAGTTGAGAGAGATGGGGCTCTGGTAACACTGGAAAAGGGGATGCTGACCAACCTCCCACTGAGGACAAACAGAAAAGCTGGCAAAATAGAATGAAAACACATCTGCTCAAGGGCACCAGATAGCTTACAAGATGATGAGGAATTAGCATGCTTAGAAGAAGATGGAGATTCAGACAGATGAGCCTGTGGCTCATCTTTGAATCACCTTAGTTCTTAAAATCTGATCAAGGAAATCCCAGAATTCTAGAAACTCCAGGCACTTGGCAGAGGAGAGAAAAACTGAAGCCTGATACCTTTAAAGAAGAAAAAAGGCAAGAAGAAGGAGACACCAGGAGAGTGGGGCCAGAGGGTCAGCCTAAGTGGCTCTTCAGTGGCTTCACCTGGGACAGTGGGCTGACTAGCCAGATAGAGCGAGGCAGTTGGCAACTCGGAAATATATGTTAACTCAAATTTCAGAAAGGTAGGTTGTTGTCACCATTTTCAATTCTACACATTAAGAAAAATGTAAGTCCACCTTCATTTTATACTAAAAACTATAAGACAATTTTAACTCACTTTTCCAATATCATTTTTCTTATTTGTGATTTACTGTTGCAATTGTTACATGGACCAAAATGGGCAGCATTAAGTGGGTGCCACTCAGGGATGACATTTGTAAAGGTGATCAGACTCTTCATACACCTATTAAAAAATGACATAATAAATTCATTAATGTTAAATGCATTTACATTAATTTAAATAAATTTCTGAAAGTATTCCTCCCCTTTTTGGTGATTCATACTTTCTTATTTTCCCAAATCATGTTAATATGGCAATATTCTCCCCTACGCTAGTAAAGAAGTTCTGTGAAGATGTGCCACATTAATTACCCATAGCTTTCAACTATGACATGAAGCAGGAAAAAAAGACAGGATTCCCCAACAATACCACTGATATTTTTCACCAAAGAGCCTCTGCTGTGAAGTACTGTCCTGTGCACTGTGGGATGTTAAGCATCATTTCTGGCCTCTACTCACCAGATGCCATAACAGCATCTGGTTGTCTCCAGAAGTTGCCAAATGTCCCGAGGGGGACAAAATAGCCCCTAGTAAGAGCCGCCATTCTAAGGTTGTCAAATTTATTAAGAGCTCACCCCTTACTCAAATAACTTAAACTGGCTAGCCGTTACAGACAAAGAAAAATGAAAAAGGGTGTTTCCAAATATATAATCAGGAATACATACAACTTAACTTTTTTTAATCCTTAAAAATATACTGCATTAATTGTGAACAAATTTTGTTTTCGCAGGTTACACAAGTTCTAAATTTGCACTTTCGTCTGAATACTTGAGAGCCACAGCCAGCTAAAAGGATGATCTTTAAAGATGTACACTAAACCTCAACTGTATCCACTTTAATAAAAATGTTTTTAATTAAAAGAGCAGTTACATATTACTTAAGAGATACAAGCTTCTCTTCTAAACAACTGCAAATACTGACAAATCCCTTGAGAAAGCACCTTCTGTTAAAAACAGATCACTACTCTGGAAGTTAACATTTTAAAAGCAAAGCAACATAAAGGTCTCAAATGCACTGACTGTATTTCTGCTAAATTCTTAAATTTTCAAAGATAATTGTTAAGTAAAGGCTCCTATTTTTTAGTTTATAAAAAGGAGACTGTCTCAGCAAGGAAGTGTTAATTCTCCGTATGCCATCTGATGTTTCTGAGCACTTGCTATGTGCAAGGAGAGCACAGCACTGGATACTCATCTTCCAACAACTCTCAGAGGCGGGTGCTCTTCTCATCACATTTTACAGATGGGGAAAGTGACATATAGAGTGCAATGATAAATAACAGACCTGAGCTCTGCCTCTGAAGACTATGTTTTTACTGCCTCCAGGTTACACTTTCCCAGTTGAGTAAAAAGACCCTATACTGGCACTAAAAACACCTTCATAAAAACAAACGAATTTGCTGGATAGTTCTCCTTCAGATTAAGTGGAAATAAGTTTTAAGTTATGACATATTAAAACACTTCATTTTAGCTTTCCCCCTATAACTACTTTCATTTTTAGGACAAAGGAAGGTTGTTTTTAAAAAGCAAAAAAGCATACCAAAGCAGCTGGTGGCTTCTTTCTCTTGAGCTCTCATAGTTTGTGCTATACATCTCTAAAACATATTTATCATCTTGCATTCAAAGCTAAAGTAAAGCAGCCCAAAGAACAGATTAATTACAAAGTCACTGGCCCTCTATTACGTGTTCATGTATTACCTCACTACCTAAATAGTGAATTTGGCAAGGATAGAGACTATTTCCTGTGCCTGAATTCCTGGCACACAGAACATACTCAACTAAAAACTGTCAAACAACTAAGATATGGATTCTAGAAAAGTTACAATTAAGCTGATTTTAATCAACAAGCTTATTTATGTTATTTCAAACCCAGGTAGTGATTAAGGAGTATACCACAGTGAGCAAGGAAGTCTTAGAAGCCAGAAGAGCCTAAGTGTGTCTCCTGATTCTGCCACTGACGGTGTATCATCTGGGAATCAATCTAACCCCCTTCAAGCTGTCGTATTCCTAAGTGCCAAATGAGGACACTAGGATCTTCCTCATTGAGTTACTGTGAGGAGAAAACCAGATAATTTATATAAATCAATGATAGAAGACTTGGAAACAGGTGTGTTCTCATATTCACTTGTTTACACTAAATTATTTAAGTCCTAGGTATGAATAAAATGTTAATTCTCACCCTGTTCTAGTAGGGTTTTGGCGACTGTTACAAAAGTTTACTTAACAAAAAGTTTAATATGAAAATGTATCTGACCCAATTTTATCAGAGAAAAACAGGCCCTTTGGAGAGGGGACATGGATTTCTCCTAGGAGCAGCCATTATGTATCTTTGTTTCATGGCTTCTAACACGATGAAACTATTTCCCTGTAACACCACCCATGAAAGTATCGCTCTGTTGCCCACCAGCTGCCAACTCCCCACATTCATCTATCTCAAAATTCAGAAAGAGACCAAACCCTTGCGATATTCCTTGGATATGCCTGCCAACAGTTAATTTCAATGATAACTTCTTGTCTATAATTTTTTTCAACTCAGGGGGGTTAGCTTTGCTCACGGTGTCTACTCTGTGGCTTCTCTTACCCTGTTCTAGTAGATCTGAGTTATCTGGTTAAAAAACCCAAAATTACTTTGTTGCTTGCATTCCCTGAAGGATCCTCCCAGACTGAACTCTCCTTGACTGTTCCTTAAATTCCTAAAAAGGGTTTCATGTTTAGATAATGAGTATTGAAGTAATACATATATATATATTTTACTATATAATTTATTTGAGATGGAGTTTCACTCTTGTTGCCTAGGCTGGAGTGTAGTGGTGCGATCTTGGCTCACTGCAACCACCGCCTCCAAGGTTCAAGCAATTCTCCAGCCTCAGCCTCCTGAGTAGCTGGGATTACAGGTGCCCACCACCACGCCTGGCTAATTTTTGCATTTTTAACAGAGACAGGGGTTTCACCATGTTGGCAGGCTGGTCTCGAACTCCTGACCTCGTGATCCACCCACTGCGGCCTCCCAAAGTGCTGGGATTACAGGTGTGAGCCACGACGCAGGGCCTTCTAAGTAATATGTTTATCTCACATTTTACGTTAGTAACTTTCAGAGGCTTCAAGTTTTCTAACTTAAGCACATAAGTTAAAGAAAAGTGTGGCCAGGTGTGGTAGCTCACACCTGTAATCCTAGTACTTTGAGAGGCTGAGGCGGGTGGATCACTTGAGGTCAGGAGTTGGACACCAGGCTGGTCAACATGGCAAAACTCCATCTCTACTAAAAATTAAAAAATTAGCCAGGTGTGGTGGTGCAAGCCTGTAATCCCAGCTACTTGGGGGTCTGAGGAAGGAGAATAGCTTAAACCTGGGAGGTAGAGGTTGCAGTGAGCCGAGATCGTGCGACTGCACTCCAGCCTGCATGATGGAAGCAAGACTCCGTTTCAAAAAAAAAAGTGGAAAATATTTCTATTGTAATAATTTGAATAAATGACCAACAGAGCCAGTTTGGTCATTTCCTAACTGCCAGCCAGAAATTTTCTTAGGTATGGACCAAGTGAGAGTATCCCTCTGGTAATATGTCGCTTCCCTGACTCCTCTTCTAAAACCTATTCTTCTCCTTGCGTCGTAGGTATAGATCGAATATCTCTTATCTGAAATGTATAGGATCAGAAGCATCTCCAAGATAAAGAGATATCTTGGAGATGGGACCTGAGCCTAAACACGAAATTCAATTGTTTCATAGACATCTTATGTAAAGCCTGAAGGTAACAGGTACATCAGTCATGGCCTTTCTAATACACTGCCGAAAGGCATTAGGAAAGGAGAAAGTATGGCTCAGCTCATGGGTAGGAGGCTTCTGAAGGCGGCTGGTCTTTCACAGGACTAAGGGAAGAAATGGGAAAGCTTGCACTACCTCTGAGAACTGCTGCTAGCCTCCAAGGGCCTAAAACCAGTGTCTATGATGTTAGAAACCTCAAGTAAACAAGCAAAAACCCTCCTCTCTAATAGAATAAACAAAACGTCTATAGTTTCACGGCATTCTGAGAGGTATTCTTACTCAGCAAGGACTCTGGAGAAGGGAGGTGTACTAATTCTCTCATGGTCCCTATTTCCAACTGAAGAACTCCTTAAAACTTCTACTGGCAGTCTAACAAACCATGAGGTTTTGATCATTCCAGTTTAAAGAAGCAAGCAAACTGCAGTGTCTGGTGCTCAAACTGTTCTCTTAACCTTAGTGGTGGAGAAACTACAAGAAGCCATGTTAAAAAACAAAAGAAACTAACCTGTTTTGATATTGGTGTCCACACTGTGAACATCTGAAGTCCCATGAAAAAGAAGATAAGAAGACCTTTTCAATATGGGGTTCTAGTTTTAAGAGCAGGGGAAATGCAAACACAGGACTTTCCATATCACCTTCAAAAAGAAAAGGAAAAATTACTGCTCATAATTAATAACAGCAAAAATTAAACCAGATTTGTGAACTATTGTCTTTTCTTACTATATTTACTGCATGAGTATGTGTTAATACTGTATGACACAGTAAGTCAGAGTTGGCACAGGGAAAGTACATAAAGCATTTTTCTGAAAACGTCCAGCCTAGAGATTTAATTACCACTTCAATCTCTTTCCTTTTCCTTGGCAGACATTTATGAAAATGCCTTAAGACAGAAAAACCACAAAAGACCCATATTGTTTTCTACCTTTCTAGCTTTTCTCAGGAAAAAAAACAAAAAACAAAAAACAACACATCAGAGCTACAATAGCCTTAGAGTATATTAAAACAAAAATTGGTGAGGTGTAGTGGCTTACACCTTGTAATCTCAGCACACTGGGAGGCCAAGGCAGGAGGATTGCTTGTGCTACCTCTGACAATTGCTACCAGCCTCCAGAAACTTCAGATCAATTTCTATGATGTTCACAACCAGCCTGACCAGTATAGTGGGGCACTGTCTCTACAAAAAATAAAATGAAATAAATTAGCTGGGAGCAGTGCTACACACCTGTAGTCTAAGATACTCAGGAGGCTAAGGCAGGAGGCTCATTTGAGCCCAGGAATTTGAGACTGCAGTGAGCTATGATCATGCTGCTGCATACCAGCCTGGGTGACAGAGTGAGACCCCTTCTCTAAAAAAAAAATATATATATATATATATATATGGAAATGGTTTGCTGCAGATGTTAAAAAAAAAAAAAAACACATAACCAGTGAAACACTGTAGAAACACGTCAGAATTGGCCATTTCTATTCTGATCATCTTGTTTCACCTGTGGAGGGCGTGGCCAAACAATGGTTAAATGACCAGCCTCAACTCTTTGGACTCTTCATCTACCACTCTTCTCAACTTTTCAGTCCAATCCTTTCCTTTAACAACTTTCTGACTGAAGAAGATTTGAATTTCGTTGTCATTGAAAATAAAAAGTGAACACTGAATGCTGGCTTCCAGCTTTGAGACTGGGAAGTTAAGGAGGAGAATCTACAAACTTCTCTTACATTCTTTCTCCGACTGGTTTCTCTCCTTCCTATTCTCAGAGGAGCTTAGATGCTGCCTTACTGATTTGGCCCAAGAGTCTGAGTTCACAGCCTCACTTCCATGGTCCAGTTTTCCCCGAGCCTGGAACTACAGTTGCCTGGAACATGGCCAGGAACAGTTACCTTGGCAGGACCACAAGGCAGACAGTAAGTGTTACTGCCTAGCAATAACACCTATTGTCAATGAGGGGTTTCTAAAAATTACTGATTACCTGAGCCCCCCCACCCCCCGCCCCAACCCCTGAGATTATCATTTAAATGCCCCTAGCATTGACATTTACTTTTAAATTCCCTTGGTGCTTTTTAATGCACAAGTGAGGTTAAAAATGCTAGATTTGTTTATGGGGAAAAGTACTAGAGAAGTACTAACGATATGCCACCGAAATATTCTCCTGGTTCTTTCTGAGAACTGCACCCACTCTCAAGAGGCGAAACACTAGCCTACGTATTTATATGGAACAGCTCTGCCCAACAATAGCTTACCCAGTGGTAGATTCCTAAGTCAAACTACTCAGATTCTCTCTCCCAAGAATATGATAATCTAAGGTAATAAAAAGGTATTATATTTCCATATGATGTGAATATTTCTACATGGTAGATGAGTATAATACAAGTAAGTTATACCAATTACTTACCTAATGTGCATTTAAGCTGGGGCTGAAGTCTAATAAAAATTTCATCTCTAACTTCATTCAGACAGGTCTCTATCTCTGCAAATATTTCTGAGGTAAGTTTTTTACAATCTCCATCTAAGAAAATACAGAGAACATTATCAATACCTCATCAATGTATATCTTCCCACCGAAAACTGAGACATTCCCAAGAATGAAAGCTGAGTAAGTTTTGCAAACAAGAGACAAAAAGCAAAACACAACAGATCCTTAATAATTTCTCTGTAGTATATTACATATTCCCTTAATGTATGTTATCAGCACAATATCATTAGTACTTACTGAATGGGTAAAATCTCAATCAAAGTGTTTCTCGCCCAAATAATCACAGGCCATAGCAAAATAACTAACCTTTCAGATATATGTTTATCTATAAAATAGCTAAAGAAGTTACCTCTTTATGTGCAATTATCACTTATACTACAATGTCTAGTCATTTACTGCATTCTGTGTAATTTTTATTGAACTTAGCCAGGTCATAGGAACAGATAATATTTTTTTTTTGAGACAGAGTCTTGCTCTTGTCCCCCAGGCTGGAGTGCAATGGCACGATCTTGGCTCACTGCAACCTCCGCCTCCTGGCTTCAAGCAATTCTCCTGCCTCAGCCTCCGGAGTAGCTGGGACCACAGTTGCACACCATCATGCCTGGCTAATTTTTGTATTTTTAGTAGAGATGGGGTTTCACCATGTTGGCCAGGCTAGTCTCAAACTCCTGACCTCAGGTGATCAGCCCGCCTCAGCCTCCCAAAGTTCTGGGATTATAGATGTGAGCCACCATGCCTGGCCAGGGACAGATAAATTTATAAGGAGTCTTAATAAAGTTCCAATTATTTCCCAAACTAATATCTCGTATATTTCCCTTTTGTGTCATTTTTGAGGGGTTTGAAGGGGTCTTCAATGGCATCGTAGTGTTTATTCAGTTCCATATCCTGCTCTATCCACACAAATTTGCTTCACTGAAAACTCTGACCAGCCTGGGCAACACAGTGAAACCTCATCTCTTTAAAAAAAAAAAAAAAAAAAAAAATGCTGGGTATGGTGGTATACGCCTGCAGTCCCAGCTACTCAGGAGGTGGGAGGATCGTTTGAGCCCAGGAGGGTTAGGGTTCTCCAAACTGTAGTGAGCTGTGATCATGCTACTGCACTCCAGCCTGGGCAATTGAGACCCTCTCTCAAACAAACAAATAAAAAACAAAAAACAAAACAAAACCCCAAAAAACCTGGTTAGTTGCTATTATTATACAGTGACTGAAACAGCACTTTTACACGTGTACGTGTGTGTGTGTGTGTGTGTGTGTGTGTGTGTGTGTGTGTGTGTGTGTGTTTGGAGACAGGGTCTTGCTATGTTGCCTGGGCCGGTCATGAACTCCTGGGCTCAAGCAATCTTGCAGCCTCAACCTCCTTAGTGGGGCTTACAGGCGCATGCCACTATATTCAGCTGAAACCTTGCTTTGTAATCATTCTGCTATTGCTAGACATTTGTTTCTTTTTTCACTATTATAAATACTATTGTGATAAACACCTTGGGCATGTATCTATGTTTTTGATCACTTCTTTATGGTAAAAATCATCTCGAAAAATGAAATTACTGTGACAAGAAACTATCCAAGTTAATAAGAAAATTATTTTGAAGAAAAGATTCCACACGTTTCGGTCTCTACTTACTCTTAAGCTACAAACCCATCTTTTCACTCACATCTCTTATAAATAATTCATACAGCCTGATCACACTCTGCTTATATGCCTCCCTAATGAAAATATCTAGATTCTCCTGTAATATGAAATACGCATTAACCAGAATTGTTATCTGACCATGCCAAAAAAAGAAAACTTACATTGCAAAGTAATGCAGCTCAAACAAATATAATTAACAACCAGATTATAAAAACTGAAATTATTCTGTAAAAAATTAGTAACAGATACAAACATAAAGTTAATTCTGATATTGAACTGCTGCTCTTCTGTAACAAACAACTGAACTGTAACCTATTTAACACTGGGGTTCCTGTAATTAGAGAAAGCAGAAATAGAAGAAGAGTCAAAGGCAAAAATGTTTGTGAGAAACTGAACTTGAAAAATTTCAAAAAACTGTAACTGACTGACATTAAAAAAAATTCAGTCTCAGAGAAACCTACATTTCTTACTTGACATATTTCTTACTTAACAAAACCACAACTTCTTGAATGTTCCAAAGACGTGGTTAGAAAGCTCTGAGGTATTTTTTTCTACATAATGAAAATGGAGTTATATATTGGCACAACCATTCTGGAAAACTATGTTCAGCAAAGACCTTTAATATTCACATTTTAATATCTCTCCTAGGATTCTAGTTGGTAATAAACTCAAAAGACAAATGGATATTTGTCCTGGTGTTAATTCGTAACAGCAAAAACTAGTAACAGCCTGAATGATTAACAACAGGGAATCAATGTATAAGATGCATATAAAAGGCTGTATGACCAAACTCACAATTCTTAGTACATTAATGAATAGGAAAATACCTACAATGTCAAGTGAAGAAAGCTTGGTATTACGTCACATCTGTCCAAAAAGTATATATGCCCAAGGAAGATCAGAAAAAAGATGTATCAAGACACTTCAAATGAAGTTGAATAAAAGTGAGGATTCTTGCCCTACAAGGTAGCAAGGCTTAAAAAGCCATAATAATTTAAGAAGTATGGTTGCTGAGTTAGACAAAGTAACGAAGAGAATGAAACTGAGAGTTAAGGAATGGCTACACACAAAAATGAAATGTTGATATGCTGGTAGCATGCCAGATCAGCTGAGAAAATAAAGTGGAGCTTCGCAAATGGAAAAAAAAGATGGATCCTTACCTCATACCACACATAAATATGAATTCCAACTGAGTGAGGAATTTCAATGTCAAAAGCAAAACGGTGTAACTTTTCTGTGAAAATTTTCTGATTTTCTGACCTTAGGAATAGCAGTAATTTCTTTAAAAAGCCACACACATTACTAGCTCCAAATGGAACGATAAAGACTTCCCTAAAAATCAAGATAGCTTTTAAAAAGTAAAAACACAAGGTGCAAATTGGGAGCAGATTCAGCAACACATCTGACATAACTCTAGCAACAAGGATACAAGGAACAAACTCATACAAATCAATTAAAACGTGACAATCAACAGAACAAATAGGGCTAAGACAAAAAAACCTATTTCATAGAAGAGGGAATAAATACGACAAATATATACACATAGAGCCAACAACCTCTTCAAAATGTGGAAACGGCAAATCAAGATCACAGACCATTTTATACCACTCAAATAGCAAAAATCTCAAAGTGTGAAAATACGCCAAGGAGAATACATGGATCAGGAAGACCTCTTACATACACTGTTAATGGGAGAATTAACTGGTAACACCACTTTGGAAAACAACTGTCATTACCTTGTAAATTTGGACCCAGAGTCAGGAAGACAAAACTCAACATTAATATTTTTAAGAATTACAGACAAACAGGCTACAGCGCTCGCTCATGTCTGTAATCCCAACACCTTGGGAGGCTGAGACAGGAAGGGTGCTTGAGTCTAGGAAGTTGAGTCCACGATTTTCCATTCCTCTGGTATACAGAAGGGAAACGCTTATACTGTCCCCCAAAAGGTCACAGCAGATGCATTTATAACGGAAAAAACTGTCCACTGACAGGTAGATAACTATACTGTTATATTTACAAAATGGAAGTATTATATAGCAATGAAAATCAATGAGCCACAACTACAAACAGCCTCATAAATTTTTACAAAGAGAAAAAAGGGTCCCAGAAGACCTACTGTACAGCCCCCTTGTTTAAAGTTCAAAACAAACTAAATTAGGCAATACAGTGGTCCCTCCTCATCTGTGGTTTTGCTTCCTGTGGTTTCAGTTACCTGAAGTTAACCATGGTCTGAAAATATTAAATGGAAAGTTCCAGAAACAATTTATCAGCTTTAGATTTCATGCCATTCTGAGTGGCATCATGAACTCTTGTCGTCATGCTGTGTTCCACTGGCAACGTGACTCTTCCCTTCATCCAGTGTATCCATGCTGTCTACACTCCCCGCCCATAGTTCACTTAGCAGCCATCTTGATGATGAGATCTATTGCCATGGTATTGCAATGCTTGCGTTCAAGGAACCCTTATGTGACTTAATAATGGCCCCAAAGCACAAGAGTAGTGATGCTGGCAATTCAGATATGCCAAAGAGAAGCTGTAAAATGCTTCTTTAAGTGAAAAGTCAAAGTTCTCAACTTAAAGAAAAAAATCATATGCTGAGATTGCTGAGGTCTAAGAACAAATCTCTTATCCATGAAACTGTGAAGAAGGAAAAATAAATTTGTGCTAATTTAGCTGTTGCATCTCAACTGCTAAAGTTACGGCCACAGTACCTGATAAGTGTTAAGATGGAAAAAGCACTGAATTTGTGGGTGGAAAACACGATCAGAAACAAATGTTCCAATTGACAGCAACATGTTGAGCCACATTTACTTTACTTTTTTTTTTTTCTTTTTTTTGAGATAGAGTCTCACTCTGTCACCCAGGCAGGCTGGAGTACAGTGGCGTGATCCCAGGTTCAAATGATTATTCAACCTCCACCTCCCAGTTTCAAGCGGTTCTCCTGACTCAGCCTCCCAAACTAGCTGGGACTATAGGCGTGTGCCACCACGCCCAGCTAATTTTTGTATTTTTTAGTAGAGATGGGGTTTCACCATGTTGGCCAGGCTAGTCTTGAACTCCTGACCTCAGGAAATCCACCTGCCTCAGCTTCCTAAATTGCTAGGATTACAGGTGTGAGTCACTGCAACTGGTCCACATTTAATTTACTCTGAATTAAACTTGACCATAATTATGTATATATGGGGAAATGCATGGTATATACAGGGTTCAGTACTATCCATCCCCCATTATCTGAGATGGATAACTTGCAAGACCAGTGGATGCCTAAAACCTTGGATGGTAACTAAACACTTTAAATATTATGTTTTTTCCTATATCTATATACCTATGATCAAGTTTTACATATAGCCACAGTAAGATTAACAACAACTAATAATAAAATAGAACAATTATAATAATATGCTGTAATGAAAGTTATGTAAATATGGTCTCTCCCTCTCTCAAAATATATTACTATACTATAATTACCTACTTTTAGACATCGGGTTAAATGAAACCAAGAAAAGTAAAACTGTGATAAGGAGGGACTACTTACTATATGGTGTTTAGATATACACATGTAAGAAAAACTAAGAAAAGATAGAATGATAAAACACATATCAGATAATGATTACTTATGGGAGGAGGTAGAGGATGGGATGGAAGGAACACACAGGTAAATGTAAGTTATTGGGAATGTTTTAATTCTTCATATGTTGGGAGGTAGGTTCATAAGTATCCTACTTTACAGAAAATAAAATGAAAAAGATACCCCTTATTGTAACAAGAGCTCTTAGGAGGTTGTGGGATTATAGGTGATTTTTATTCACTTCTTCAACTGCTTTTCAGTAGTTTAAACACTTAAAACTAACCACTATTACCCTGACAGGCTAAGACAGACACAACCACGGTTTCGGTTTTGAAAAAGACTGCCTTTTTGGCAGTGAGGATAATGTAAATGGTATTATCTCAAGCTTCGTGATACTGCTCCTGGGCTCCTTGCTCCCAGGCCTCCAGAAACAGAGACAATAGATGACATCTTTCCCACATGCTGGGACACAAAACTCAACATTAATATTTTTAAGAATTAAAGACAAATAGGCTGCAACGGTGGCTATGCCTGTAATTCCAGCACTTTGGGAAGCTGAGGTAGGAAGGGGGCTTGAGCCCAGGAAATTGAGTCCAGCCTGGGCAAGACAGTGAGGCCCCATCTTACTATCTTAGCTGGGTATGGTGGTGTGTGCCTGTAGTTCCAGCTATCTGGGAGCCTGAGGTGGGAGGCTCACTTGACCTGTGGAAGTCAAGGCTGCAAGGAGATGTGATCATGACACCGCACTCCAGCCTGGGTGACAGAGTGAGACTCTGTCTCTAAATAAATAAGTAAATAAAAATAAAATTTTAGTACCAACCTTTAACGTCACTCAATTGATTGGTGTACAGAAGTCTATTTGCTTGATTATATTTTGTAAACAACCGCCAGAATACAGATTCCTCCTTCGAACACAGTCCAGTCACAGTGTTCTTTAACTCTTCCAAGTGCACCAAAGCTGACAGGATACAGTCTAACCAACAGAGAGCATAAGCATTTTTCCACTGGACACATAAAGTCTGGGGAAATGATGTACATTTCCTCCCCAACGGCATTTCCAGTTTAGATGTACATCCTTCGCTTTGAAGGGAAGGTCCGCCAGTTCCAGAGACATCCCCCGTAGCAGGATCTTTTGTAGTGGCCACGTCAACAGTCTCAGCTTCCAAAATCTCATTCGGCTCCAAGGAATCAGCTGTCCTAATTGGATTCTGTTGACCACTACTATCAGGTAAGTTTGATGAGGTTTCATCATATACTTCTCCATTATGTTTGCTGTTCAAAATTTGTTCATTATCAGTAACAATATAATTTCTAGTCTTTTTGGAATTTGCTAAAAGAAGTGAATCTTTATAGCTGCTTTCCAAGTTCCTCCTTTTTTGAGGCTTATGTAGAGTGTGACATTCTTCCAAATCAGGAGAAATTAGGTTATTAAGTGATTTAGAGCCCAAAGGATAAATGCACTGTAAAGTAAAAATAAAATGGTAAAAACCACAGAAATTCAAGTAACTTCATGTACTATAATTTTCATATCATAAAAAAATATGTATGGAATTTCAGCATTAATTTCAAGATAGGTTATATTTATACACATAAATTTGAAAAAATTAGAGACAACTACTTAATCAAAAATGTAGCCTCCAAAAGAATCTTTTTTTTTCAGGTTAATCTGAACAATCAAGGGTTTAATCTGAGTTACACAAGGGTAAGCGAATAAGGAAAGCATATTTTTGCTTTAATAAAAATCTAATGTTAAGTGAATTTAAAATTTTCAACAATGTAAAGAAACACCCTATAATGAATGTTACTCTTTTGGACAGACGCCACATAGCCCTACACATTTTCAAAGTATTTTCAAATTAAAAATACATGGAGCAATTTCTAGGTTTCCTATATTTTGAAATTGAATATGCATCTCAGAGCACTGCTGTTTTACATCCTTATTGGGTTTCAATCAAGTCCTACTGGCTGAATTTTAATGACTTCATCACATCTTACTGTGCATTAACACAATTTCAGCCAAATAACAACAATGCAAACAAATCACTAAAAGAATCACTGGATCTTTCCTAAGTTTAAAAACTACCAGAATATTTTAAATAACAAATTCAAGAACCCTCTACACTAAAGGTGTGCTTTTAAAACCTGCCTTCTTTTTCAGGTGGGCATGGCAGTACACTCCTGTATTCCTGCTACTTGGGAGGCGGAGGTGGGAGGACAGCTTAAGCCCAGGAGTTGGAGGCTGCCATGAGCTATGATTGCCCCACTCTATTGCTCCAGCCTGGGCAATAGAGCAAGACCCAGTCTCTAAAATAATGATAATAATAAAAAGTTAATTAATGCCTTCTTTTATACAAGTATAGTAGACTATTACCTTGGTGGCCCTCCTGTGAACTAGAGAACCACACCTCTTGGTAATTCATGCCCTCCTGTACCCAGGCCCCTCACTGTACAGAGTTGGCTTGGCCACGTGACTAGCTTTGCTGGAACATTAGCACGCATGATACACACAGAGGCCTGATAAGCACTGGCTCAAGAACACAAGCCCTTCTTCTGGAACACCCCTTCTTAGTCCCAGGTCCCAGCTGGCATCATGGAGAGAAACTCATAGGAAACAACTGAGACCCCTGGCTGACTACTTGATCTCAACTGCCAGCCAGGAGCTAGTACCAACTGCCAGCCATGTGGACGTCTCAGTTGTCCCAGCTGACATGGTATGATGTGTAAGAATTCCCTTGTCGACTCACATAATTATGTGAAATAATAAATGAAGCCATTAAAATTTTTTTCGAGACAGGGTCTGGCTCTGTCATCCAGGCTGGAGTGGCACAATCACAGCTCACTGCAACCTCTGTCTCCTGGTCTCAAGTGACCCTACAACCTTAGCCTCCCAAGTAGCTGGGACTACAGGCACCTGCCATGGTATTTCTATAGAGACAAGGTTTCACCGTGTTGCCCAGGCTGCTCTCAAACTCCTGGGTTCAAGCAATCTGCCGGCCTTGGCCTCCCAACATGCTGGAGTTCTAGATGTGAGCTACCATGCCCAGCCGCCATTCAAATTTTTGAACAACTAAGTTTTAAGGTATTCATTTCACACCAATAGGTAACTGAAATGCACTAAATCCCCCCACAGAGCCTTTTCTACACAATTGAACAGTACACTCATAATACTGCACTTACTATGAAATTCTTTAGCATAAATGGACAAGTTCTAGATTCTTCTGACTTTCCAACTAGCTGCAGTCATCAACAGCTAACAACCTGCCAACATTACGCTTTGAAATTACTTCCTAAGTCCTACCATATGTCAGAAAACTGAGAATGCTTTAAAAATGGCATTTACGTATTCAAAGCATCATAAATAGGTATATATCCAAAAAAAAAATTGAAAGCAAAATCTTGAAGAGATGTCTGCACACCCACGTTCATTGCAGCATCATTCCCAATACCCAATAAGTGAAAGTAACTCAAACATCTGCAGACAGGTGAATGGATAAAAGCACAGGAACAGAAAACCAAACACCGCACGCTCTTACTAATAAGTGGGAGCTGAACAATGAGAATACATGGACACAGGGTGGGGAGTATCACACACCGGGGCTGTTGTGGGGTGGGGGCTTAGGGGAGGGATAGCATTAGGAGAAATACCTAATGTAGATGACAGGTTGATGGGTGCGACAAACCACAATGGCACGTGTATACCTATGTAACAAACCTGCACATTCTACACATGTATTCCAGAACTTAAAGTATAATAAAAAATAAATAAAAATAAGCTAGAGATTAAGACTTCAAAAAAAAAAGTAAGGAACTCCTATCACATGCTACAACATGGATGAACCTTGAGTACATTATGCCAAGTAAAATAAGCCAGCCACAAGAAAGGCAAATACTGTATGATTCCATTTATATGAGGTACTTAGATTCATAGAAACAGAAACCAGAGGCTGGGTGCGGTGGCTCAAGCCTGTAATCCCAGCACTTTGGGAGGCCGGGGCGGGTGGATCACAAGGTCAGGAGTTCGGAACCAGCCTGGCCAGCATGGTGAAACCCCGTTAATGCTAAAAATACCAAAATAAAAATTCGCTAGGCATGGTGGCACACCCCTGTAGTTCCAGCTACTCGGGAGGCTGAGGCAGCAGAATTGCTTGAACCCTCAGGCAGGTTGCAGTGAACCCAGATCGTTGCCACTGCACTCCAGCCTGGGTGACAGAGCAAGACTCTCTCAAAAGGCAAAAAAAAGAAGAAAAGAAAAGAAACAGAAACTAGAATGGTTGACAGAAGCTGGAGGAGAGGAAAATGGGAAGTAGTAGTTTAATGGGTGCAGAGTTTCAGTTTTGCAAGATGCAAAAAAGTTCTAGAGACCTGTTGCACAAGTGAATGTACTTAATACTCCTGAACTTTATATTTTAAAATGGTCAAGATGATAAATTTTTTTACAATTTTAAAATTAAAACAATTTTTTTTAAGAGGAAAAAAAAAGTCCTGAGACAAAAACCCTTGGTGAATCTCAAGCAGTCAAGATCATGGTGTACACATCCTACTTACAACGCCTCTACTTTATTCAAAACAGTAATAAACCTTTGGTTCCAAAGCAATGTACATTAAAAACAAACCAAAAAAAAAAAAAAAAAAAAAAGTAATAAACCATAAGAGTCCCTGGGGCTGCAAAACTTAGTGGTTTCCACTCACACTCTTTGCAAGCGTCTTCAATGACTTCTCTTTATATCATCTGTGCTCCCACCACAGGGCCAATCTGGAATATAGTTTGAGGTCCTTGCTCTGATTTTTCCCTCTTGTAAATTAATGATTTCAGATTTTTATCTTTTTCTTTTTTAAAATTTTGTTGCCTCTTTCCACATGTTCTAAAGATCTCTCTCTTTATACCTGACTCCTATTTACAATGAACATGTATGATTTTTATAACTAGAATACGTAAAGCTTTTAAGCTGTCTTTTAAAAATTCATAAAAACATACCCAAACCATTAGTATTTTAGCCCAGCACAACCATCTAGTATCATTTAAAATCCAAAGCTGAAAAAAACCTAATCTTGCCTCTGTCACTGAGTTTTGGAGCAGCTTACGTAAATTCCTGTACTTATTCTTGTAAAATAGGAATAAGGAAAACATATCATGTCTTCTTATACTTGGATAAGTAATTATCAACAAGGTATGGCCAAAGACAAATTATAACAACAATGTATTCATTTTACAAATGAACAAAAAAAAAAAAAAACGATTTCTTTGATTAACACTAATGATTAAAAAACTTTATTACAAATTTCATGGGTTTTTTAAAAAAAACCTAAATAAATGTTCCAAAGTAAATAATGAACGACAGACAACTCCAAGAAAAAAAAAAGTTAAAACTTCCTACTGTTTAAATACACTTGAGAGTTTCAATTTGGTATAATTTTGGGCCAGTCTTGAATATTAGTGGTTTTTTTTTTTTTTAACAAATCAAGGAACATTTTAATGTAAATACCTGACAAAAAGGGGTTTTCCAAATGGTTCTGTGCAATTTATAGCACAGCAGACTCCATATTTTGTAACAAAACTCTTTGGAAATCATTTGATTCAGGGGTCTTATAGAACAGGGATCAGCAGAGTTTACTGATAAAACGCTAGATAATAAATATTCAGATTTGTGAGCTACAGTCTTCCACAACTACCCAACTCTGTTGTTGTATGCAAAAGAAATCATGAACAATAATAAATGATTGAGCACGGCTATGTTCCGGTAAAACTTTATTTATGAACACTGAAATTTGAGTTTCATTTAATTTTCATGTATTATGAAAGGGCATTCTTCTTTTTGATTTTTTCTGGTATTTTTCTTTTGATATTTTTCTAACCATTTAAAAAACATAAAAATCATTCCTTGCTTATGCATCATACAAAATGTCTGCTCACCCCTGGTATAAACTAATCTACTTCATAAAGTACACTGGGCTCTCACTGCTAACTAGATAGAAATTTTAATAATAAATTACTCAAGCTCCTTTTTAACATTTCCAAAGTATAAACTTAAAATTCTTGATTATACATTTTTCCTTTATCACTTAAAAAAGAATACACCAAAAAACAAAAAAAATCCATGTAGTACATCTAACTTTAACAGCCAAGATCTATCTCCTGAGGACAAGGACTTCTCTATTCTTATGGTCCTTAGTTGAAGAACTCTACTGAAATATTGTCTTGTTCAAAACAAGAAAAACAGTAATTTTTGCCTGATTCAGTAAAATTTATTTCTACCAAAACTGTATCTCTCATCTCAAACTCTAATGCCTGATGCATAAATCCTACTGTTTACTCCACCTACCCGCAGATGTTAAATGTAAACCTCAAGCCTGACTGGCCCTGACCTCCTAATCTTCCCCTCAAAACCTTGCTCTTCCAAGTCTTCCCAGCTTAGTAATCGGCAATTCCAGTCTTCTAATTTCTCAAGCCAAAAATCTTGGAATCATCCTTGATTCCTCTTTCCAATCCCATATCCCAATCTTTGAGCAAATCCTGTTGGCTTTACCTTCAAAATAGAAATAAACTTCAACAATGTCCCAACACCTCTGCTACCACCCTCTCCCCTGGAATACTGCAACTGCCTTCAACTAGTCCAAAGGGAAAAAAGCTTTTTTTTTTCCTTTCTACTTACCAATCTAAAAAAAACGAAAGAGGGAGAAGCTTTTGAAAAGGAAATGGTATTTATTCAGGAATAAAGTATTGCAGTGGGAATACGCATGCCATAGTAAACTGTGTGTGTTCAGTGAGGTTAAGGGAAGACAAAAGGTTTTTAAAGGGAAATGAGGAGGATTACATACTTGTTTTGAGATAATTATCCTTGGCTATAAGCATCAATAAGAAGGATGACACCAGTCCAAGGGTGGACCAGGCAGTTGCTAGGCAGATGTCCTTGCAAAGGTATTTTCTGTGTAAGTCATGATGACCTTTGTGCAAGGTTGTGTTTTTTGCAGGATCTTTTGAGATATTTTGGTATTTATGCATGAAAACTCTCTCTTCATAGCCTTTCCTGGCTTTATTTTTTTCTTGTTTCTTTTTTAAATACAGACAGGGTCTCACACTCTGTCATCCAAGCTGGAGTACAGTGGCACAATCACAGCTCACTGCAGTCTGGACCTCCTGGGCATGGTGGTGTGTGCCTGTAGTCCCCCTCCCAAATTGCTGGGACTACAGATGCACACCACCACGCCCAGCTAATTACAAAAATTTTTTTTTTGCAGGGACAGGGTCTCACTATGTTGCACAGGCTAGTCTCTTAATTTCTGGAATCAAGCAGTCCTCCTGCCTCGGTCTCCCAAAGTACTGGGAGTACAGTTGTCAGCCACTGTGCCTGGCCAGTTGGGGGATTTTTCATGTTTTTCTTTTTTTAAATACAAGTGACTCTATTTTGATTCTGACAGTTTTCACATATTCTATCCTCCCAGCACACTTTTGTGACCAAAGTTGTGGGGGCTTTTTCCCTATACCAAGCAATTCTTCCAGAGGACACCAAACAGGTATCCTATAATCCAATTCCATTTGATGCTATCTACCTAGAGACAGTGTCAGAGCTCCTGTCTCAGCCTTCCAAGTAGCTGGGATTACAGGCACCCACCACCATGCCTGGTTAACTTTTATATTTTTAGTAGAGGTGGGGTTTCACCATGTTGGCCAGCCTGGTCTCAAACTTCTGACCTCAGGTGATCTGCCTGCCTCAGCCTCCCAAAATCCTGGGATTACGAGCGAGAGTCACCACGCCCAGCCAAATCTCGATATTTTTATACAGCTTGATCTCCAGCCCCTCCACTCCTTTCCTGGAGGCTTGTGGGTGGGGCTAAAAGTTCTAACCTCTTAATTCTCTAATCCGTGTGTTCCTTCTAGCTACTTGCCCCATCTGAGGCTATCCAGGGCTCCATCCTATATCACCACATTAGTATGAACTCCGGTGTTAGCAAACAGGCTCATTATGAATAACAGGATGCTCTTATCACTAAGGAAATTCCAAGAGTTTTGGCTCTGTGACGGAAACCAGAGACAAGGACCAAATATAATTCATATTATACCATAACTAATCTCCCTGCTTTGGGTCTTGCCCATTACATATGATTTTCAACAGCACAGCCACAGTAATGCTTTTAACGAAGTCAATTTATGTCACTCCTCTGCCAACATCTCTGCCATGGCTCCTGTTTCACCCAGAGTAAGAGGCAGAAAGCTTACAATGGCCTATAAGACCCTACTTAGCCCAGCTCCCCCATTATTTTTCTGCCACCTTCTATCACTCTGCTGGTTTCATTGCAGTAGCACCAACATGACAGGCAGCCTCCATTCTCTTAGGGCCTTCCTGAACTAGCTCCCCCTGCCTAGAAGGCTGACTGCTCTTCACCTCTTACAGGCTTCTATGCCAATCTCAATGAGGTGTTCCCCTCACCCCCCTATTTAGAATCGGAAACTCCCCCTACTTTGGCCTTCCAGTCCCTACTGCTTTATTTTTCTCCACAGCACTTTTTACTACCTGACACAAAAACACACACTTGTTTGTTGCCTTTTCCACTCTACAACATCACCTCCTTAAGGGCAAGAAATTTTTGTTTTATTACTGTATCCTACCTAACATTGTATTTGGAACAGTGCCAAATGGTGGCACTCATAAAAAAATTATTGAATGTATGCATAAAGAAATTTGTTTATATTTGTAGACATGCCTGGGATTACCTTACTTCAAATTATACCCAGTGTAAGTATCTATTAAGAACCATGTGATTTAGTATAGAATTTTCCAAACCTGGCTGATCATCAGACTCATCCTCAAATGTTACAGAATTCTGTGCCAACTCTACTGATCAGCATCTGGGGGTGATACTTAAATTTATTAAAAGCACTCCAGGTGATTCTGATGAACTGCTAGTTTTTTGCTGGAGTAAACAGATCTGAAATTAGAAGTCTGCATTCCAACTACAGCTCTGCCACTGTAACAGGATCTTGTATTTCTAAACCTTCTGAAATCAATCTATTTTCTTATTCATAAAATAGGAATACCAATCTTGCAAAGTTTTGAGAATTAAACGTGTATAAGACAGCTTCATAGTCAAATACAATAAAATGTAGAGTATCACAGAATTTAATGAGCTGCTATATAAAAGTTGTACCCGTGGGTACAAATTACTATAATTCTAAAAGATATTTAGAGCTTCTAAAAGGATCTTTTAGAATTTACAAGATTCTATGCTCTATTTAGTTCAGAGCATATATATTGGTTTTGGACTAACCAATTTCCAAAATACTCTTCTAGGTACATTAGAGATTCATAACTTTTCCCATCAGTTCCAAGGCAAACCAAAGAGATGACAGAGTAACGACTATATGCTAATGGCTAACAGGGACCTCCACAAGGTAAAAAAAAAAAAAAAAAAAAGAAAAAAATCTTGAAATGTATTTTCTCCTCTCACAAGTCAAATTGCAATAAAAACAAACATCTTTATGCAATCAAGGAAAAGTAGGTGGAAAAATAACATACATTTCAAATTGTATACCAGACAGGCTTAGAAACTGAGATTACATATTAAAAATCTAGTCTAAAAAATAAAAAATGAGTAAAATTTTAAAACAATTAAGAAAAAAGCAAAAGGCTAAAACTACATACTATAAAAGATTAATACTTTACCTGCAGATCCTCACATAGAAAGATAGATTCTTGAAAACTAATTCGGTAAGTCTTTAAGGCTTTTAACTTTCCCTTCTCTTTACAAGCAGGGCAATACCCATCTGATGGAACTTTAGCTGAATCGTAATTCTAAAAGATAAATAAAGCAAATTAAAATATAGACATTCTTAGAACATATCAAAATATTAAAAGTTAAATGGAAAGGTAACCAGAAAAAATTATAATTTTCAATTATAAGCATCCTGGCAAGATATTTTAAACATGGCAAATAAAAGAAATGCATATAAGCCTTTAAATACAGCTATTATTCCAAAAAGAATTATGTTATAGTTTTAAATATTAAATTTTAAGTGTTAAGAACAGCATCAATTTTATTTGCAAGAAAAAAAGTAACATCAACTGCCAGGGAGAACTTACGTTCCATATTTTCAAAGAGCAGTAAATCATAAGGTCTATGTTTTATTTCTATTTTCATATATCAATAAAAGACAGAGAGGTAAAACACATTAAAACAATCTTTCGCCATTACTGTAAGATTTCCGTGGAAGATACAATTTTTTAGAAGTTAATTGGTAACATCAAAACTGAATTTAAGTCTCAAAAATAGAGAAAAAAAACACTTTGCACTCAGGCAAAAAATAAGTTCACTAACTTTTCCCAAATACCCCACCATGTGGAGTGAAGATACCCCTATATCAGCCCCTGGTCCAATCACTGGCAAACCATTTCCAATCTTCGGGGAATCCATCATTCCGAGTCATTGGCTAATTTATGTCACTTGAAACATGTCAATATCACTAAGGATTTTTTTCAATGAACCCTGGAAAAAAGAAGTTAATAGACAATTAAATAAAAATTCTATTTACTATAAAAAAGAACCATGCTATTTTATAAGACGTATATGTTAAGTAGGTTTTGAGGGCTACATGTCCTAGAATAAACATATTCTAAAAGTATAATCTTGATGTGAAAATGATACCGGTATTTATAAACCTAGCAAGTTTGTGGACAGAGGGTAGTGACTGGCAACAGGACCAGTTTTCATAGCAGACTCATTTGTGAACAAATTAAATAAAACTTGTAGTAGAGGTAGCTACTATTTAAAGCAAACTACATCGACCAGAATTTGAAAACCTCACTTTTTAGAGTCTATGTACAATTTGAAACAAATATGCCAGCATTATACTGAGAAAGTACTTAAAAAATCCCAGATCCATTGTGCCATTATTTGTCAGGAACAAAAGAACCAATGAACCATATATTCCATACATTCCTATTGTTTTCAACTACCAAGAACATTAACACTTCACCAGCTGGGGAAAATACTACAATACTACTTATTAAAAGTTGCTAACAAATTATTTTAAATGATTTAATTTACACCACATTTAACTTATTTTGTTATTATCAAAACAAAAATATAAACACTGTCCTAGTGCAAATTACACATGTGGCCAGCTTGTTTTGAGTGTAGTCCCATGTCACAGAACCATATTTAATAGTCAAAATTATGAGACACTGGAGCTCAATGTAAGCAAAAAATAATTAAGAGCAGTTTAATTGAGGGCTTACAATTATAGGGAAATAAAATACAGAGGACCTTTAGAGCAGAGGCGAATTACCACTTAGCAGAAATGTTGTAAAATAATTCTAGGCATAAGTCTTTCCCAAATCCAAGAATCCATGATTCTATGACAACTATCTCCTGGGAATCGATGGCTCACAATTCACTTTAAAAACTAATTATGCTACTTTGGTTCAGCTATATAAACTTCACAAACCTTTCAAGCCAAGGAATAATTTCAAAAATAAAATTGCTTTTTTGAAAAAGTCAGTTATCAGTGAATCTTAATTTCCTATTCCTGAAGAAATAACCATAAGACAGGGTTTCTCAGCGGCAGCAGAACAGATATCTTTGACCAAATAATTATTTGTGAAGGCTGTCCTATGCACTGAAGGATGTTTAGCAGCATCACTGATCTTTACCTTCTAGATCCAACAGCCAAAAATGTTTCCTAACTTGCCAAATGTCCCCTGGTAGGCAAAATCACCCCTTCTGGTGAGAACTACTGGTGCTTTTTTCTTTCTTTTTAGGCACAGACAACTTACTACCTTTGGCTGGTTCTATTTATAATTTACTTACAAAAGGGAACTAGAGAACAGGTGTGACCACCTGTAATCCCAGCACTTTGGGAGGCCGAGGTGGGCGGATCACACGGTCCGGTGTTCGAGACCTTACCTCTACTAAAAATGCAAAAAATTAGCAGGGCATGGTGACAGGCGCCTGTAATCCCAGCTACTTGGGAGGCTGAGGCAGGAGAATCGCTTGAACCCAGAAGGTGGAAATTGCAGTGAGCCAAGATCATGCCATTGCACTCCAGCTTGGGTGACAGAGCAAGACTCCGTCTCAAAAACAACAATAACAGCAGTAACAACAACAACAGGGAACTCGGTAGGAGTCAAACTCCCATGGCTCCTGCTTTACAAGCTGTGTACCTGCGGATTTTGGTCCAGAAACTTACCTGTAAAATTGGTTTCTTCTAAGAATTAAATGATGTAAAGCACATAAAAAGCTTAGCACCTGATAAATTAAGCCTACTATTTGGTACTAATTTTATACTTCATTCTGCGTATAGAAAAAGCAGTACAACTTGCATCATTCTGCGGTGCTCTCAAAAGGGAAACTAGTAGGCTATGTACCCTGAATAAACTGTTTTTGATGAAAATTTCCAACTACCTGAGAGAGCTTAGAAAACCTTTTCAAGTCAAACGGTTTTCTCTTTGTCTCTCTCAATTATAAGAGATAAAGAGCTTCCAAATCTGCTCTCTGAATTCCATCACCCAACATTTCAACGGGAAAAACAGATAGGTTGGTGGTTGAAATCCTGAATATGTAGAATCCCCCAAAAGAAAATTCATTTAATACCAGAGGTTTATTTGTCCATATGGGGGACATAAAAAAATACCAGAGGTGAGCTCACCAGGTCTTCTTCCAAATACAATTCACTTTGACTTACATACAAAATCCTGGGGTGGATTTTACAACTTAATCTGACCCTAAGTAATTGCTCTTTCTCCATTCAAAAGCAATCTCCTCCTCCTTTCCGTATCTCACTTAAATGTGGGCGCCTCCATCCTTCCAAACACCCAGACTATAAAGTCTGAGTTGTTCCATATTCTTTATTTCCCTCTTCACACAGTAAGTCACAAAACTCTGTGGACAGTTGTTTGGAAAGGTCTCAAATCCCCACCTCTTCCCCTTCCATATCACTGTCAAAATGATGCCCCTGTAAGATAAGTCTGAGCCTGTCAATGATCAGCTTAAAATTCTCTATTTACTTCAGCCTGATTACAGCAAAGTCAGTCCAAACAGCCCAATATAACCTAAAGGTAGTACTATGACCTAAACTCGTATTGTGAAACCAACCTAGCTTTCCAGTTTTATCTTCAACTCTACTTCACCCCCAGCATCTTTCTTCTAACATCCCCTTTTCATACTTTTATGAGCCACTTATACCCAGAATCCCTAATGTGAATTATTAGCCCAGCATGAACCCAGTTACAGCACAATGAACGTGTCAAGCTGGCCCCGGGAATCGCAAAAGGTATGTAATTAAACTTAATTCACATTCCTGTGTGCGAAATGGAGAAACCCAGGGAAACAGCTACTAGAAGAGGGGACCTTATAACCACCCATTTGAGCTTGCCCTCCGAGAGCTAGTAGCTTTTGACGTGAACTGTCAAAAGCGAGGCCAAACCAACCTGGAAGCCGAGGAACAGAGTCGGCTTTCTGCACCGAGCCCTGTCTGGTACCAAACCCAACTGTCTTGAATCAGAGATGAACAGGACCAAAAGAGCTGAGTTTCGACCCAACCTAAGAAGCCTAAGGAGGCGCACAGTCCGTTAACCCTGCTCAACTCCACGCTCCTTGGAAAACGAAAACAAACTCTGGTTTCTCTTCAGCGTTCACCTCTCTGCGCCCAAACGGATCTGTGAGTCCAACTCTGTACCTTCATCATGAACCTTTCCCACTTGAACCCCGTCCGAGCCCAGCCCATCCTTTCAGCGCGCCGACTACCCCGTAGGTCATCCCAGCTCTGTCCCTTTTCCCTATTTCGCGAGCGGAAAGGAACCTCTCCCTCTTTTCCCGTACCTGCCATGGGCACTCCCCTTCTTCGTACCGGGTCGTTCGGAACTCCTGTTCCAGCTTAATCTCCACACCACCTAGTTGCAACGTTCAACCCACGTTCCCCTCGGACTGCTCCTCCCCCACTCGCGTCTCCACTAGGAAGGCGGCTTCCGGCTTGAGTCCGCAGCAAAAGAGTCCCCCTTCCTGCTGCACGCAGGGGCAGAAAGGACTGGGGCGCGGTAGGGAAAGTGAAGACGGGAGCACTTCCGGTCGCTTTCCGCAGAGGCGTGGCTGCCTGCTCTGCGGCGACAAGTAGGGGCGGGGCCGGTGACTGCTGAGCCCGCCATGTGTGAGTGGCTGGGTTTGGGGAGGCGACGTTTCTGGAAGCTGCTGGAAAGCGCTCGAGTGGCGGAGGTGGCGCCAGCGGCCAGGGGGTGGGGCGTGATTAAAACTAGTGCGCGGCTGCTGCGGAGGGATTACGCTAAGGAAAGAGACTTGCTTACGCTCCGCTGTTTCCTGATCCGCGCGAGCGTGGTTGGGAACCGCTGGGCCCTGGAGTGACCCGCGGAGGTGGGAGAGGGAAGGGCTCCCTGAGCCGGCGTGGCTGCCATGGAGGCTTTCAGCCAGCTCGGCCTTAGGAACTCGGCCGCCCTGGGCATCCGTAGTCAGCTCTCCCAAAGCCTCGGTGGAGCCAAAGCTGCTACAGAGTGCATGTTCACAAAGGGTCATCACACACGGAGCTGCCCCTCCCTGTCTCCCTAGAGCCCACCTTCGAGCCAGGGGCTTTTCTACCAGGATTCTGGGGTGTTTCTCCTCCCTTCCTCCCTCCCAGATCTTCTCACGGTAAGGGGAGCAGCGAAAACACAGGGACTTTGCATTCCACGACCCGTTCTGACTAGTCAGCAGCCGATCTGTCCCTGCTGCACTAATTCCAGCTGCCCTGCCTTGTTTTAACTTCAGAGAAAGGGGGAGTTCTCATTTGATAAGTTTAAGCCTCTGCTTTCGTAGGAAGGTCATGTGGCTTAAGGGACATCGTGACCGCTTGTGCTATTTCTGCATGTGCATTCTAAATCTTGGGGGCAGCATATTCCAGAAGTCCTTTTGGTCGATTGGTTCGGTGCTTTAGGATAACAATTTGTACTTTGTATTTCTTTACAGACTAACCACAATTGGCATTTTGTACTGTGGGGTTTTTAGTGGTCTAAAACTAAATGATTATGTTCTGGGCTAATGCTGATAATTTGGATACGGTGGTATGGAGGAAACCAGTATCGTGTAGAAGAAATTCTTTAGTAAAAAGGATTTTAGTTTTTGGTACTTCTGAATGCAAATGGCCAAGGAATCCAACAGTTTGTTGGGCTTTCTCCAGATAAAAATAGGCTGGTTAGTTGGTTTACCTTTTTCTGTTGTTTTACTAATGTATTTGTATATTTAAGATCTAGCTAGTTTTGAAAATGTATTGTAATTAAAATTTGAGAAAGTAGTATTTTCTCGTAAAATAGCCAGAACTCAGAGGGTTTTCTTGCTCACCATTGCTATTTCCATTTTTAGAATGGAATACGCTATTTGTAATAAAAAAAATAAAAAACTTGCTAAGTATTAACTTACAAATTGAACTAAACAATTGGTTCTGTTAAAATGTAGCTTAAATTGTAAGACTGCAAAACAACATCACCGAACTGGATTATATTCTTAAAACATTGTTTCAAAAACATTGTCTGCCAAGTTGAATTTTAGTCTTTTAGTGTAAATTTGATTTTTTTCAGAAAAAAATTATTAGTAACAAACAAAGTGGAGGTGGGGCTTGAGATGTAAAGAGAAAGGAAGGGATTTTAATGTTTTATCTCCAGAGCTTTTTCCCCTTGGAAAAGGTAGTACAAGACTTTTAAGATAAAGGGAAGAACTTTGATATAGGAGATCAGCAGAGATTGACTAGAAAACCCCTTTCGTTTATATTATAGAGTAACGGTCCCAAGTTGAAAATACTGTATACATTTCTGCTTATTTCTGTATATTTGAAATGCTTTTGTCTACATACCCTGGTCCTAGAGAGAGCGCAGTACCTTCCAGTGAGACTAGAGCTCATTGCCTCCCTCCCCTTGTTAGCGATGTGGGACAGAAATTTTATTGACCTATTTCCAGTTAAAAACTCACATGATTTAAAGGAAGAAAGCTTTTATTAAATTAATAACTAACAAACAGCTGCAATAGTTCAGTGCTGTACAATTAGAATTTTTTTTTTTCCCTCATTTTTGCCATTCATGATGTCAGCTCTTGCACCCTCTGCGAAGTTAGGTTCCTTAACCACAACACAAGTGTTTGGTCCAAACCTGGGATATAAAAGCTACTTGCTATGATTCCTTTTTCTAGTCTCATCAAAAATATGAGAGTTGAAGTGATTGACTTTACTTTCTAGAAGCACCCTTATGAATACAATCTGTAATCCCACATCTCAATCTTAACATTCAGAAAGCACTGGAAACCTAAAACTTCTTAAGCTTAGGAGCAAAAGTCATTTGATAGCAAAATATGACCTGAACTATTGAGAAGCTGTATATAGTCTTTGTCCCATGTGTTTTGCTGGAACTATATTAGTATATTTGATTATGGGGGCTGCCCTTGGCCCCTAGTATGTGGGGTGTTCTATAATGGTTTGTATACCTTGTAACATTTTAAAACTGTATGAAATTCTTATTTCTAAAACACACCCAACCCTTGGGTTTTAGTTAAGGAATTGTAAACCTGTATTAATGTTTTTGGCAACACACTTGTGCATATTTTAAAAAATTAAAGTAACAAGGTATTTTAGTTTTTTCAGTAAATTTAGATGTGTTGGGATAGAAAAAAATGCATGTATCATATTGTGTGTCTGTCATATCATGCATCTATCATATTGTATACATTAAATGATAGACGTGTGCGCAGCTTATTTGTAAGTGTAGCCGTATAGTGATCCAAACAAGAAGTTAGTAGTTTAAGGGCTTAAAGTTAGTTTATAGTTTAGGCTGTAAAATTTAGATAAAACATGACAACTTATAATGTAGCCCAAACTTGGCTCTGTTTTCCCCACAGAAAATGAGAAGATGGTATGGTAATAAAGTTGATCCCATCTATGGGATCTACTTTGTGACCTTACATAAGTCACTGAGTTTTTAAGGTCTCAATTTACAGATACATAAAATGAGAAGTTTAGAATAGATGAATCTCTTTTTTTTTTTTTTTTTTTTTTTTTGAGACAGAGTCTAGCTCCGTTGCCAGGCTGGAGTGCAGTGGCGTGATCTTGGCTCACTGCAACCTCCACCTCCTGGGTTCAAGTGATTCTCCTGCCTTCAGCCTCCCTAGTAGCTGGGATTACAAGCATGCATCACCATGCCCAGCTAATTCTTGTATTTTTAGTAGCAATGAGGTTTCAGTATGTTGGTCAGGATGGTCTGGATCTCCTCACCTTATGATCTGCCCACCTTGGCCTTTCAAAGTGCTGGGATTACAGGCATGAGCCACCGTGCCCAGCCCAGATGGATCTCTTAAGGACAGTTCCTTACGGTTCCAACATTCCATGTGCAGATATTTACTGTTAGGAGTACCGCTTATTTTAAGTTTTTCCTGCCAATGATATGATCCCATTTCATTTCAAACTGCTGTCTTGCTGATTTAAACTTGTAATTTTGTTTGTAGGTAACACATTCATTCACATGGTTCAAAATTCAAAAGGTATAAAAGAATACTCAGTGAAGTCTTCTCCACATCTGTTCCTCAGCCATCTCATTCTCTGCCTAGGAAGCAACCAGCACTACCAGTTTCTGGTATATTTTTCAGAAAAAATTTTATACATATATGAGCAAATAAATAAATATATATAATGTTTCTTCCCTCTTTCTGTATAAATGGTACATATCATGCATAGTGATTATGTACCTTTTTGGTTCACTTGCCTTAAAAGTTGTTCTTTATTATATAAGGTATTTTCTTATTCTTTTTATGGCTGCATAATATTCCATTTTAAAATGTACCATTATTTCATCAACCCTACCCTTTTGAACATCTAGGCGTTGTTTTTTTTTTTTTTCAGATATTTATTAAAGTGTATTGTGCAATGAATAACTTTCTACGTACATCAGTCTCCACATATATGAATATATTTATGCTCTAGCCACTGGCACAGCTGGGTCCTGTACTTTGACTTATGGCATAGAGATATGCCAGTATGGTATGAGATAAATCACATCACCTGAATGGCTGTTTCTACATTTGACCCCTGATAGCATGTATACATACATATATATATACACCCATAGTATGCATATGCATATATAGATGAAACAAGTAGATTATGCATAGGGACTTTGTCCTAAACAAACAAACAAATAAATGTTTAAACACTAAAATCATGCCACTGAGCAAGATTTACAACAAGTGGCATATGAGAACTGCAACTGATTGTTATAACAACAGTTTGTTCTTTCCAGCTCATGCTCATTCCAAGGCACGTACTCAATTAGTACTGTTAAGCTGATATTTTCCTTTAAATTTTTTTGCCAAGCGTGTATGGTTGAATTTGTGTAACATGCAACTTCTAGATATTCTCACTTTACCAGTAAGAAAACAAGGTCTAAGGCTAGGCACGGTGGCTCTAGCCTGTAATCCCAGCACTTCGGGAGGCTGAGACAGGCAGATCACTTGAGGTCAGGAGTTTGAGGGCATGGTGGCACATGCCTGCAATCTTAGCTACTCAGGAGGCTGAGGCATGAAAATGGCTTGAACTTGGGAGGTGAGACCGCAGTGACCCAAGATCATGCTTCTGAACTACAGCCTGGGCCACAGAGATGAGACTCTGTCAAAAAAAAAAAGGCCTAAAAGAAGTAAACAGTTTACTCAAATTTGTGTTAACAAGGTGGCTGACCTGGTACTAAAACCTACATCCTCTCTTTTCTAATCCAGGGCTTTTTCCAGTATATTCTCATAACTGGACATGAGATCTTGTAGTAGATTTGAGAATGCCCGGTAATTAGGAACTGCTTTAGGTACATTCACTCTACCTAGACTCTAGAGCAACCTAAAGTTAAGAAAGCAGCAGAGCGTTTTTCCAGTGACAAAATAACGTCCTATAAGTATTTGTTGAAGTAATCATACAACATGCTGATTAGCAATCAGGAAGCCTCCAAATCAAAAAATTAAATGCATATAATGAAACATTCTTTCCTAAATGGTATATTCGTTGTCACTCCAAGATGAATTGATCAGTCATAAGTACTGGAAGGAATTTAGGATTATTTGTAAATAGGTAGTCTTACATTCCCCAGATTCATGCCATCATTTAATTTAGCCAGGAAATTTAAAATAATTATCACCAGAAAAGGAGAAGTGGTGGTAGAAACAACAGCAAAAGAAAATACAGTGGCTCATGCCTGTAATCCCAGCACTTTGGGAGGCCAAGGCGGGTAGATCATGAGGTCAGGAGTTCAAGACCACCCTGGCCAACATAGTAAAACCCTATCTCTACTAAAAAAAAAT
This sequence comes from Sapajus apella, assembly GCF_009761245.1. Taxonomy (NCBI): domain Eukaryota; kingdom Metazoa; phylum Chordata; class Mammalia; order Primates; family Cebidae; genus Sapajus; species Sapajus apella. The sequence continues at coordinate 4,363,841 of NW_022436972.1, read as the reverse complement.
ATATATATATATATATACACACACACACAAAAATTAGCTGGGCATGGTGATGCATCCCTGTAGTCCTAGCTACTAGGGAGGCTGAGGCAGGAGAACCCAGGAGGTGGAGGTTGCAGTGAGCCAAGATCACGCCACTGCACTCCAGCTTGGGCAACAAAGTGAGACTTTGTCTCAAGAAAAAAAGAATTGAAATAGAAAGTTGGAGGATATGCTTTAGTAAACTGTATTCACATGGAAGGTTGGAGGATATGCTGTAGTAACTGTATTCGCTTGAAGCTGGCATTGCAGCACATGACCCTCCCCTTTAGGACTTCAGCTGCCTGCTGACAATGCTAGTCCCCTTCTCTTTACATAACTGACTTTTCTCCTCCTTGGAGTCTTAGCACAAGTGTCTTGTGTCAAGCTTGTCCACCCTGTTTGAGGAGCCCTCTATCCTCTACCCCGACTCTAATTCTTCCTTACCACCTGTTTTTTTTCTCATAGTATATCTATGTGTGTGTATATATATATGCATGTATGTATTCGTATGTATATATGTGTATGTATATACACATGTATATGTGTATTTATATATACATATAAACATACACGTATATGTGTATGTGTAAACACACATGTTTTTGGCTCCATGCTAGGTTGTGAGATCTATGAAGGCAAGGACTACATCTGTTTGGTTTATCATCGTATGTATAGTACCTAGTACATAGTGTATATTTGTTGATTAATTACCTTGGTGGCTCCCAATTTTCAATTTACATGACTGACCAAACCTACTTTTAGAACAGAATGTATTAAACAGCCTAGTTCCTTCATATTTGTTAGTTCAGATGTATGCATAAGTGATATGTTTATCTTATTGAGAAAGCTATTAACCTATCAATGGCTTTTTTTTTTTTTTTTAACATTTACTGGTTTTTTTTTTTTATAAAGGATGTTTTAAAGTGTACAGATGAACAGCCAGATGAAGAGATGCACAGGGCCGAAAAGCTTGTATTGAATGTGCAAGGCACTGCCATAAATGCAGGGAGAATACAGCAGTGAATAATGCATAGTCCTTATCCCTAAAGAGAAGTAGACACGTTTGTAAACAAATAGCTTTCATACACGGCAGAATGAAATAAGTGCTAAATAGAGTTGTACAAGCAATGTTTTGTAGAAGCTATGGAGGAAAAAATGATTAATTCTAATTATAGGAAGGCCCTCACAAAGGTGAATTTTTGCTTTGGTCTTGAAAGAAAAACAGAACACAAGTCCCTGTAGGTGGAGAATAGAGATGAATCAATGTTTAGCTTTACTTTTTAAAAAGTCCTTAAAATAGCAGTATTGACCACAAAGGACTCTTAAATAATGCATTGTTATAAAGCAATCTTTTTAAAAATATTAGTTAAAAATAAAATGACTCCAACCATAAACATTATGCTTCTGCAATTGAAGATAACTGTAAAATCACTTTGACAGCTTTGACTTAGTTGACAGCTAAGTTGAGGTTCAATTTAATGATTGAAGTGTAACTGAGTCTTAATTGGAGCTAGTAATTGTTTAGTAAATGTATCAATTAAGAGAAAAACTATTGAATAATGAAAACAGACTCATTTTTTAAAAAGAGATTTTTTAAGCCATTGTTGGTTTTTAAAATATGCTTCTGTGACCACTTAACAAGTTAAAATGTGGATTGTTTTTGGTGGTCTAATCTGATTTTTCAACTTTATTTTTGCTTTCCTGCCTCTGTTTTGCTAAGCAACATGGACCTTTTCTTTCCACTCTTATTTTAAGTGTAGGCATTAGATTTACAGATCTGATTTAAACTTGGCCTATATTAATCCTGATTTTGTTACTTCATACAAAATATTTAACCTCCTTGAGGCTCAGTTTCACTGATAAAATATCTACTGATCCCACTTCTGTCATTTAACTAATTTTGTGGCTTCAGGCAAATTATTTAACCCTGTGAGCTTTAGTTTTTCCATATAGGAAATGAAACTCTCTTGAATGAGGTAAGATGTAGAACAATATCTGGCAGTTAATATGCCCTCACAGCAGATGCTGGTTTTCCCTCGTCCTTCTACCGCATCTAGACCCTGCATGTCCCTTAGAGATTGCTTTAAATTCTGTTTTTCCTTTCCTTTGTCATCTCCTAGCACTCTGCCCTTTTCTAGAGTTGTTGCACTTAACCATATATACCATGGATTCTTAAGTGGGTATTATTACAATTGACCCTTGAACAACACAGGGGTTAGAGACCACCTCCTTCTTCCCCATGCTGTTGAAAATCTGCATACAACTTTTGACTGCCCAAAAAACTTAGCTGCTAATAGCCCACTGATGACTGGAAGCTTACCGATAGCATATGTTGTTGATTAACACATATTTTATACGTCATCTGTTATATACTATATTCTTACAATAAGAGAAAGAATGTTAACTAAGATAATCATAACGAAAAGTAAATATATTTACTAATCATTAAGTGCAAGTGGATCATCATAAAGACCTTCGTCCTTGTCACCTTCACATTGAGTAGAGTGAAGAAGAGGAGCCGAGTGGATAAAGAAAATGTTTATGTATGCCGTGGAGTACTCTTCAGCCATACGAACGAATGGAATAATGTCTTTTGCAGCAACTTGGGATGGAGCTGGAGGCCATTATTCTAAGCGAAGTAACTTAGGAATGGGAAACCAAAAATAGTATGTTCTCACTTAAAAGTGGGAGCTAACCTATGAAAACACAGAGGCATAAGAATCATACAATGGACTTTGGGGATTCGGGTTGAGGAGGAAGGTTGAAAGGGGGCTGAGGTTTAAAAGACTACATATTGAGCACAGTGTACACTGCTCAGGTGACAGTTGCACTAAAATCTCAGAAATCACCACTAAAGAACTTATCCATGTAGCCAAAAACCTGCACCCCCTGAAACTATTGAAATAAAGAGGACGGGTTGTTCTGGGAAGGGAGGGAGGAGAGGCAGGCACACCTAGTGTAACTTTTATTGAAAAAAAAAATGCATTTATAAGTGGACCCATGCAGGTTAAACCTGTATTGTTCAAGGGTTGGCTATATATTGGGAACTTGTTAAAACTGCAATTGCTTGGGTCCTATGTATGATTCCATGAATTTGGCATGGGGCCTGGGCATCTATATGTTTTTCTCCCTCAGATTTTCTTATGCTTACCAATGGTCATGGTTTTTCACCTGTTTGTTTATTGTGTGTTTTTTATAGTTTATATTTAAAACCATTCAGGTGTTTTAAACTATAAACTCCCTGAGGGTACACAGTTAAACTTAGTTTAGAGGTTGATAAGTAATGCCCCACCTTTTTTATCTGCCTTTGTTTGGATCCAGTTAAATCAAGATAGATGAAGATTGAAATGTAAGTTTCATTACTGCAAAAGTTGTTTGGAAAAGGTAGCTGAGATTTGCAGCAACAAGCTTCCAGAATTCTGGTAAGTACTGCTTTCCAGAATTAGGCAGATTTAAAATTTGAGTTTTTCTATTATAAGAATAGAGCTTGTCCCACTACATTTACTGTGTGACAGAGCAGGTCAAAACAGATGACCCTCTTCAGTCAGCCAAATCCCAAATGGAAAGGAGAGAGGAAGTTGGCTGAGCCTCAGAATTTTTTCTCCCAAACTTGCCATCAGTTCAGTTAGCCCCTCCTATCCTAGAAAGGAGTTAAGAGAGTAGTGAATATTACAGGAAGGAAGTTTTATGTGGAGAATGAAAAGGTTTTCATCATGCCCTCAACAGGACTCAATGGTATTTATTAATGGATTTTTTTAATACCTTGCATCGGGATGCTCTGATTTTTAGTACCTAAATAAGTTATGAAGTTGCAACTTAAAATCAGTATATATTATTATATTAGTTATGTTTTGTTATGTAATAAATCATTCCCCAAACAGCTTAAACAACAGACATTTGTCATTTCATACATGGTCAGGAATCTGGGAGTGGTTTAGCTGAGTGGCTCCAGTTCAGAGCCTCTTACGTGTTTGCAGTCATCTAAAGGCTGTTTGCGTGTCTTCACAACATGGCACCTGGCTTTTCCCCAAGAACACGTGGTCTGAGAGAGAGAGAGGCAGAAACCACAGTGTCTTTTATAACCTAACCTCAGAAGTGACCTGTCACTGTGCTGTATTTTATGGGTTACATAGACGTACCTGCACAAGAGTATGAATACAAAGAGATAGGATTTGTTGGAGGCCATCTTGGAGGCTGGCTACCACAATTTTATAACATGTTAGTTTCACTTTATACCTCACAGAACAAGTAATTCAATAATGTCTAATATCCCAATAAAATTGTTAATTGGTAATTTTGTGAAATAATTGTATTTTATATATTATAAAATTTTCTAGCTAGAAATTAGGCTGTGAGAATATGTCCAGAGGATGATTCTCTGCTACCAGCCCCTTCCTGTCTAGTTCTGTTTCTGAATCAGTAATTTGCATAGTATGGTCAAGGATTACTCTGCATGTTCTTCCAGATAGTCTGAAAGTTCAGGTGATCTATAGACAGACTTACCAAAAGGTGATTGTATTAGTCTGTTTTCACACTGCCATAAAGGACTACCTGAGACTGGGTAATTTACAAAGAAAAATGGTTTAATTGACTCACAGTTCTGCATGGTTGGGGAGGCCTCTGGAAGTAACAACCATGATAGAAGGTGAAGGGGAAGCAAGGCACATCTTACATGGTAGCAGGAGAGAGACAGCAAGAAGGAGGAAGTGCCACACTTCTAAACCACCATATTTTGTGAGAAGTCTGTCACAAGGACAGCAAGGGGGAAGGCTGTCCCCATGATCCAGTCCCTTCCCACCAGGCTTCTCCTTTGGCACGTGGGGATTACAATTCAAGACAATTCAAGATGAGATTTGGGTGGGGATACAAATCTAAACCATATCAGTGATAATAGCTACAATCTTGATTTTAGTACGAGTTAAAAATTTACTTTTGGTCTCCTGGAAGGTGACCCATGAAGTCTGATTTCCATCTACTGATTTATTCAAGTGAGAGTTTCTTTTTGCAGTGGTAATAGTTAGCATAAGGTAGACTCAATGGCTAGTGAAGGTCATTGAAATAAATAGTCCATAGGCCCAAAAGAGCTGAAAAGCATCATGGTAAGCAAGTAGCCATGCTTTGATTAAAATTCTGATGCCAAAGCTTAAAAGAAGTTCAGTAAGCGAAATAAAATGATTAAGAATATAATTTATTTATTAAAATATGCTAAATCTTAGGTTTTGTAAAATAGCAAAAAATATTGCAGTGTAAGTGAGGAAACGAAATGTTCATTGAATTTAGGAGTGCACAATTCATTTGTCCTCTATAGCTATTCAACACAATAGAAAGGATAATAACTTGATTGTGGCAGGAGATGTTTTAACATAGCCTGACAATGCCTAAACGGTCTTTGGAAGTCTAACCATAAGCATTGTTAGGTCAGTTTGCATTTTATGTTGCTTTAAGTGCTTATAGATCAATGACCAGTTGTGGAAGCCCAAATGTTTGTATAATCAATTTTCTCATCCAGGTGTAAGCTGTTTATTACATAGACATAAGTGTGTAGAGCATGATATTACCAGACCCAGTGAACTCATTTGGATGTCATAATTTCCAGTCATGTAGGCATATTTAACATCAACTTTCACCCTCAAGTGTTACGAGGCACTATTTTGCTAATCGGGGAAGAAATTTTAGGAAATTCATTTTACTTTCCAAATGTAATTTGTCATGAACAATGAAATGTTTTGTTTGGTTGTTGATCAGCTTTAAGACATGCTCCTATTCTTGTGGTAAATGAGAGACGGTAGTGGTTTTTTTTTTTGAATATAGAGTATATACACCCTGAAAGTTCCTCAGTTGAGTCTTCAGAGCTATTAAGTGATAAAATGAAACAAAAATCTTGGAATAATTGATGTCCTAAAACTGAAAGGGCAGAAAGATATAAGGAATTTGGGAAATGTTAATTATAGACTGTTGTGCTAAGAGTAACAAATGTATTCACTGCCCTAAAAACTGCCCTTCTAGAATAGAGAAGCAAGTTAAATGATAGGACATAGTCAGCCAAATTTATTCTACAAGACAGGTCTTCTCAAAAGTTGTTATTATTAATAGAGACCAAAGACACATTACAACCAGATGCCGTGCCGGACTTTGATTTGATCCTGGTTTGCAAATCACATATTGAGGAAATTGTAATATACCCAGCTATATAATATATTTGGGAATATATTTTTAATTTTCCTGGGTGTGTTCATGGTTATTATGGTTATGTAGGAGAATGGACTTATTTTAGGAGATATATCTGAAGTATATTTGGAGGGGAAGTTATCTTCAAATAATTTTGACATGTACAGGCAGGGAAAACAAATATAATATGGCATTAAATGCTGAATCCATGGTAAAAGTAAGGGTAGTTGTCAATTCTTTCCACTTTTTTATGTTTGCATATGTAAAATAAGTTGGGAGAAAATCCCTCTCTGGAATCCTGTTTCTTCACTCAGCTTTGGAAGAAAAGGTCTCAAGAGAATGTATCGTTGTTTATGGCTACCACCTCTACCCTTCCTCTACTGTTCTCTCTCTTGAATTCAGACCTGTGAGACTTTTATTCCTGTCTTCCCACCAAAGCTCTCATTTCCACGTCCGCATTGGCCTCCATGTTGCCAGATCTGGTGGTCCTTGCTTAGTCCTCATTTTGCTTGACCTCTAAGCAGCATTTGATGCAGTCAATCAAATGAGTATGATGATTCTCTCAGACTCTCAGTTCTCCTTCTGCTTCTTGGCTTCTCCTTAGTATCTTTTGGGAGTTCCTCCTCTTTTTCAAACACTGGAGTGCCTCTGGGCTCAGATTTCATCTCAATTTGTGTTTAGTTCCTAAATCACCTTATCCTGTTCTATAGTTTTAAATACTATTTAGATGTGGAGACTCCCAAGTTCATATTGCCACCCCAGCTTCTCCCCTGAAATTCAGACTCGTTTATCCACCTGCCTACCTGATACATTCACTTGATGCCAAATAGGCATTTCCAGTTTAATATATCCAGAACTGAGCACATTGGTCCAATCAGTCTCTTCTGCATACTCCCAAAAAAAGCAAGCACATGGTATTTACCTGCTATTCCACATTCTTCCTCATCTCCATATGAGGAACTTTATTCTAATTGCTCAGGCAGTAAGCCCCGGTGTCTGATTCCTATTTTCCCCTCATACCTTACATTTAATCCATCAGCAAATATGGTCAGCCGCACTTTAAAAACATTGAGAAGCTAAGCATTTCTCCAGCTCTTACCACTACCATCTTAATCCAAGCTACATTCCGGGATAGATTATAGCAGTTTCTCTGCCTTGGTGTTATCAACATTTGGGGCCAGTAACGTTGGGGGGAAGGGCTGTCTTGTGTATCACAGGATGTTTAGCAGCATCCCTAGCTTCTACCTGCTGGATGCAAGTAGCAACCTGTCCCAATAGTTGTGACAGCCAGAAATGTCACCAGACATTGCCAAAATGTTCCCTGGGGACATTGGGTTATGGGCCACTGGATTATAGCAATATTCTCCTATTATCTCAGCTTCCTCTCTTGCCTCCATAGAGCTTATGCTCCATATAGCAACCATGTATTGGGTCAAAACATGAATCAGATCATGTTCTTTCTTTCCTCAAAACCTTCCTGTGGCTTCCCATCTCATTAGGGTCAAATCTGTAAGTGCCTACAGATCCCTTACCAACCAATTTACATGCCTCATCCACCCACCACCCCCAACTTTTGGAGAGCAGTTTTTTTCCTTTGTGCAGATTGAAAAGGGCATCCTTTCCACTAGATGGAGGCAGCCCCTCCCCCTGCTTTATTTTTCATCACAGCATTATCACTGCTTTACATGTTATATTTGTTGAATGCATAGTAAGATGAGAAGTGTAATTGTCAAAATGTATGTAGTCAGCCCTTGGTATCTGTGGGTTCCACATCTGTGGATTCAACTAACTGTGGATCCAAAATACTAGAAGATAAAAAAACATCTGTACCGAACGTGTGTGGACTTTTATTCTTGTCATTATTCCCTAAACAATGTAGTATAACAACTATTTATGTAGTATTTTCATTGTATAGATATTTTAAACTGGAGATGACTTAAAAGTATACAGGAAGACGTGTAGGTATATGCAAATACTACACCATTTTATATAAAGGTCTTTGTGGCTTAAAAAACATGATTCATTATTTGTCATGATTCTGTAGGTGACTGTAAAGTGCTTCGGCTGGTCCCACCTGGGCTGCTCATGCAGATTTTGGTATTAGGGCATCCTAGAACCAATTCCTCACGGATAATGACGAGTGACTGTTTTTAGTAAAAAGATAAGTTGCTAGAAGTGCACCCAACCCAGTGTGAGAATGTTAAGAAAAGCTTAGCACCTAACGTAACCTCAGAGATACTACAAACGTCTCCCAGAAGAAACGATGCCTAAATAAGACTTAGCATGGTCATGTAGGAGAGAAAGGGTATTAATAGTAAGGAGACGGAGAAGGAGTGGAGCCAATGACTGGTTCAGTTTTGAACAGTTTTCCTGATACTTCCAAGAGAAGATTCTGCTGTCAGGTAGTTAAGAGAAACAAGTCTTAATTTTAGGAGAGACAGTCAGACTGTAAACACAGATTTGGGAATAATCAGTAGATAAACAGAAATGGGGACTATTTACATGTCAAAATTGGAAGAAAAACCTTGAGATTTAGTCTGATAAACTAAAGAAACTCCCTAAACAATTTGCCGGAGAGAAAAATAAAGATGAAAATTAAAAACAAAATAGAAGGCTGCACAGTGGCTCACACCTTAAACCTGGCACTTGGAGAGGCTAGGGCAGGTGGATTGCCAGGACTTCAAGATCAGCTTGGGCAATAAGCCAAGACCCGATCTCTACCAAAAAAGTACAAAAATTAGCTGGATGTGGTGGCATGTGCCTGTGGTCTCAGCTACTTGGGAGGCTGAGGTGGGAGGATCTCCTGAGCCTGGGGAAGTTGTGGCTGCAGTGAGCCATGATCAGACCACTGCCCTTTGGCCTATGAGACAGAAAAAGGGAAAAAAAAAAAAAAAGAAACAAGATTGGAGACTGCTGATATGTTTCTCTCAGATGAAGAAAACAAAAGGAGATAAGGTCATTTGTTCTTGAGGAAGAACAATTATTTAGCTTAAACCAGACTAAAGCAGCAAGGGAAAGAATTCTAAATCTGAAGAATTCTAAAACCTCAGTAATTATTGAGGTGTTGAGTACATCAGATAAAGCCAGCTGGCTATGCTACTCATAAATTCCAAGGTTATTTTAATTTTTATGCATTAAAAAATCAGTTTTTCAAAGTTGGAAGTTTTTGGAGGAAAAAATGATTTTTAAAAGTATAAAATGTTCTTTTTCTCCCATTCTTACATTTAAGTTAGGATTGTAAACGAATATGTCTTTAGTCAAACCGTAATAGTTGTCTAATTTTGTGTAACAAACGCCACTCCAAACCTTTGTGGTTTAAAAAACATGATTTATTATTTTTCATGATCTAGTAGGTGACTGGAAGTTTCCTCTGATCTCACCTGGTCCTGTTCATGTCTGTAGTCAGCAGCTAGCCTGGGACTGAAGGGTCTAAGTGGGCCTCGGGGCCTTGTCCAAGGCCGTGGGGCTGGTGTCCCCAGCAACATGTCTGAGGCTGTGGTGACATATATGAGGCTGTGGTGCTGGTGTCCCTGGTGACATGTCTGAGGCTGTGGTGCTGGTGTCCCTGGTGACATGTCTGAGGCTGTGGGGCTGGTATCTCCGAATACAGCGAAAACACCAGTATTCTCTCTTCATTCATAGTCTTTCCATTTTTGTTTTTGTTTTTGTTTTTGTTTTTTAACATGGCAGCAGGAGTGGTTCAAGAGGGCAAAAGCAAAAACTGCAGGTCTCTTAAAGCTAGTCTTAGAAGTCACATATCATCAGTTCTGTTGCATTCTACCACATTATAATGTATCTCGATTAATTCATTTCAACCTTACTACAGTGCTATAAAAGGTAGGTAGGTACCTTATAATCCTAATTTTTAAAGTGAGGACAGTAAAACTCAGCACTAGTAGTTTGACCACAGGCCCCTAACAGGTAAGCCACAGAACCAGGTGGGGTTTCAGTCTCCCTTGCTGTCATCAAGCTCTGAGATGTTCATTTATCTGAGCCTGTTTCCTCTTCTGTAAAATGGGATTAATACAACTTGAGTATCCCTTGCCTGAAATGTTTGGGATGAGAAGTGTTTCAAATTTGTTTTTTTTCAGATTTTGAAATATTTGCATTTTACTTAGCCAACTGAGTATCCCTAATTGCTTGAACCCAGGAGGTGGAGGTTGCAGTGAGTTGAAATAGCGCCATTGCACTTCAGCCTGGGCATCAAGAGCGAAATCCATCTCAGAAAAAAAAAAAAGTTTCAGATTTTTGGATTAGGGATACTCAACCTGTACTGTTACACAAAATAATTTTTAGAATTGAATTGAGATGATTTCTGAAATATCTAGCAGAATACTTGATTCCTAGCAGATACTAAAAAATGTTAATTTCATCACATTCTTCTTATTGTTCTCACGTTGCTTTGTTAGATGAGGAAATGTTTTTATACCTGCTATTTGTCTCATTATCTTAAACAAAATTTGAATGACCTAGACCAGAATTATTATTAAAGGAGACAGTGATTTAACATTCCAGTAGCAGAGCAGTAATAAAGAAAATTTCATACTGATGGAATTAGCTATTTTAAGACTGTGACCTAAGCTGTTCTACCCTAAGGTGTATAGTGACTGGTGATCACTTAATAGATTACTCTCCCAGAGATTATTTACATTTTCAGGGGAGATATAATGCCAGTGACAGAGCAGAATAGAAGAATTTTAGGTTTTGTGGCAAGCCAGTGAGGGAACTATGATTAGGAAAAGGATCTTTCAGTGGTGCTTTTTGTGGTTTATCTATCACCATAGGTGGGTCCTGGCAAGGTGTCAGATAACTCACTACAGTTTGTATATAATTTATAGATTTGGGTTTCTTTTTTTTTTTTTTTATATTCACGTGAGGGGGTTTCACTCATGTTACCCAGGCTGGAGTGCAATGGCGCGATCTCGGCTCACCGCAACCTCCGCCTCCTGGGTTCAGGCAATTCTCCTGCCTCAGCCTCCTGAGTAGCTGGGATTACAGGCGCGCGCCACCATGCCCAGCTAATTTTTTGTATTTTTAGTAGAGACGGGGTTTCACCATGTTGACCAGGATGGTCTCGATCTCTTGATCTTGTGATCCACCCGCCTCGGCCTCCCAAAGTGCTGGGATTACAGGCTTGAGCCACCGCGCCTGGCCCATAGATTTGGGTTTCTATAGAAAAAAGAGATGCCTTTTAATAAATTCAGATCATCATGTTATATTATTTCATTTGGGTATGACATTTAGGTGAGCACAGATGAAGTTACTATACTATAAATCCAACTGTAGTGTTGACAAATTAAGATCCAGGCCTGTTGTGGGCTGAATTGTGCCCCAGCCACAATTCATCTGTTGAAGCCCCGATCTCCTGGACCTCAAAATGTGACTGCATTTGGACACAGGGCCGTAAAAAAGGGATTAAGTTTAAATGAGGTCTTTATGGTGGACCCTAATCCAACATGACAAGTATCTTTATAAGAAGAGGAAATTTGGATACATGGAGAGGCACCAGAAACAGACAGACAGATGGACAACCATGTGAGGACATTTCAAGAAAGCAGCTATCTCTGCAAGTTAAGAAGAGAGGCCTCAGAGAAATGAAGCCAGCCAACAACTTTACACTTCCAGCCTCCAGAACTGTGAGAAAATAAATTTCTGTTGGTCCAGCTACCCAGTCGGTAGTGTTATGTTATGGCAGCCCAAGCAAACTAACACAGGTCCTGGTACTGTCCCTTACACATGGGTGTTTACTATTTGTTATTTTTTCAAAATTAAAAATTGTTGTTGCTGCTTGGGAGGCTGAGGTGGAGGATTGCTTGAGCCCAGGAGTACAAGACCAGCCTCGGCAACATAGTGAGACCCCATTCCTTTAAAAAAATTGTATATACACACATATACCTATTATAATATATATGTGTATACATATATACATACATATGCAATATATTACATACACATGTGTACATGTATGTATTTAAAGTATCTACACACAAATATGTAAAATGGATAATACATTTTTGTTGTAGGGAAACAAATCAGAGATGGATTATAGACACTGTTTCTCACGAAGTGTCAAATTAAGTTACACAGCCTGGCATTTGAAATAAACCATGTTAAAAGAGTCTTCTTATCTTTTATTATGCCATCAAGGCTATAGCCCCTTTCCCTCCGTTCCTCTGTCCTCTTCGCCTTACCCTACACCATCCTGTCCTGTTCCAACATACACGCATACCCATAGCTGGCCCTTTTACCCGTACTTCCTGTATTTTCAGGTGTATTCTCTCTAGCAAGCTTTAGTTCTTTTTCCTAAGCAACAGGATAATCTTCCATGTTGTTTTTCTATTTCACTTTGTAAAAAATGAGGAGGCCAGTTGAATAGCGAGAGAAGGCCTTGACATTTGTTGAGCACCTATTTTATGCCAGGTACTGTTACGCACTTTGCATAAAACATTTCCTTTAGTGAGAAAACAGCAATGGCCACATTTAGGCAAATGAAAAGCAGCAGTGACAGCCCTGTGACATTGCTTTAAAATGAGTCTCTGTCCATTGCCCTACTTTTTGTATATGTGCTTAGCTCTGCCATTATCAGATCTACTGTACCTGGTAGTTATGAAAAGAACCTTAATTATTTAAATCTCTGGATGTAAGTCATTTTGTAAGCTAGGAAAGGAGCATATCCTTGGGGTGTATGTCTATTAGAATGGGTTTAGAAACAACAGGGGTACTGGTGCTTCTAAGAGTATGTCATTGATAGTCACAAGTAATTTGCAGGTGCATGCCTTCTTAATGAAAAGGAATTGAAGGAAAAATGGAAAAAGTTGCTAATTTCTGGACTATTAGACAGTAATTATGAGGAAGGGACAGCTACTTTAAGGCTATGGGAAGCATGCTTGGGCTGGTATAAGTTGTCCCATCTAGGAGAGAAAAGGATTTGAAAAGGATAGTTTCCTTTGGCTTGGAATGCTGGGAAAGAAAGGAGCCTGAGGGAAAAGAGGCTTGTTAACCCTACACACCAGGGTCAGGCTATGGGCCAAATGTGGCCTGAGATCTGTTCTTGTAGTCCCTTGGGATAGGAATGATTTTTACATTTTTAAAGAGTTGTAAAAAAAAATAAAATAAGTAGCAGAGACCTTGTTTGGCTCACAAAGCCTTAAATGTTTACTATCTGACCTTTTGCAGAAGAAGTCTGCTGTTTCTTATATATAAGTATAGAGGATTATAGAAGGTCTGTTTGTATTTTCAACTGACAGGCTTGTGGTATACTGTAAACAGTCGACTATGAGAAGTCTTTCCAAACATTTGTAGTGTTTCATAGAATTATCCTATTTTAGACCAGTGGTAAGAGCTCATTTGTATTGGTTTGCTAGGACTGCTGTAACAAAGCACCACAAATTAGGCAGCTTGAACAATAAAAGTTATTGTCTCAATAAACTTCTAAAGACTAGAAGTCCAAAATGATGTATTGACATGATAGGTTTCTTCTCAGGACTGTGAGAATCTGTCCCATGTCTCTTCCTAACTTCTGGTGATTTGCTGAAAATCTTTGGTGTCCCTTGGCTTGTAGATGTATCACCCCATTCTCTGCCTTCATGTTCATGTGATAGTCTCCTTGTTCATTTGTATCTGTATCCAAATTTCCCCTTTTTATATGGACATTGGTCATATTGGATTAGGTCACCCCATGACCTCATCTTTCTCACTTACAAAGACCCTATTTTCAAATAAAGTCTCATCACAGGTATTGCAGTTTATTACTTCAGCATCTTTTGGAAGGGACATAATCCAACCTATAGTATCTTCTGAGCCTTTGTTTTACAGAGAAGAACAGAGAGACTATGTAAGTTTAAAGAAGTCATTCAAACTGTACAGCTATCTAGGAACAGAACCGCGTAGATCCACTGACTCCCCCAGTGTTTGTTCACTTACATACTTTATAATATGCAATTGTAATGTAATGAGGTTCAATCAAGGGTAATACTTGTTTGAACTAGTTACACTGTTCCAGTCATCTTTCCTATGCCTTCCATTGATCGTGGAGCACTAATAAATTATAGATGGATCAGAATTAATTCATTATTTCCATTACAGAAATAAGCACATCATGTACTATTATTAGGTTAAAACCATCTTTGTGTATTCAGTTCTGAAAGAATTTACTCAACGCCTGCTCTTTGCTAAGGACTATCTAAGCATGCTTGTATAGTAAAGTTGTAGAGAATGCGCCTTGGTCTGGATTTCTACATTGCCTGTTTCAACAGTATTTATGAGCAGTGGCTCATCCAGAGGTTCTGGTCACAACTCTGCTTCAAGTTCTAAACTCAAGTCTTGCTAGTTTTGTTCTTTGATAAATCACTTGCTTAAGCCTTAATTCCCATGAGTTGGTCCCATGAGATTTTCAGAACTCCCAGGTAACTTTAGGATTCTATGATTCTGTGGCTATGATGAGACCTTTTTGCATTTGGAGCATCTGAGGACTAAGGACAGTACATGTAACTTCATGCTAAGGTGTGTATGGTAAACTGCTATACAGACAGACTTATCTGGCCAACATGGAGTGATGTTTGTGAATGCTAATTGTAGGGCCCTAGTATCTGATTATAAAAATGATACCAAACAACTACTTGTGCCTCTGTAAATTTTTCTTTAGATATATTCTGGTGTATAATTGATTATAAGAGGGAAAGAATATTGTCAATGTCATATTTTATATTATAATTACTGGCCAGATTATTCAATGAAGAACTAAATTAAAAATATTGCACCCCAAAGATCACCTAATATCTGTTACTATTGGCATACCAAGGAATTGAGTTTAATTGCACCTTCTTTGCACTCCCCTGCTGTTTTCTCTCTTGTGTGGCCAGCTTTCAAGATGGCCCCCAAGGATTCTTGTCTCTTGTTATTCATGCCCTTATGAAGTCCCCTCCCAGACTAAATAGGATTAACCTGTACAACCAATAGAATAGTGTGTAAATGACAGTATGTCACTTCTGAGGCTAGGTCATAAAAGACATTGTGGCTTCCACTTCCTGTCTTGGAAGACTCACTGTAGGGAGAGTCATGAGGACACTCCAGCAGCCCTGTGGAGAGGTCCATGTGTTAAGAAACGAAGGTGTCCTCCCAGCAAGCAGCAGTACCTTGCCTGGCATGTGAGTGAGCCACCTTGCAAGCGGATCCTGCCGCACTCAAAGTCCTTAAAGGACGCCATCCTAGCCAACAGCTCGTCTGCAGCTGAGCCAGACCCACTTGATTAAGTTGCTCCTGGACTTCTGACCACAGAAACTTTATGAAATAATAAATGTTTATTGTTTTAAGCTACTAAGAGTTAGAGAAATATGCTATGCAGCAATAGATAAAAATACAACCTATTTGATTCTTTTTCTCAGATCATTGTTTATATCATCTGCCACTAGATTTTTACCTACTAAAGAGCAGAGTTTGTATGTGAACTCATTTTTTGTGGGCCTTACAGAAGCATTACAGCCTTCTTCAAATACTTCTTAAATTGAACATGGTTGACTTGGATCATGGCTAGAACATCTGGGCTGCTCCTGTTGCTTCTGTTTGGAAAGGAAAAAATGACCTCTACCATTATATTTAGAAACAAATGCAATATTTGAAATGAGTTTTCTTTAAAAAGAGTTTAGAGTATTTGAAATATGTAAAGGAAATAAAATACAATTTTTTATCTAAGACTGCATTTCAACAATGATCTAAATAAATAGGGAGAAGACTCACACTAGAACCAGGAAAAACTGTTGAAGGGGTTGGTAATCTTTGAAGAGTTCACTAAAGAATGACCTTTTTTTGCTTGCTTTTATTCTTTATTTGAAAATAATTTCAAACTTATAGATAAGTTGGAAAAAACAACACAAAGAATGGCTGTATGCCTTTTACCTAGATTTACCCGTCATTAAGATTTTGTCTCATTTGGATGCAAATCAAAACCACAATGAGACACCATCTCACAGCAGTTTAAAATGGCTACTATTAAAAAGTCAGAAAAGAATATATGTTAGTGAGGCTGTGGAGAAAAGGAAACATTTATACTCTGTTGGTGGGAATGCAAATTAGTTCCACCCCTGTGGAGAGCAACTAAAAATAGAATAACCATTTGACCCAGCAATCCCATCATTGGGTATATACCCAAAGGAATAAATCATTTAACTGAAAAGACACCTGCACTCAGGTGTTCATTGCTGCACTGTTCACAATAGCAAACACAGAAATCAATGTAAGTGCCCATTAACTGATGAATGGATAAAGAAAATGTGGTACATACACAACGTGGAATACTACGCAGCCATAGAAAAGAATTAAATCCTTTGCAGTAACATGAATGTATTTGGAGGCAATTATTCTAACTGAACTAATGCAAAACAAGAAAACTAAATACTGCATGTTCTCACTTGTAAGTTGGAGCTAAGCCTTGGGTACACATGGACATAAAGATGGGGAGAGTAGACACCGGGGACTCCAAAAGCAAGGAGAGAGGGAGGAAGGGAGGGAGGAAGGAAGGGAGGGAGGGAGGAGGCAGGGTCTGAAAAACTACCTGTTGGGTGCTGTGTTCATTATTCAGGCAACAGGAACGTTAGAGGCCCAAACCTCAGCATCACACAATATACTCATGTAATAACCTGCAATTTAATATTTTAAATTAGATTGCAGTTTGTAACTGTGCTGGCGGGGGAATACCTAAATGCTCCTTTCTGCTCAAAGTGGGAAATCCCTGTTACTCCTGTAAGAGTCACATCTACCTGCAAAAAAACTTCTCTGTCTGGTGCTTGGTATTTTTACCTATTCCGGTGCATTAAAAATGAGTAAGCCATACTGAATTTAATTTAAAAAATTTAAAATACAGATTTTATCTCATTTTCTTTATCACTTATGCACATGTGCGCTCTTGCCCTCTTCCGCTAATACACGTGTGTAGATACATATGTAAATGTATATATCTACACACATTTTTTTCTAAGTCATTTAAGGGCAACTTACATACATCATGTCTGTGTGTGTCCAAATTCTTACATGAATAATTCCTAAGAAATACAGTTAGCAACTTCAACAAGTTTAACACTGATACTTTACTATTGTAATCCAATCTTGTCGGTCAATTCAGTACGGTCGTTTATGCCATTTTTTCCCATCTTGTATTTAACTTTAGTCTCCCTCAATCTGTAATATTTCCATAGCCTTTCTTTGTCTTTTATGACATTGATATTTCGGAAGAATAAAGACTTCTCCCCACTCTTTTTAGTAGAATGTTCCACATGTTGGATCTGTCCGATGTTTTCTTGTGATTAGACTCAGGTTGTAGATATCTTTTTACATATTCTAAAATGTGGAAACAGTATTCCATCCAAAAGGTCAATGTAAAACAAAATTTAGGTTACACGAAGTTTGAAAGAATTATTAGAAGCCAAAATGGAAAACCAAAATGTGTTGCAGAATCAACTTCCTAGAAAATGTTTAGGTTAAGATAGTTTTTCAGTCTTTCAAGTTACTATAGATGGGTGGTTCAACAACTGGATTTTCAAAAATCAAGATATGTCTTGGCATTGAGATGAACCTAGGTGGTTTTATTTAGCTTCATCATGAACACCGGCTTCCCAAAAAGCCAATGGTATCTTTCTGTAGAAACACAATTTTTCTTTCAAGTCCCGCTATATATATTCAACAAACATTACTAAATTCTTATTATCCTGACATTGAGGTGGACCCTGGGAATACAAAGAAGGGCATAACAGAGACTTAGTATGCCACACTGTTTATTAAAAGATCATCAGAGGCTGACATGCCACAGAGGACAGAAGCGGCTTCTACAGGGGATGGTCTGTAACTGCGCTGGCGGGGGAATACCTAAATGCTACTTTCTGCCCAAAGTGGGAAATCCCTGTTGCTCCTGTAAGAGTCACATCTGTCTGCAAAAAAACATCTCTGGCTGGTGCTTTAAAAATGACTAAGCTATACTGAATAGTTTAGGACAGGCAATCCTTTTCAGAGACTGGGGGCTAAGAGTTTATTTCTTTCAATGTTTGAATTCTTGAATTGTTTTGTACTACATGAAATGTTCCAGGGATTCGCCTTTTTTAAGAAAAAAAGCACTAAATTTTAAATTATGTATCTGTTTTTGCATCATTTCCGACAGTGTCACAGGTAAATGTGTAAAATTATTTTAAGATGGAAACTATTTTTTAAGTTTGAAGACAAAGCAACTTTGCATCTTCTGATGCGATGTTCCTAGTTGTGGTTTTGTTCCTGACTCTTTCTTTAGCTTTAAGAAAGACTCTCTAAGACAAGGTCTTAAACAATTCATTTTATCTGAAGACTAACATAGTCTCAGCTATAACTTCATTTGTCTGGTTTTTGCAGGGAATAGTTTATTAAACAGGGGGTGCCCAAAATACTATAACTTAAACCTGGAAGTAAAATACTAATATTCTGAACCTGAGATAATTTCTGAGTGCCACTAAAGATATTTCTATTTTTTTCCAAACACAACATAGGGGAATGGGTGTTGGTTGTACCATGTAGATGTTCTTTAACTTAAATTGTATTACCCGGGAAGACTGGTAATTTTCATGTCATTCACAATATAAGAATAAAGAAAATGTAATATCTATTCTAAATTCTATGTTGTACATTTTCTTAATACAGTAAATACTGTGCCGAAGAAAAGGAGCTGTGATTTCATGTTGTCAGAAATACGACTTAAAAGCACCTAGATAACAGAAGGGAATTCCAGAAGACCCATGAAATCTAATATAGGAGAAAATGGTTTTTTAAATTTTGTGACTAGGTATTATTTACTTCTGTATTGGCAAGCATTGACCAAAGAAAAATATTTTATTGATAAAGATATTTTAATCAAATAATTCTCTGGCAGGACATTCAAAATAAGCTAATTTTGACAGTTTTCCTTCTGTTAAAATTGGAAGAACACAGCTGATTTCTCTCATGCAGTTGAAATGCAGTTAACTAGTATTCTTTCAGACTACCTTAGTTACTGCACTACCCACAATAGGACAGTATTGGAAAGCATAAGGGAAGTTCTGAATCTGATTGTAAATGAAACAGAGATTACTTAGAGGTTACTTCTTGTCTGTATTGTTAATATAGAGTAAGAGTTGACGAGATTGTCTTACATTTAAAAATCCCTGTTGTGGCGGGGCACGGTAGGCCAAGGCTGGAGGATCGCTTGAGTCCAGGAGTTCAAGACCAGCATGGGCAACGTGGCAAAACTCCATCTCTACAAAAAATTAGCCGATGTGGTGGCATGCGCCTGTGGTCCCAACCACTTGGGAGGCTGAGGTGAGAAAAGCACTTGAGCCCAGGAGGCAGAGGTTACAGTGAGCTGAGATTGCGCCACTGCACTTCAAGCTGGCTGACAGAGCAAAACCCTGTTCAAAAAGGAAAAAAATATCCCTAGTGCTGTTTACAGAGCTTAGAGAGCAGAATGTAAAGTGTTTAAAATTCCTTAGCACAATATATTATATAAAATTGCCAAGTATTTCTTTTTTATATCAAAACTTGCTGGATATCATACATTTTATATGATTCAACCTTAAACTGGCTTCTCTGTAAAAAGACCCTGCCTTGACCAGGCGCGGTGACTCACACCTGTAATCCCAGCACTTTAGGAGGCTGAGGCGGGTGGATCATTTAAGGTCAGGAGTTTGAGACCAGCCTGGCCAACGTGGTGAAACTCTATCTCTACCAAAAATACAAAAATATAGCTGGGCATGGTTGCACGTACCTGTAATCCCAGCTACTCAGGAGGCTGAGACAGGAGAATCAGTTGAACCCGGGAGGCAGAGGTTGCATGAGCCAAGATCATGCCATTGCACACCAGCCTGGGCAACAGAGTGAGACTTTGTCTCAAAAAGCAAAAAAAAAAAAAAAAAAAGGTTCTGCCTTTTTTTTCTAACCTGCTGTCCTTCCTTAGTCCATCTTTGTCTTAGTCTATTCAGGCTGCTATAACAAAATCCTTTACACTGGGCAATTTATAAACAGCAGAAATTAATTGCTCACAGTTCTGTAGGCTGGGAAGTTTAAGATCAAGATGTGGCAGATTCCGTGTCTGTTGAGTGCTCACTCTCTGCTTCCAACATGGTGCCTTCATGTTGTGTCCTTACATGGTGGAAGGGCCAAAGAGCTATCTCAGGTGCTCATCCCATTCATGAGGGCTCCACCCTCAAAACCAGATTACCTCCTAAAGCCCCAAATTCTTAATACTGTTGCATTGGGGATTCAGATTTCAATATATAGCCTGGGTGTGGTGGCTCATGCCTGTAATCCCAGGACTCTGGGAGGTCGAGGCAGGTGGATCATGAGGTCAGGAGTTTGAGACCAGCCTGGCCAACATGGTAAAACCCTGTCTCTATGAAAAATACAAAAAAATTAGCCAGGCATGGTGGCAGGCACCTGTAATCCCAGCTACGTGGGAGGCTGAGGCAGAGAATTGCTTGCACCCAGGAAGTGGAGGTTGCAGTGAGCCGAGATCACGCCACTGCATTCTAGCCTGAGTGACAGAGAGAGACTCCCATCTCAAAAAAAATTTTTTTCAATATACGAATTTGAGGAGACAGAGATCAGATCACTTCAAACTTGAATTTCATTCTCCAACAGCATTGAACGGCTTGTTATTTCCTTGCTCACGTCTGACTTTTACATCTTACAGTTGCATGTGCAGTATGGTAACCACTACCTGCATGTGGCTATTTAAGTTTAGGCCGAGCGTGATGGCTCACACCTGTAGTCCCAGCACTCTGTGGGAAGGCCAGAGCGGGTGGATCACTTGAGCTCAGGAGTTTGAGACTAGCCTGGGCAACATGGTGAAACCCTGTCTCTACCAAAAATACAAACATTAGTCTTATAACCCAGTCTCTAAATAAATAATAGATTAAAATTTAAAAATAAAAAATTTAAAATGCTGTATTTAAAAAAAAAACCCACATTTGTTTAAATTCATTAAATTTAAAATTCAGTCTCTCAGTTGTACTAGCTACACTCCAAGTACTCCGCAGCCGCATGGACTAGCAGCTGCCTTATGGGCAGTGTAGATATCAAACACTTCCATCACAGAAAGTGCCACTGGACAGTGCTGCCGTAAGCCCTTTGTTCTGTCTCCTCTCACTGCCCGCCCCTCTACCCTTTCTTATCTATTTAAAGTATTACTATTATATCAGGTGCAAGAAATATTTCCAGCCAGTCCTGTTTATTCACAATTATTTCTGGGTTATAGCCCTCGAGTCTTCCTGGTTTTTTTGTTTTTCTTTTTGAGACAGAGTCTTACTCTGTTGCCCAGGCTAGAGTGCAGTGGCACAGTCTCAGCTCATGGCAGCCTGTGCCTCCTGGATTCAAGCAACTCTTGTGCCTCAGCCTCCGAAGTAGCTGGGATTACGAGCGTGTGCCACCATTACCAGCTAATTTTTTGTATTTTTAGTAGAGACGGGGTTTCATTATGTTGGCCAGGTTGGTCTCAAACTCCTGGGCTCAAGTGATCTTCCTGCCTCCGCCTCCCAAAGTGCTGGGATTACAGGCAAGAGCCACTGTGCATGGCCTCTGTCATTTTGGCATATGCCTTTATTACTGATACTTTACTGTGTGAAAATTTAGGTTTACATATATGTCTTCTCTTCTGACTGTACACTTTTGACATTTCAATTCCTAAATGTTTCTTGAATCCATCTACTTCACTCTAAATATAGTGGAAATTGTACAGGCTTAGGAGTCAAGCAGGTCTCGTTTTGAATTCTAGCCCCTCCACTTAACAATCTTTGTGACCTTAGACAGCTTTAATCTTGTTGAGCCTTCATTTTTTAATGCATAAAATGATAATGGTAAACTAGGCATTCAGCTTTACAACGAGAGGCCATATATAACATCTGAAAATGATAGTAAATGTTATTTTATTTTATTTATTTATTTTTTTGAGATGGAGGCTCACTCTGTTATCCAGGCTGGAGTGTAGTGGCACAATCTTGGCTCCTTCCCAGGTTCAAGCAATTCTCCTGCCTCAGGCTCCCAAGTAGCTGGGACTACAGGTGCCTGCTACCATGCCCGGCTCATTTTTGTATTTTTAGTAGAGATGGGGTTTCACCATATTGGCCAGGCTGGTCTCAAAACTCCCGACCTCAAGTGATCTACCTGCCTTGGCTTCACAAAGTATTGGGAATGTTATTTATTAAAAGAAAAAATGCAGCCTAGAAGGAACAAGTAAACAATATAGTGTGACTTTTTTTTTTCTCCTTTCTGATTTGCTTTTAAATTATTAAAGTAATAGACATCTAGACAGCCTCCTCAGTTAAGTTTCACACAAAGGGGGACTCTCCAATGAAGAAATTTGGGGGCTAGAGAGACTCCCATTTGCAAGTTGAAGAAGATTGTAGAATATATTCTGGCCATATATGTACTTCATAGCTGACGTGACCAGCTGTGCATCCAGCTATGCACTTAACGTTTGCTCTTGGCTATCTGCTGCCGCCACCCTAATCCAAGCCCTTGGAGCCACACAGCCTTTTTGCTAGACTCCCTGAATCCGGGTCCTCCCTGTTTCAATTCGTCAGCTAGGACTAATTTGGAAATCTTTGTTACTCCCTTGCCTAATGGTGTTTTTTCTTCTTCTTCTTCTTTTTTTTTTTTTTTTTTTTTTTTTTTTTGTGAGACCTACTCTTGCTCTGTTACCAAGGCTGGCATGCAGTGGTGCGATCTTGGCTCACTGCAGCGTCTGCCTTCAGGTTCAAGCAATTCTCCGGTATCAGCCTCCCTAGTAGCTGAGATTACCGGTGAGTGTCACCACACGCAGCTAATTTTTGTGTTTTTGTTAGAGACAGGGTTTTGCCATGTTGGCCAGACTGGTCTCAAACTCTTGACCTCAAATGATCTGCCCGCCTTGACCTCCCAAAGTGCTGGGATTATGGGCATGGGCCACTGTACTGGGCCTAATTATGTTTTATCTTCCATTTCTAATGCTTCCATTGTACTCTTTTGACTCAACTTTAAGATCTTTAGTGTCCAAGCACTATCTTAACATCAAACCTTTTAACTATATAGTCTCCCATTATTCTGGGGTTCCCCCTCCCCACTACAGAGGAAGATCTCTTTACTGTCCCATTAACTTTTCACTCTCGGTCGTATCTCCTAGTTTTTAAATATGTTGTATTCCCGATCAGGAACTCCTTTCCCCTGTTCATGATCCACCCGCCTGTCTTTCGGGATCCAACCCAGATCACGTCTCCTTTATGAAGTTTTCCCTGATTATTTTAATTTTCAGAATCTAACTATTCTGTACCTCATAATTTATAAATTATGTTATCTGATTGAATGTGTATGTGTAATTATACATTGTCTTTGTGTTGCTGTGTAACATTTTTAACATTATGGTCTCTTGTTTTCTATTATGTGTGTTAATGTTATTTTTGTAAGAATAGATATTACGCTTTTTATTTCCTCTTTGGCAGTGCTGAGCACATGGTAAATCTTCAATAAATGTTTGTTTCTTAAATAATGTGATAAATAGACTGGCAGACGTGTGACAGCATGTGATGGTAATTTTTGTGGGAATTTGTTTTGCTCATAAATTTGTTCACTGTTGATTGATTCATTTTGCATAGTTTGGAGAAGAGCCTTCCATTCTTTTCAAGAGATTGGTCATTATGTATTGAGCTTCTAGAAGAAACGTTGTGCTGGACACAGTAGCTACCTCATTACCAGTTTGTTACTCAGAAATGTCTCTCTCACTCTTTTTCCAGATTCTTCTTTTCAAGATGAAAGGAAATCCTATCATGTTGTTGATAGTGATGGAGTGGTATAAAACTTACAATAGCCCTATGAGAATAAGTAATTCATTTGCTTGGCGATTCTCTAGTGTATGAGCATCACACCATAGTATTTAGCAGTGTAATGAACTATATTAGGAGATATAAAAGATATACCTGTACCTCAGAGAACATTCTGGTAGATATAAATCCAAGTTATTTAAGAAATCACTAAAAATAGTGTGAGTCTTGTTTAAGGACCCCACTAGACTCATTCATACATACACTTGAGAAATTCAGAAAGCTAAATATTTCTGCTGGGTGTGATGGCAGGGACCTGTGGCCCCAGATACTTGGCAGGCTGAGGCAGGAGAATCACTTGAGGCCAGGATGCTGTAGCGTGCTGTGTTCATGACTGCAGATAGCCACCACACTCCAGCCTGAGCAACATAGTGAGACCCGATTTCTTAAAAAAGAAAGAAAGATGACAACTTCTAATTTAAAATTTCTGCTTGGATGGTAGACTATTTAGCCAGGCACAGCTAGAAATTTTATAACTATGTAGGATGGGAAAATCCCTTGCCACATACTGTGTTTATAAAGTTATGACGTTATGATTTCTTTGACATCAGTACTGATTTAGCCTGTTGTTTTTACAAAGAAATAGTCCTGAGGGAGCACAAGAGGAAGCCCTTGTTTTAATCAAGTCAATAAGTTATTTATTGTTGGTCTCTGTTTAAAAAACAATAATCCTACAAAGTAAAGTTCTTAAAGAAAACAAGTATTGCATTTTAATTATAATAACTAGTGAGAAAAGAATTTTTCATAAATTTGTAACAACAAATACTTGGGGAATAAACATTTATTCAGTATATGAATATGAGAATGATAATGTTAGTTACTGAGGGAGGTAGGGACAGGTTTGGGGGGGAAAGTATGAGTATATTTTGAACACATTAAATTTGAGATGCCTATTAAAAGTCCAAGAGGATATGTCAAGTACCTCAATTAAGAAATTATAGGGAAGAGATTGGGATATAACAGTGATTTCAGCCGGGCACGGTGGCTTATGCCTGTAGTCTCAGCACTTTGGGAGGCCAAGGTAGGTGGATCACCTGAGGTCAGGAGTTTGAAATCAACCTGGCCACATGGTGAAACCCTGTCTCTACTAAAAATGCAAAAATTAGGCTGAGCGTAGTGGCTTACACCTGTAATCCCAGCACTTTGGGAGGCCGAGGCGGGCAAGTCACGATGTCAGGAGATGGAGACCAACCTGGCTAACACAGTGAAACCCCGTCTTTACTAAAAATATAAAAAATTAGCCAGGGTGGCATGCACCTGTAGTCCCAGCTACTAGGGAGGCTGAGGCAGGAGAATCGCTTGAACCCAGGATGCGGAGGTTGTGAGCCGAGATTGCGCCACCGCACACCAGCCTGGTGACACAGTGAGTTTCCATCTCTAAAAAAATATAAAAAAATTAGCTGGGTATGTATGGTGGTGCATACCTGTAATCCTAGCTACTTGAGAGGCTGAGGCAGGAGAATCACTTGAGCCTTGGAGGCAGAATTTGCAGTGAGCCGAGATTGTGCCACTGCACTCCAGCCTGGGCAACAGAGCAAGGCTCCATCTCAAAAAAAAAAAAAAAAAAAAAAAAAGAGGGATTTCAGTGTTTCAATAGATAGTGTCTAAAGTGACATGACTTATTGACATCCCCCAGGAGCAGAACAGTAAGGGGGAAAAAAAACTAGGTCCAGTCTTGTTAATGTTCTTAACGTTTAGAGGTCAGATAAAGAGAAACCAATAGAAGAACTGGCCAAGTATGTAGGAGGAAGATAATATGGCATCTTAAAAGTTGAGAGTGTTTCAAGGAGGGAATTGTTAGCTATGTTAAAGATTGAATAGCCAGGCACAGCTGTGCATGCGTGTAGTCCCAGCTGAGGTAGAAGCATCTGTCTCTTGAGCTCAGGGAGGTTAAGGCTGCAGTGAGCTATGATCGCACCACTGCACTCCAGTCTGGGTGACAGAGCAAGACCCAGCCTCTTAAAAAATAACGAAGATAAGAATTAGAAAACAAGAAGTGTCTGCTGGATTTGGCAACATGAACGTCATTGATGGCCTTCATGAAAGCAGTTTTAGTGGGGAGTGCTGAGAACTGGTGCCAGATTGGAGTGGGCTAAGGATAAGCGGATCAAGATGAAACAGACAACTACAGAGATGTTTTGTGGTCAAGAGGAAAGAAATGGGCCAAGGGTTGGAAACCACAGTGACAGGACAGGTTTTTCCCCGTAGTCTGGGATTATAGATTATTTAGAACCTGTTTATATCTGTGTGTTCATAGGAGTGAGATAGCAGTTAGTCATAAATCTGTGGATATCAGAGCTTTGTGATGTTAAAAAAGATATTTATAATTTTTTAAGTCCCTGCAGAATCAACTGTATACTTTTTTTTTTTTTTTTTTTTGGGATGGAGTCTCCCTCTGTTACCCAGGCTAGAGCATGATCTTGGCTGACTATGACCTCCACCTCCCAGGTTCAAGTGATTCTCCTGCCTCAGCCTCTTGAATAGCTGGGATTACAGGCATGTGCCACCACTCCTGACTTATTTTATATTTTGTGTTTTTCACCATGTTAGCCAGGTTGGTCTCGAACTCCTGACCTCAAGTGATCTGCCCACCTTGGCCTCCCAAAGTGCTGGGATTGCAGGCGTGAACCACTGCACCCAGCCCCTATACTTTTCTTTATACTGGATTTAACATTGCAGCAGGGCTTACTGCAGTCTTTACCTCCCAGGCTCAGGTGACCTTCCCACCTTAGCCTCCTGAGTAGCTGAGACTATAGGTGCATGCCACCATGCTTGGCTGATTTTTTTTTGGAGACAAGATCTTGTTCTGTCACCCAGGCTGGAGTGCAGTGATGCAGTCATGGCTCACTGCAGCCTCAACCTCCCAGGCTCAAGCAGTTCTCCTACCTCTCAGCCTCCTGAGTAACTCGGACTGTAGATGTCTGCTATTATACCCAGCTAATTTTTGTTTTTTTATAGAGATGGGGTTTTGCTATGTTGGCCAGGCTGGTCTCCAATTCCTGGTGTCAAGTGATCCTCCCTCCTTGGACTTCCACAGTGCTAGGATTACAGGTGTGAACCACTGCACCCAGCCTGCATTGCTTTTTATTAATGAAAAAGAGTTGAGTATATTCTGTCTAGTGATGAATACATATTGCTAGGTAAAATTGTGTTAATTGTAAGCATTTTTAGAAGCTATCTGGGTGCTAAAACAATATAGGAATTCTGGGTTATCAAAATAGTAAATATTTTATTTAAATAATTGGAAAATACCTGCAAAAATCAGTAACTAATTACATTTCAAAGTGTATCTATTTTGCTGAGAAAATGAAACTATATAATTAAAATGTGTCATAGCTAGTCAATCAACAAATTTTTATTAAGTACTTGCTATGTTCCAGGAACTGTCTTCGGTGCTGATGATACCGCAGTGAAACAGTCTCCGCCCTCAAGGAAGGCTGACATTTTAGGAGGCTGGGGAAAGGCAACAAGCAGATACTAAGGAAATGTTTATGTACTGAAAAGTACTGTGAAGAAAATAAAGTGGAATAATGTAGCAGAGAATGACTGGGATAAATACTTTTGCTAAGTAGTCAGGAAAAGCCTCTTTGAGCTAAGATTATATAATGGGTGGAGGAGATTCAAGTCAGTGCGAAGAAAAAGTGCACATGTCCTGAGGTGGGATTATGTTTGGCTGGTAAAGGAAGATGAAAGGTCTTGTGGCTGAAAGACGGAGTAATCTGGGAATAGAATGGAAGGAGCTGTTCAGAGAGTTAGTTGGCATGAGATTATTTGAGCCTTGTTGATTAGGGTAAAGAAGTTGGATTTGGGTTTATTTATTTATTATATTTTATTGCTTTTCCTTCCTTTCTTCCTCTCTCTTTTTTTTCTTTCTTCCTTTCTTTTCATTCATTCTTTCTTTTCTTTTTTCTTCTTTAGAGACAAGTTCTCACTCTGTCCAGGCCGGAGTGCAGTGGTACTATCATAGCTAACTTGGGGCCTCAAATTCCTAGATTCAAGTGATCCTCCTGCCTCAGCCTCTCAAGTAGTTAAGACTGGACTAAGGATTTCTTTTCTTTTCTAAGAGACCGGGTCATACTTCATCCAGGTTGAAGTGTAGTGGCATGATCACAGCTCACTGCTGCCTTGACCTCCAGGACTCTAGTGATCCTCCCACCTCAGCCTCTTGAGTAGCTAGAACTACAGGCTCACCACCATGCCCAGCTAATTTTTGTACTTTTTGTAGAGACAGGGTTTCGCCATGTTGTCCAAGCTAGTGTTGAGCTCCTGGCCTCAAGTGATCCTCCTGACTTGGCCTCCCAAAGTGCTCAGATTACAGGCATGAACCATTAAACCTGGCCAGGTTTTTTTCTTAATGTAAATTCATTGAAGGGTTTAATCAAGGAAGGGGCATGATTAGGTTTGTCTTAGAAAGATCAGTCAGGGCTTGGCACAGTGGCTCACAATTGTAACCCTGTCACTTTGGGAGGTTGAGGTGGGAGGATCCCTTGAGGCCAGGAGTTCAAGAACAGCCTGGGCAACATGGCAAGACCCTGTCTCTACAAAAAAATTTTTAAAAAAATAGATCAGTATGGATGCTATGTGGAATGGAAGCAACAAGACTCATTCAGAGTCATCTACAATAGTCTTAGTGGAAGATTATAAGAATTCAGACTTAAGTTGTAGCAGCAGAGATAGTAGAAAATGGTTAGATTCAGGATGTATTTGGGAGAAGTGCTCAGAGGATGTGCTGACAGGTTGGATGTTGGTACTGTTGGGTTGGATGTTGGTACTGATGGGTTGGATGTTGGTACTGGTGGGTTGGATGTTGGTACTGATGGGTTGGATGTTGGTATGGATGGATTGCATATGGGGTGTAAGGAAAAGAGAATCGTCAAATTCAGCAGAAACGTTTGTTAAAATACCTGTCCTTATGTGGTGTTATATTAGATAACAAATATACCAACTGATTTAAACAGCTATGCCCCTACTTCTTGGGCTGTAATTTTTCATCACTTTTTCCCATTTTGGTGGATGTTTTTTAAACCACCTAAATGATATCATAATTTTCATTCTAGCTTTTAAAATAATGTGTTTGAAAATAATTTTTAAAGATTTTGTTTGCAAAGTGAAACAAAGATAAGTTGTGCTAATTCCAATAAAGTACGGAGGCCGTTGTTTTAGCAACATTCCTGGATCTCCCCTTGCTTAAGTGTCCAGCTCCTGGCACATGGAAACATCCCACATTAAAGCTTCCTTAATTCTGAACCATCCCATTTCTTTTACTGATGTCTTGTTTTGCTGCCTTCATGATGCTGAGTTCAGTTTTAGTGCCCATTTGTTCACCCTCACCTCCGTTTTCAGATTATATTCTATTTGCCTTCTCTAGCATGATATAGTGATTCTGTCAGAAAATCATAAAACACTCCCTTCAGTAAGTGTTGGGACACTTTTACCTTTTTATCTCCCTACCCTCCCAGAAAGTCTTGAGACTTGTTGAAGAAAGCAACCTTTGCCGAGGAGAACCAGGTATAGAAGCATGGTTACTAATGATGAAATACATATCTGAGCACTTGTTCACATGGGGAAATGGACTCAAAACTTTTCCTGCAGAAAATTCTGACTTTGCCTGCAGGTGTCTCCCTCCTCGTTAAGATGGCTGTCTATCAAAGCAAGAGTCCTGATTGGGAACCCAATTTCCGTTATATTAATAGATGATCAGCTTTACCACTAGTCTAACTTCTAATACATGTGGTTCTGTTCTTAATCAGCAATATAGAATATTTGTACTCTCCAAGGATCAGCAAACTTTCTGCAAAAGGTCAGATAATAAGTATTTTAGTCTTTGTTAGCCATATGACCCCTGCCCCAGCTACCCAGCTCTGCTGCTGTAGCGCAAAAGCAGCCATTGACAGTGTGAAAATGAGTGAAAATGGCTGTATTCGAATAAAACTTTACAAAAATGAGCAGCAGGCAGGATTCAGCCTGTGGGCCATTGTTTGCTATCCCCTCTTCTGGCCTTGGTTAGACAAACTGTTAGTCTGTTCAGCTATCATCAAAAGCTGGGCTGAGAAAAGTGCTATTTATGGAATATGATTAAGGGTCCCCTATATACGGTTTATCTAGAGCAGATGATAGATCTACTCCTCTAAGTAATCTAAGTTATAAGAATCACTTCCTGGATCTGATTCCCTCTTGTTTGTTCATATTCATAAATATATATATATATATAGTATTAGGCAGGTAGACCTTCTGCTGTAAGTCTGCCTTGTCTACAATAGAAATGCCAAATAGGCTGGCATGGTGGCTCATGCCTGTAATCCCACTTCTTTGACAAGAGGGTTGCTTAAGCCCGGGACTTCAAGGTTATGGTGACTGTGATGCACTCCACCCTAAGTGAAAGAGTGAGACCCTGTCTCAAGAAGAAAATACCCAGTATGAAGAATGGCCTCCTATAGCTGCTGATTTCAAGGAAAGGGTGTCTCAGTTCTAATGACACATGGGGATTAGCTACATGGAAAAATACAGGCACCAGATAAAGACAAGCTATTGAGCAAAACATGATAGAAATTCTCAAAAAGATTTATCTTTGCTCTTTCTTGCCTCTTTGTGTGTCATTCTACACCCTAATTTTATTCAAGTAATAGTTATCAGATGTCTGTTACGTGCAAGGCATGGTGCTATGCATTATCTCCTGAGAATATTCTTCTAATAGGAAGAAACACCTGATATAAATGAGTGGTATTTGTATTTGTTTTCCTGTCACATATAGTCCATTCCCTGGCATGTAGGAGATGCTCAATAAATATTTGTGCCTGAATTAATATCTCCTATTATAAATCAATAAATTTCTCTTTTTTTGGTAAATTGCCCTCTTGTGAATTCTATTAACATGCATCAGTGGATGAATTTTTTTATCTCCTTTTTGTTCTTAGTGGATGAATTTATAAATAAAACAAGCCATAGCTGATGTCCAACCAGGACCCCAAGGTGATTCCAAATAGCCTGTGATACCTAATGATTTTAACAGGATCACCAAATATCTTTTTCTTTCTCATAATGCCACATCCAGCACTTTAAATAAATACAGTATATGCATTTAGGAGAAAAGAAGTGAGAGCTAATTTGAGGGTTAGAAACAGGCAACTCTTTGCTGGCTAACAAAGCAGAACTTATATGTCTTTTTGAACATCTACTCAAGTTTCTGGTTTCTAATGTTGCACTAGAACTTTTTAAATGGAACTACTGTGAAATTGTAGTTACTTATATTTACAGATGAAAAACTGAATCCAAGAGAGATTAAGTCATTTATTTGAAGGAAGCCCTGACTTTCTCACTGTCTCTTTATATCAGAAATAAAGTTGTGGTTTAGGAGACTGATAGTTAGTTGGGTGTCCTATTTCTTTTGTCTTAAGTAAGATTATATATTCACTTGTATTATTTTCCATTTTCTCCCAATCGAGCCGCTTCACCATTGTACCGGATGAACATGACTTCGGAAATAAGTCTTCATTCATTTTAAACGGTAGTCATTTTTTATTTCACTGTAATCTATCTTTGTAAGATGCCAGCAATGACCTCTTAACCCCAGTTAGTGTCAACTATCAATGTAAGCACATTTGACTGAAGAAACTAACATTTTTAAACTCTCTCATCGCTAAGACTTAGTATTGAGTAAATCCTTAGTCCAGGCCTTTACATACATTCTCTTATGTGTTCCTCACAACATCCATGAGGAAGCTCCCATTACTGTCCTCAGAGACTTCAATGAGGAATTTAAAACTTGTGGGTAAGATGAAATGTTTTGTGAAGTATCAGAGCAAGCTGTGATATGAACTCAGTCCATCTAACAGATGTGCCTTTCACATCCCAAAGTGCTTCACGGTAGACTTGTATTATAGTTGAGGACATTACAAAAAATCATAAATTGTACTAAACTAAGAAATGACCACATGCAGTGTTTTCCAAAACTCTTTGAAACCACACTCCATAATGGGAAATGCATTTTACATTTCAGCCCAACACACACTACACGTGTGTGACAAAAGTAAAAATTGTGCGCTGTGATTTTTTTTTTTTTATGATTTTTCGTAATGGATCATAACCTATAGCTTGAAAAGTAATGATATAATGTGATTCTGTCCTCAGTGTCTATTCTTAGTGTGACAGCGTGACACGATAAGCCAGAGTTTCTTCTCACTTTTTCTAGCCAATCTATTCATTAACTTATCAAAAAACTACATACATGTGGAGTGTTTATTATGTCTCAGGTACAGTTCTAGTTCCCAGGACATACAAAGACGAGTAGGATTCCATCCTAGCCCTGGGATTCAAATGGGCAAGATGGACACAATTCTAATAACCTGTGGTAAGTGCTGTGCTGTCCGTATGAACAATGTGCTGTGGGAACAGAGAGGAGCAAGCAAGTGATTCTGTCTGTGAATGTCTAAGAAAGGCTTCATAAAGGAGCGACTTAAGAAATAGGGCATATGGAATGAATGAGAATATCCCAGGTGTAAGAGAGAAGAGCATTCCTGACAGAGCGAACTGCATATGCAAAGTCAGGGAGGTTTGCAAGCATTGAACTTGTTCCAACAACAGTAACAAAGAAGCTTAGTATAGCAAGAGTGTAGGTGTATATAGAGAGGTGAGGTGGGGCCCGTTGAAGACCTGTGCACCTTGCTAGAGAGGTTAGACTTTCTCCTTACACGGCGAGAGGACCAGAGAGGTTCCGAATCTAAGATATGTAAGATAGAATATTTGTGCTTTAGGATGACAATTCTGTCAGCTGTTTAAAGGATGGTGTGAAGGAAGGAAAGATTAGAGTTAGGAAATCCTTTGCGTTGCTTCATATGGGAAATAAAGACTTCAACTAAGACAGGAGTGATGAGTATGGAAAAGATGGTCTAATTCCAGAGCTCAGTTCCATTCAGTTTGTGAAACTTTTACTGACGTTTACCATATAGCAGGCTGCTAAACACTGTGATACCAAAAAAAAAAAGAACCTCGTCTCTGATTAAGTTTTTGTCCAGTGAGGAACAAAGACACACCAACAGATCACTTCAGTATGATAATGGCTAAGTGTTACAATAAAGGCTTGCAAAAGGTATGAAAGGAGCAAAGATGGGTTCATAACTCAGACTGAGGTTCATAAAGGCTTCCTGGGAGGGAAATGTCCAAGCGGAATCTAGGAAAATGAATGGGAGCTGGCCACAGGAAACGAAGGGCAAGGACGTTGCAGGCGGAGGGCTGGGGAGAGTCAGCCTGAGGGTCAGGGAACCACCAGGAACTGCATGGAGTCTCATGCTGCTGAGCTCAGTTGGGTGATGAGCGACATGAAGGAGCCTGGAGTCAGAGTGGAAAGTTCACCTGTGTTCCTGTAGTGGAACTTGTGGATTCATATGGAGCCTCTGAGTCATGCTAAGGAGGCTTGGACTTTATCCTGTTGGTGGTGGGGAGCCCACTGAAGAGTTTTAAAACATGAGGATGATGTGGGCAGCCTTGTGGCTTCAGTGGCTTATTCTGATAACAGTAGCTCCCTTTCGTTGAATGCTTATAACATGCCAAGCTGTGTTGTAAGCATTATGTATGTATCGCCTTGTTGAAACAACTCTGCTATTATTAGCCTCATTTCACAGGGAGGTTACTGACACACAGATTAAGTAACTTTCTCAAATTTACACAGTCAGTGGCAGATTGAGGACTTAATCCCCAGCGATCTGACAGTAACCCACAGTGATACTGCTAGGTAGATAGATGTGAGAGTGGCTGGACTCTAGGCAAGAGAGGATGATGAGCTACCCTGTGGTAACAGAGAAGGTCACTGATGAGTCAGCTTGGGCTGCCCCAGCAAAATACCATAGACTGGGCAGCGCAAGCAACAGAAATTTTCTCGCAGCTGTGGAGGCTGGAAGTCCTCCAGGTGCTATCAGGATTGGGTTCTGGTAAGGACGTTCTTCTGGGCTTGTATATCATCTTTTTTTTCTTTTTCTTCTTTTTTTCTTTCTTTCTTTATTTTATTTTATTTATTTATTTTTTTTTTTTGAGACTAGGTCTCACTCTGTTACCCAGGCTGGAGTGCAGTGGTATGATTATAGCTCTCTGCAGCCTCGAATTCCTGGGCTCAAGCCATCCTCCTGCCTCAGCCTCCTGAGGAGCTGGGACCACAGGTGTGTACCATCATGTCTATTTTATTTTTTTGTAGAGATGGGGTCTCACTAAATTGCCCAGGCTGGTCTCAAACTCCTGACCTCAAGTGATCCTCCCATCTCAGCTTCCTGAAGTACTGGGATTACAGGTGTGAACCCCTGTGCCCAGCTCTAGTCTCTTCTTATAAGGACACTGATCCTGTCAGATCAGGGCTCCACCTGTGACCTCATTGAACCTTGATTACTCCTTAGAGGTCACATCTCTAAATACAGACACATCAGGGGTTAGGCCTTCGACATATCAATTTGCGGGGACACAAAGTCCATGACAGTGACAATTCTGGAGAATATTTGGAGATAAAAGCACACATTGGTAATCGATTTGATGTGGGGAGTGAGGCAAAAGGAGGAGTTTAGGATGACTCTCAGGTTTCTCACAAAGATGCAGAGGAGGGATAAGCCTGTGGAGTTGAATGATCGGCAGTTTGGTTGAGGTTACTGTAACTTAGCACTTGGAAAGCTTCCAGGAGACAGTCTTGATGCTGATTTGAAGAGAGGCAGTGGTGTGTGTGGGTGGCAGTGGAAGCCACCAGCTAGGTCACATCACCTAGGGAAAACATGCCGAGTGAAAAGAGATGTAGGACTGCCAAGATGGAAAAATATTTACAAGGCAAGCAGAAGGAAGAAAAGGGAGGCTTAAGAAATAACAGACCTTTATCTCTGAATCCAAAGGAAGAGAGAATTCCAAGCAATAGGGAGTGGTGGACACATTCTTCAGCCTCTTTGTATCAGATTTGTATTCTTAGGTGAGAAAAGGGAACAGGCTTAGAATCATAGCTTTTTATTGCCCAATAAGACCAAAGAGATGATTTTATAATTCCTTATTCTACAAACAAGGAAGCTGAAGCCCTACAAAGCTTTGTGATTTGTCTCTTTCATGGTAGAGACAGGACTAGAATTTAGGTCTCCAAAGCCTTTTGACTTCAATCCAGTGCTTTTTACGGTA
Organism: Sapajus apella; assembly: GCF_009761245.1. Classification (NCBI taxonomy): domain Eukaryota; kingdom Metazoa; phylum Chordata; class Mammalia; order Primates; family Cebidae; genus Sapajus; species Sapajus apella. The sequence continues at coordinate 4,328,685 of NW_022436972.1, read as the reverse complement.
CATCAAATAAAATCCACCATTGTAGGGTTTGAAAATTGGGTCTATGTTATTAAAAATTACACTAAATGAGGAAAAGGTGCCGCAGAGCTGAGCAGTCAAGATGTGTGACTTCACCGAAGACCAGACCGCAGAGTTCAAGGAGGCCTTCCAGCTGTTTGACCGAACAGGTGATGGCAAGATCCTGTACAGCCAGTGTGGGGACGTGATGAGGGCCCTGGGCCAGAACCCCACCAACGCCGAGGTGCTCAAGGTCCTGGGGAACCCCAAGAGTGATGAGATGAATGTGAAGGTGCTGGACTTTGAGCACTTTCTGCCCATGCTGCAGACAGTGGCCAAGAACAAGGACCAGGGCACCTATGAGGATTATGTCGAAGGACTTCGGGTTTTTGACAAGGAAGGAAATGGCACCGTCATGGGTGCTGAAATCAGGCATGTTCTTGTCACACTGGGTGAGAAGATGACAGAGGAAGAAGTAGAGATGCTGGTGGCAGGGCACGAGGACAGCAATGGTTGTATCGACTACGAAGAGCTCGTCCGCATGGTGTTGAATGGCTGAGGACCTTCCCAGTCTTCCCAGAGTCTGTGCCTTTCCCTGTGTGAATTTTGTATCTAGCCTGAAGGCTCCCTAGGCTATCTTGTCTCAGCACCTTTCCCATCTTGTCTCTCTTGGATGATGTTTGCCATCAGCATTCACCAAATAAAACTTGCTCTCTGGGGGAAAAAAAAAAAAAAAAAAAAAAAAAAATTACACTAAATGGAGAAAGAAGTGTCCAAATTTTATTTGAATATGCATTTGGGGAGAGGAAGACATAGTATAGTGTAGAAAATCTTTAAGACTTTGTTTAAGAGGAAAGAATACCAGTGTTGGCCTTGAATGGGGACAACGAGATTGACTAGTGGAAGAGGGCCTAGAGACAGGGATTCTGTTTTTAACATATTCAGAGCGGAAATGGCATTTTGCCAGTGGCTCCTGTTACACCCTGAGCACATTAAAACAATTTTTTTTTTTAGAGATAGGGTCTTGCTCTGTTACTCAGGCTGAGTCATAGCTTATTGCAGCCTCAAACTCCTGAGCTCAAGGGATCCTCCTGCCTCAGCCTCTGGAATAGCTGGATTATAGATGGGCATCACCATGCCCCTGAGCACTCATTTTTAAATGTGATTCCATGTTAAGTTTTTTCCTATCATTGACTAACCCCACATTAGATACATAGCAGTACGTATTATTAGAAAATTAATTTTAAGTCAGTACCTTATTATAGGCTTGAAACTGACAAACTTCATTACTTGGGGAGAGGAGTGGGTTTTTGTACAGGATTTCAAAATTGCCTTCAGCCACGGAGACTCCCTTAAGTGAAAATTTCTGTCAGTAATAGAGTTTATCTTAGAATTCAGTTAATGGAGTATATATTGAGTATCTACTATAAATGAACCATGATGTTAAGCACTTCAGGAGGTATTAATGAATTGAACAAAGTCCCTATGTAAGACATGCATGGCCTGTTGCTAGAGTGAAGGAACAATGTCATGTGAACCTTTAGATTCACAGATATTTTAATGGGGTCAGTGTAGTCAACAGGGCCAGCGCATCCTCTTCAGTACTTACTGAAAATATGAGATGACTTTGAGCTATATTTATCACTTTCAAATTTTAAAAAACACAAACTAAAGCAGGTTTAACCACCATCATGGTTTGTGTGCTAATTGCTTTCTTGTTTTTATTAGCTAAATAAGCATGAACTTGACAACATAATATAAAAGGCTACCATTTTTTCATTTTATAACTTGATGGCGTGAATATGTTTATGCTGACATTTAAAATAATAAACATATGCACATCATGCAGATACTCTTACTCAGAGTTTGTATTTTTGGTAGATGTTAATATATCAATTAAGATAGAATTATACAGAATAACTGATTCCCCAACAGACATATCTTTGGCACCAGGCCATTAATAGAATTTTTATGTAGTATATGCATATTACAAAGGGTGCATTATAAAGAAAATAAACCAAGCTAGGTTCCTAGAAATCTAGGAACCTAGCTTGGTGTATTTAATGCAAATATTAAATTAAAAAGCCTAGTTAGCATGCAGCTAGCATCATAAAAATAATTTTCACATATAACTATAGTAGTATCATTTTTGCATTAAGGACAGCCCTCTACAAAATTACAAAGTATGTAGGTATCTTGGCACAACCCATAACATTTGTTATTCCAGATATGACAGTTCTTACCACTGAAGGCAGTTCATGAAAAGTTTGATCCATAATTCTGCACTAGTCAAGACTTTCAGTAGAATGGGCACCTTATTACATTCATTCTTATGTTCCTATTTCCTAACAGGGTCATGAAAATTAGCATTTCTCAATGAAAGTTTATTAAAATGAATGCATTCTGCTAAAAGTAAACTTTAAGAAGAAATTTTGACTGTCGATAACATTACCATAGTGCTATTATCATAAGATAATTCAGTTAGCAACCATTTATTGAACATCATCTATATGTAAAGAGTGTGTTAGCACTGGGAATACAAAACTTAATAAGACCAGCCTTCAACAGTGGGATTAGGGAACAGTGGATAGAAGAGGCAAAAGAACTTCAAATAGCTGTAATAAAGGGGAAAGATAGTAATGCTATCACAGAAACATCTGCAAACAAGATACTGTTATGCTATTAGAAAAGTAAAGAGTGCGGTGGGAGCCCAGAAGAGAAATTAATTCCAGTTCGAGGTAGGAGTGTTTGTCAAGATTTCACATGGGAAGTGGCTTTTGAGTTAAACTTTGAGCATCTCACTGGCATCTTGGGCATCTCACATCCACTGTGTCCATACATGTATTCATCATTTATTAATAATTTTCCTCTTCCTCCCATTCTTCCCCAGCCTGCATGTCTGATAGTCTTGAACATGATTACTGATACTGCTGGGTCCTTCCTTTTAGAAAATGCTAGATTAGGCCTGGTGCGGTGGCTTACGCATGTAATCCCAGCACTTCGAGAGGCTGAGGTGGATAGATCACTTGAGCCCAGGAGTTCCAGATCAGCCTGGACAATATGGTGAAACCTCGTCTCTACAAAAAAATACCAAAAAAAATTAGCCAGGTGTGTTGGCACAAGCCTGTAGTTTGTGCTACTTGGGAGGCTCAAGTGGGAGGATCACCTGAGCCCATCAGGTTGAGGCTGCAGTGAGCCACGATCACACCATTGCACTCCCACCTGGGGGGCACAGTGAGACCCTTTCTCCAAAAAAAAAACAAAAGAAAATGCTAGATTCATTTGACTCCCCTCCAATATTCATTTGGTCACTATAGTTATGTGAAGTTTTGAATAATTTCTAATTTTTTTATTGATATGGTATGTACATAATGAAAAGCTTATCAGAATTTGAGTATATCAATCTACTCATCAAATATTTTTAAAAATGTTTAATTATACACAGAAATGTCCCACTTGGAAACAATTCACTCATTTTTTTTTTTTTTTTTTTTTTTGCACATTAAAAATTTTGATTCTGATTTCTAAAAATCAGAAAATCATAAAGAGAAGCTATTTTGGTATACAATTATGACAATATTTTTATTTTAAATGATACTGTCCTTCTAAGAATGTATTTCTGTTAATTTGTCCTTATCTCTATAGAACCCTAAAATTGTAGCACTATTTTAGTGCTTCTAGAGAGTAGTAATACGTTTCTGCTGCCATTTGGAGGAGCCTGCATCACAGAGTAATGAGTGGAGTCTGACTTACAAAGATGCCTCCTTTGAAATTCAGACCCCCCAGAAGAATTTGCAATCAAATTCCTATAATTAATGAATTGTGTCTTCTAGATTCCTTTAAGTACTACATCTAATGGAAGTTACAATTACAACTTAATTATTTTGTAGAGATTCTGATGATGTGCTTATACCACTGAAACAAAAGATATTCTGAAAACTGAAAGTGAAACTGTCAGCCCTTGGCATCTGTAGTTAACAAACTACTTAGAGTTTTGTTGCTAGATATCTAGATAATTGTGAGAATAAGCCAAGAGTGTGGGAGGCTGCTGTGCTCTTCTAATGAAATGGCTTAAGTTTTGCCAAAATCCATGAAGGGGAATCACGGTCTCTTTTAATCCAAAGTTTTAAATAATACCCACAAATAACTTATTCTTTAGAGTGACCTTTGGAATTAGAGAAAGCAGAAATGTATTAAAATGTGTTTCATTCACTTTTTCCTGATCCTTATACCAGAATCACTTAGTCACTAAGAATTAGCAAAGTTCATTGGTAAGAGATTTACCCTTCTGATATCTTGCTCTAGTGAAATACTAGAAAAATGTTTTAAAAGTAAAAGGCAGATGTGAGAGCTAAAGGAAGTTTCAGTTAGTTAGCAGAGTTGCATTAAAATAATCCTGCTATGATCATGAAGTCTTGAATTCAAATTTTGCCTTTGCTGATATAATGCTAATTAGATATTTTACTTAATTTTTGAATTTTCATTATAAATAACCCAGCTTCTATCAACAAAGTGAAGACATTGCATTTAGAATTGCCTTCAAAATGCAATCAATTCTGACATCATTACAAAATGTAGCTGAATGCTCTCTAAAAGCCAAGTTGGGCACTTTATCTCTGAGATGTCCTTGCATTCTATTGCAGCTATTTTCTGACATGTGTGTGGGAGGAAAGATATTTCCTACTTTGAGAGTTTATCAACACACTTATCCTAATACCATGAACAGCCCCACCTCTGCCTGGCATTGTTGTATACTTGCTGTCGTCACATTCATTCTTCAAGTTTTAACTGGAAGTCACTTCTTTGAAGTCATGCTTACTCTCCCATCATAAACTTGCAAAATTAGGCCTGAAGCTATTTTATTACCTTCCAAGTAATATCTGCTATTCGGGTATCCACCAACACAGAAACAGCCTCAGGTGTAGTCTCATGGTGTAGACAGCTGAGTTTATCATACACTAAATTTACTAAAGGCAAATATAAACGTAGCATTCCATAAAATTATTTTAATATATATATGAAACTCACTAAAATTGTAGGAATATAAATATTAACTACTATGGTACTATAAAAATATAAAGTAAGACTTCTAAAATACATATACTCTTCATTTGTTAAGCTTCCTTAATCTTGAACTATTTTCATTTTCTGCTTAGCTAATCTTAGTTTTCTGTAGACTTGAGTAGATTTAAATGTTTTTCATGAACCTGTTTGTGGCTTCAAAACCACTAGGCACTATGCCAGCTATTAAAGGTAGATTTTTATGCTGCAGCTTAATTGTCCATGTAAAACTTGGCCATTTTTTGCTAATCCCGGAAGAGGGCTTGCTCACAATCATATTATTTTTTTAAGTTGTCAGACTTGATACATTGTTTTGTCTTACCAAAATCAAAATAAAATAATACAGAATAAAATGACCATATATATAAAAAATTTCCTTGTGGCTGTGCATTCCTTATCGGAATAAGATTTTTCTTCCACCATCTAGCTAGCTACTCGTATTCTTTTAAATTTGAATTTATGAAAATATGTATAACGAACACACACATTTATTCATGAGCCTGACTTTTGAACATGACTATTTTTAAAAGGCCTATGATACTATTTTTTCAGAATTGATTTATGTGAAAAATCTTACAAGAATATGAACATGAAAGCACATTAGGTAATATATTTCGAGAATTGCCTTTAAGAAGAAGGAATTGCATGAAATTAGAACTCTCCCAGAAAATACAGAATATAGAACCATCATCCCTGTGGAGGATGGCCCTTATGTATTTAATGGTGTCTTGGTAGAGTGCTTAACACGGTGACATGAAAAGATGGCCATTTAATAATAGCTTTTAATAACCAGGAGATGAACTTCCTTTGATATGAAGAAGTAACCAAAACTGTGCTTTTATTCTTACCATTCCTACGGGTGTAGGAAGCAGAGCTTTTAATACAGTGCTTAAACAAGAAAACTGCACAGAAAATCAGAAGTGTACCATGTAGAAAGATGATTTGCAAAAGCCCAGTTACATGAAGGATATGTAAGTAGAGCCCTGTGTGTCAGTGTGTGGATGCAAATTGATCAAGTTGAACACTTACTGCAATTGTTTGTCAGAAAGCTAAGTGACCATAAAGATGCAGAAGTTCAAAGTGAAAAAGTCACCTTAGACCAAGTAAAATGAGAATCCAGTTGTCCATTAAGGCAGTTTTGCGATGCCTGAAAGTTTTCACTAGCATCTGGAAATTCGTAAGTGGATTTTGTAGAGAACGAGGACTTGAATCATTACTTGCTGTGTTTTTTATTTTTAATAGCAAAAAAGCCTCACTGTGTTAACCAGGCTGGGCTTAAACTCCTGGCCTCAAGTGATCCACCCATCTTGGCCTCCCAAAGTGCTGGGAGTAATACGCATGAGCCATGAGTGTACTTGCTTAGGCAGAGCGTGGCTTCCAGACAATGCCTTAGACTTCTTTTTCCCTCCTACTCTGTCTTGTGAGTCATCAAAACCAGTGTGCTGTCCTTCACTTACAAAGAAATCACTGTTGACCCATCAAGGGGGAATGCGCTGGGTTTGTAATCATCTGTTCTGCCTTCTCCCGTCTTCCTCCTACCAAAGCCCATGCAGTTACAAACTTCTGGGCAGGCTAGGGAACTGTTGCTGCTGGCTGCAGATCAGGATCTACAGAGATAAAACGCGTGACCTCTAGCCTCATGAACACAAGCGCCGATTCAGGTTGCAAAGTATTTACATTTGGTTTTGGTGTCTTAAAGCCTTCTTATTTACATTTCTTATCTAATCTTTCCTCCTCCTCTACAGTTTTCTGCTGCCTGGTAACTTACACATTCTGCTCTTTATCCATGAGCGCGCACTCTGGGAAAGGTAGTATAGGAAAGACGTTGACGTGGTTAAGAGCAGCGGCCGTGGAAACGAGACTCAGAGTAGTTCGACAGGTGAGGCGCTTGCTAACATGTTTTCTCAGTGTTCTCATCTGTGAAATGGGGATAATGCCTACCTCCCAGAATCTTGGAGAGGTTAAACAAAGTAAAGTATTTAAGGTGCTTAGTACACTGTCTAGCATGTACAAATGCATGCTAGATAACCAAAATGAAAAAGGAACTAGACTTGTGTACACTAAGATTGATGTGTTTAACGTAAGGATAATGTCTTATCCCACAAAAACTCACTTTTTTGACAGGTTATAAAGACATAATCTCTAGTTATGGACTGAGGAATAGTAACAGTTGGTGGAAAGAGGCCATATTTGAAATGGCCTGTCCCAGCACTCTATAATCATATGTCTGTTCTGCTTAATACAGAACTATACACCTTTAACAACCTCTTTTTGCTGCTTATGACTGGGCTATGTCCTAGGATGAAGGAGTCTTGCTCTGTCGCCCAGGCTGGAGTGCAGTGGCGTGATCTCAGCTCACTACAACCTCCACCTCCCGGGTTCAAGCAATTCTTCTGCCTCTGCCCACCAAGTAGCTGGAATTACAGGTCACAACACCACGCCCAGCTAATTTTTGTATTTTTAATAGAGATGGGGTTTCACCATGTTGGCCAAGTTGGTCTCAAACTTCCAACCTCAAGTGATCTGCCTGCCTTGGCCTCCCAAAGTGCTGGGATTACAGGTCTGAGCCACTATGCCTGGCCCTGTTTTTATTTTTTTACACTGTGTATTAGAGTCATAATACTGCCACTGCCATAACAAATGATACACAAACTTAGTGGCTTAAAACAACAGAAATTGATTCTTCACAGTCCTGGAGGCCAGAAGTTCAAAATCAAGGTGTCAGCAGAGTTGGCTTCTTCTGGAGGCTCTGAGGGAGATCATCCCATGCATCTCTCCTGGCTTCTGGTTGTAGACAGTCCTTGGCATTCCTTGACTTGTAAGTGCATCTGTGCTTCCTTCTTCACAAGGCCCTCCCCCCTGTGTCTGTCCCACACTTCCTCTACCTTTCTTTTGTAAGGACATATGTCATTGGATTTAGGGCCCATCCTAAATCCAGGATGATCTTATCTCAAGATTCACAAAGACCTTTTTTTAAATTTTCTCCCAAGAAAAATAGTGTCACTCTGTCACCCAGGCTGGAGTGCGGTGGCGTGATCATAGCTCACTGCAGCCTTGAATTCCTTGGGTTCGAGCGATCCTTCTGCCTCAGCCTCTCAAGTAGCTGGAACTTCAGGTGCATGCCACCATACCTAGCTAATTTTTTATTGTTTATAGAGATGGGGGTCTTAATGCCTAGGCTTGGCCTCAAAGCTCTGGGACTACAGGTGCACATGACTGTACTTAGCCCCATTTTTCCAAATAATGTCACATCCACAGGTTCTAGGGTTAACACATGAACATACCTTTTTGGAGGGCCACCATTTGGCCCACTACACACTAGGTAAGAGAGAAAAAACAGAATCTGGAAGAATGGGAGGATGAGCTGCTATGAGAAATTATATCCTGAAGATTCCACCCAGGGGGAACGCTAGAGCTTCATTGCCCATATGTTGTCATGGGACCATTTAAGTTAATTTTCTAGGTGTAATTAAGCACCTGCCCTATGGGCGAGCCTTCATCTTCAGCTGCAGGAGCACAGCAGTTGGGATTTGCCCAATTGTCTTTTTCAAGAGTGTCAATGCTGTTTAGTTCCCGGGGAACTATATTTGGGTAAAGAGCAAGCAAGGGAGCTAGAAGTACGTTCATGTGGTGTGTGTCTGGATGTCGTGATGGGTGTTGTCACAAGACAGGGCTGTAGAAGACTTCAGCAGTCATCCATACGTTCACCTCTCAGCTGCCTCACCATCCCCACCCTCTTTTCAGCAGGCATTTCCTGGGCCTCAAGTGTGTGTGACGAGAAATTTGGTTAACAAGTGAAATCAGTGGTTAACGAGTTTTAAAGTAAGATTATGTTCTGGACATTTTTGGTTTTTCTTTGAATGGAGCACTGGAAATTGACTACAAGGGCTGAATGAGGAAAGATAAAGAAATCATCTAATTTTGTTCACCACAGTAGTTTGACTTATGACCACAGAAAGAACAAGTGCTGATACCAGGGCAGTTTGCCTGAGACTTGGAACTAGTAACTCTACTAAAATGCTTTGGAATGGTAGTTCAAGAAAACCCAGAGTGGTAGAGAGCTGTGACTTTGGGATGAATTTTTCTACCAACTTGCATAGCAAGCTGCCCACCAAAGCAGTGAGTACTGCACAAATGTTTTGAAATTAAAACTTGTGTTCATCAAATCTCTAAATCAAGATATCCTCCACGTTAGCTACTACATGATTCCTTTTCGAATCTGTGGTTCTTATCACAGTTCCTATTTAGGTGATGTTTAACTAGCCAATTATTTCATATATTTCACCACTGCTTACCTTTTAAGGTGCTCTAATTGTTTTTTATAAAGACCAAAATTTTGAGGAAGCAAATGACCTGGCCTAAATGCTAGCTTGGGTGGGTATAACCTCTTTGTCATACAGAATAACTGCTTGTGGTCATGGTAAGAAGAGATGAAAATTAAATGCATGGTTTCAAGGTGGGTATAAATTGGATCAAGATATTGCTTCAAAGCAGGGGTCAGCAAACCCAGCCTGTTTCTGTGTGGCCTACAGGCTAAAAATAGTTGTTACATTTTAAATGGTTGGGAAAAAATCAAAAGAAGAATATTTCATGACACATGAAAAGTTTATGAAATTCAGATTTGAAAATTCAAGATTTATTGGAACACACCTCTTCATGCACGTTTTGTGCAGGACTGCTTTTGCCCTACAGTGGCACAGCCTATAGTTGTGACAGAAACATGTGACCCAGAAAGTCTAAAACATTTGCTCTCTGACCCCTTACAGAGGAAGTTTGCCAACCACTGCTATAGAGCCTGTGTTTGATAAGATTGTTGATGTTTGAAGCTTAGTACTATATATTGAGAAGTTGAGTGTGTCCCCTCAAGCTCTGGTTTCACCTGAGAGAAGTGGGGACTCAGTGTATCAAATATTAATGGCAAAACCACAATTACTGTTGCACCAACCTTACTGGTGGCCAAGCTTCCCTCCTGCACACCAAGGGTGGAGTACGAGCCCTTGTCAGCTGGGCAGTGTCCATGGCACTCAGAAAATGGCCCATAGCCAACTGGGCCAGGCAGGCAAGCCACCGTCTGACTAGGACCCTGCCACCAGCATCACTGACAGACGCCCAATGCCACCAGTGCTGGGAATTATTTCTAAGTGGTCCTTGCATCTTTGCAAAAGAACTTCAAGGGCCATGGTCCTGGGAGGAATTTTCTGGTTGGCCATAGGCCAACCTAGATCACAATGCCCATACCTACTTGTTAGAATTAATAGGAGAGTGAGTGACACTTGACTCACTCTTTATTTGCTGCTTTTCACCTCACCCCTCCCGTCATGATACACAAAGAGATCTCACCTAAATGAGAAGGCATGCTAGGCAGCCAGAGAGTAAATATCAGACATCTTTTTTGCTCCTCTGAGTGTGGTCCATGGACCAGCAGCATCAGTGTCCTCTGGAAGCATATCAGACATGCAGACCCAGACATCACCAAATCAGAATTTGCATTTTAACAAGATCTCCAGGTAATATTTGCTTATGTGTTAAAAACTGACAGGCAGTGCAAATGAAGTCCTAATTTGGCAGGATTTCAGGCAATATTATGAAATAAAAGGAAGTATTTAGGCAGTTTGGGCACATATATTTTTGGCCCTGGTTGGTCACCCAGAAGCACAACAGGTCTGCCTGGCAGTCTATGCCCCTGAGTAATGCCTGCTTTGTATAATTTCTTTCTTATTTAAGCCCTCAGATTTAGAACCTCCAAAATTATAGCATTCCCCTTGACAGCGCACTAGGAGCCCTGGTGGTAAAAGTGGATGGTGAGACAGTGGCCATCTGGATGTGTGGATTGTTTGTAAATGACAGCTTGCCTGTGTAGGTCACAGGGCCAAAAACTGTTTTAAAGAGACAAAGGTGAGGTATTGACCACTAATACAAAGTCAGAAATGGAACCTTAATATGAACCCAGTCACCCTTGGATTCAAACCTTAGTTCTGTCTCTTATTTTGTGATTTTTATATAACGTACATAACCTTCCTGAGCCCAAATGTTCTCATCTCTTAAAACGGGATTAATAATATAAGAGATAATCTATGTAAAGGACATACCATAGCACCCAGCCAGGACTATGTACTTCATTAATTATAGCTATCATGTATTTTAATTTGCTGCATCAGGAGGCCATTGTTCTTCATGCTTTTGTTCGCTAAAGTGTTGCACATTATCAACTCATTTTGCAATGGGATTGTTAGAACCACTAATGCTGAATGGTCTATTTTGAGTTTTAGAATTACAAATTCTTACGCATTCAATTTCTCTTTCTGCCTCCAGTTTCTGTACTATGAGGCATCATAGAGTACAGTTGTTTATATCATGAGGTCAGTTTGATAACTTGCAATCATGAATATTGGAGGGATAAGAGAACATATTTGAAAAACTACTGAACCAACTAAAGATATTCTTTAAATATGGCTTCTGGAATATTGCCACTACTGACCACAATAGAAAAATCTCAGCAGAACCTTTCATAAGACAGAATTCATTACTTTTAGGTATTAGAAACCTAAAATTTCCTTCCACCAGTCTTCAGTGGTAAAGATAAATAGATCTCTCCAAGCACAGGGCAGTGGTTCTTTTTTTTTTTGGTGGTGGGGGGAACTGAGTCTCTGTCTTTATTGCCCAGGCTAGAGTGCAGTGGTATGATCTCGGCTCACTGCAATCTCCGCCTCCTGAGTTCAAATGATTCTTGTGCCTCAGCCTCCCAAGTAGCTGGACAGCAGGCGTGAGCCACCAATACCTAGCTAATTTTTTTTTTTTTTTTTTTTGCATTTTTGGTAGAGCTGGGTTTTTGCCATGTTGCCCAGACTGGTCTTGAACTCCTGGGCTCAAGCAATCCACCTGCCTCAGCCTCCCAAAGTGCTAGGATTACAGGTGTGAACCACTGCACCTGGCCTGTGGTTAGTTTCTCAATCATGCCCTATCACTGATCATTTGTCCACTTTTCGTTTGAGAATATATCACCTTTTAACATTGATTACAAAAAATGTGAACTGAAATTATTTTCACAGCTAAAATGTTTTCACCACAATGCCCCCGAAGTTATTAAATTCTTTATTGAAAAGCAAGATAGGCTTTCCATTTACCATTTTAATTTTTATTGTCTTGTAAATTAAGGAACACAGTTATAAAGTAGAAGCCCAGCTAATAAAGCTTAAACAAGTTGTTAATAAATGAACTGGATACATAAAATCCTTAAACCACATTTTCATTAGCAGTGGGGCAACTTTATCCTCAATTGATTAATTGTTTCACCCACATAACAGTTTTGCCAAAGACACATCTAACATGAAGGTCCTAGGTTACTTTGAGCTAGAATCTAATATAGAACTGCAGAAAAGTAATTATACTGGCCTTTGAAGTACATGGCTGTAATGTACCAAAATAAATAAATGGGCTTTTAATTTTTATATATTTATTTTTTGAGACAGAGTCTCTCTCACTCTGTTACCCAGGCTGGAGTGCAGTGGCACAATCACGGCACACTGCAGCCTCAACCTCCTTGGGCTCAAGTGATCCTCCCACCTCAGCCTCCTGAGTAGCTGGGACTACAGGTGTCTGTCACCACACCCAGCTAATTTTAAAATTTCTTATAGAGATGGGATCTTACTATGTTGCCCAGGCTGGGCTCGAACTCCTGGAGTTAAGTGATCCTCCTGCCTCCGCCTCCCAAAGTGCTAGGATTACAGGTGTGAGCCACTGAGCAGAACCACAGAAATGTTTTATTAATAATAGCCAAACAATATTATCCTATTGGCCAGGCAATACAGGGAAAATTCTATCAGAAATTAAATTTGTGGGGATTTTACCCCATTCTTTGAACAGAGAACATCTAGATGCTTCTATAAATGCAGAAATCGATTTGACCTTGAAGCAGATCTTCCTTATTCTAGTAAAACTTGCCTGAGTAATTGCCCTTAGAATTACTAGTTGTAATTCCTGCTCTAGACTAGTAAACTCTGCTTTTAACAGTACTAGAGGCTTAAAGTGCTGTGCTCTGGGGGTTCACACCATTTTTACCCCCCAAACTATGTAGAACGTACATCCCAGGCCTGGCTCTTACATGGTGTTGCCATGAACACTTGGACTATTTCCTTGCTTCTTGGAGCTAATCCTTTATGGTTTACTGATCTTGTGCCTTCCATAAACCATCTTAACTATAACCCTTTCAGAACGCACTAGTTCAGATACTAACAGAGGAAACCAGAATCTTTCCCAATGATTTGATAGTTATCAAGGCCAAGCCTCTGCCATTGCAATAGTAATGCTCCTACCCACCCAGTGCCAATTCTGTCAACTTCAAATGTGTTGGCCATACCCTGACCTCAGTGTCTCTAAGAACGAAGTCGTTGTACCTCTCAGATTCATAGCCCTGTCACTGGTATGGGCCTGCTTTTCTTTTCACTATTGGAAATGGATAACTTATACTTTTTTTTTTTTTTTTTTTTTTTTTTTGTGAGACGGAGTTTCGCTCTTGTTACCCAGGCTGGAGTGCAATGGCGCAATCTCGGCTCACCGCAACCTCCGCCTCCTGGGTTCAGGCAATTCTCTTGCCTCAGCCTCCTGCGTAGCTGGGACTACAGGCACGCACCACCATGCCCAGCTAATTTTTTTTTGTAGTTTTAGTAGAGATGGGGTTTCACCATGTTGACCAGGATGGTCTTGATCTCTTGACCTTGTGATCCACCCGCCTCGGTCTCCCAAAGTGCTGGGATTACAGGCTTGAGCCACCGCGCCCGGCCAACTTATACTTCTATTATATGAAATCGTTCTAGAGAAATATTTATTGTCACTACATAAACTTCTGTATAACAAAAACTCTAATATAAAATAAGTGTATATAATGTAATTCATATACTTTTCATATGAGAGTATTTTATAGTCATTCACATAGAACTTTATATGTAAACATAAGTTTATATATAAATTTTGTAAACCTCTCTGTATTTTGTAGTGGTTATATATAATTTTATATATAAATTTACTTCTATATTAGCATTTCTTACATGGAAATTTATACAGTGACAATAAGTCCATCTCTTTTTTTTTTTTTTGAAATAGAGTCTAGTTCTGTCGCCCAGGCTGGAGTGCAGTGGTGCAATCTTGGCTCACTGCAACCACAGCCTCCTGGGTTTAAGCAATTCTCCTGCCTCAGCCATACCTAGTAGGTGGGATTATGGGCACATGCCACCATGCCTGGCTAATTTTTTTTTTTATTTTTAGTAGAGGTGCATTTCACTATATTGACCAGGCCAGTCATGAACTCCTGACCTCAGGTGATTGGCCCACCTTGGCCTCCCAAAGTGCTAGGATTACAGGTGTGAGCCACTACGCCTGGCCAAATATATCACAACTTAACTTCTGCATAAGACACTTTTTTCTCTGACCCCATCATTAGCCAGGGAGATGATGCAGTCCTTTGCCTAAGTGTATCTCCACATTCACTCAGAAGTTGGGGGACCAGTTGCTGATGCTTTACTGTCCTTCTGGCCCCTCCCCCATGGTCTGCGTTTCCTGTGAGTGGGATTTTCCTCTCATTTCCACTCTCTTGATGATCCACTTTCTCTTCTGTCTTCTGGGTCTATGAACTCTATCCCAGCAGCATTTAAATCAGCTTATGTATCTTCAGTCTTAAAGAAAACTTCCTGCTTAGCCACAAATTCCTTTCTGGTGACTCCCGTTTATTTCTATTTCTTTATTTCCCCTCTTCAGTGTCTCAGAAGAGTGGTCTACCCTCTGTTTCCACTCATCTGCTTCTCTCTCCTCAGTGTCTAACCCAGTGTCATCTGTCATCGTTCCTTCTACTTCCCTGACTTTTTCTCTCAACAGGGTCTCGTCACCAGTTGGCCGACTCCTTGGCAGCAGTGTTCTTCCTTTAAGAACATCTTCTGCCTGCACCGTCCTACCTGTCTCACGACAGTGGCTCAGTCTCCTTTGTAAGCCTCTCTTGTGTCATCATCACAGCCACACTTAGTGTCTGTGCTCCTCGGGAACTTGCCCTGGTCTTTCTTCTCATTCGACACACACAGGCCAGGTGATCTCAGCTACCTCCATGATCTTTTTATTTTTATTTTTATTTTATTTTTTTCCATTTATTTTATTGCATTTTAGGTTTGGGGTACATGTGAAGAACATGCAAGATTGTTGCATAGGTACACACGTGGCAGTGTGATTTGCTGCCTTCCTCCCCATCACAAACATCTGGCATCTCTCCCCTTGCTCTCTCTCCCCAACTCCCCACCCCCCGGTGTTGAACAATGAGAACACATGGACACAGGGAGGGGAGCACTACCTCCATGATCTTAATACCATCAGGTAGAGTTGCCTCCTCCTGAGCTCAAGACTGGAAAGTCACTGCTGACTCTTCCCTCCTTAGTGAAAATATTGCCGTCTATCGGCTGCCCTGACTCCAGAGTCAGGTTTTCCTCCTACTTTCTTACCGAATGTGTCTCAGTCTCCTGAAATCTGTCACTCTCTTGCTGAGAGCCCTTCCGTTGTTGGAATTCAGTGTGAATTATAAATTTAGGGGTACGTGGCTCCCACTGGGTGCTTCCCTCCTTGCACTAGCTCCAGCTATCCTTATCTTACTCTTTCATTTCTGCAGACCTCGCTCTGTTATCTTACGCTGCTGGAGAAAAATGTATATAACCTGAAGCCATTCTGGTTTATGAACTCCAGTCTCTACTGGTCTAAGAAGTTATTTCAAATGTCCATGACTCCTCAACCCTCAGTATTGTCACCTTTCTCCTGCCAGTTGACTTTGCCATCTCCTTCATGGAAAAAGAAAAAAGTGACTCTATCATGCTAGAATTTTTTGAACCTCTTTCTTAACACTGAGAACTTTATCTCGATGGGAACCTATCCTTCTTCTTTATTCTCTGTCCCAGGTAAGAAAGATGCTTCTACCTCTTTAAGCCCAACCTGATCCCTTCCCAGCTCTTCAGGCACGTGTTTAACTTCTCTATTGATACTGGCTTTGGCTCAAGTGGTCTCATCCAGTGTTACACCTTTATTCTCTCTGGGAGGAAAAACAGCCCCTCCACTCCACATTTCCTTCTAGCTACTGACCTAATTCTCCTAACCTTCAGATGCGAGCCTCTTCAACTTCAGATGTGAGCTTCTTCAAAGAGTAACCTGTAATTGGGTATCCCTACTTCCTTATGCCTGCTTGATGACTCAACCCACTGCAGTTTGCTTCTGTTCCCTGATGGAATTGTTCTTTCTAAAGTTACCAATAAGCTTCATATTTGCCAAAACCAAAGGCTAATTTTTAACCTTTATCCTACTTGGTGCCTTCGTGGTATTAGACACTGCCAGCCACCCCTCCATGAAACATTTTTCCTTCTTTGATTTACATGACCCTAGTTTTTCCAGATGCTTCTGTCTTCCTAGCTTTTTCCTTTGCAGCCTCTTTGGGGATGACCTCTTTTCTCATTCATTCACTCAACAGTTGTTTATGAAACTGGATCCTGGAGCTGCAGTGGTAAGTGGGATATAATCTCTACCCTCACTGGTACAGGATACAAGAGAAACAAGCAAATCACTGTAAACAGTTACACATCCTGGTAAATGCAGGGAGGGCTTGCTTTGGGGGTCTGATCCAGTGTCAATGGTGAGAAACACACGACATCTGAGTCATGTGACGGTGTCATCCATCGCACTACACTGCATTTCCTGCTTTTTGGGAATATGAGATTTTGGTGAATGAATGCATATTCATCTTAGTCATACTCTTAATTATTTAATAATTGTCAGTCACATACCCTTTCATAATCTGCTGTTTCCGAATGTAGATATTTTTAGCCTTTTAATATGCGTCCTTCTTCTCAGTCCCTTGTTAGTAGTTATGGATAGACTTGGGCTGAAATGCATTTTTGTAAATCTTGAGTTCAGTTATGCCTTAGTTGAGCAGCAGCAGCTAGAACTTCCCAGAATTCCAGGTGTCCATCTATTTGCAGCTGAATTCCATCCGCTTTCTTAAAAACTGATTTCCCTATGTGGCTATCTAAATTTAGATCTCATGTGTTGGAGCAGGCAGCCTACTACAGGCACATCTCTGAACACTCCTTTGTGATATTCCATATTGCTGAAGAGGTGTGGGCAGAGTACACAGTTGGTCTGAGTCTGGCCTCCATCACTTCATATTTTGACAGGTTATTTAAATTCACTGGCCAAGGAAGCAAAACTAGCAAACCAGCGTTGAAACTTGGGCCATCTTACAGAGGTTGGGAGTTCACCTGTAACATAAGCCATTGTCTTGTAAACGACCATTGTCAATGGTGAGGAAACATTCTCCCACAGTGTGCTTCCCTAGCCACTCTAGAAGCACAGGAAGCAACTGGCCTTGGAGTGAGGCCAGTGCCTAACCTACCTTGGTAAGGACCGATCTAAGGCAGTGCTTCTCAACAGGGGTGATTTCCCTTCCACCCCCATCCCCCACCCCAGGCACATTTGGCAGTGTAAGAAACAGACTCACTTATTTCTAGAGAAGTCCTTAAAAGGTATTTTTAAAAATTAAAAGTAACTGGAGATTCAGAATTTTCTGGGAAAGGATACAGATCATTTATTCATTCAGCACATTCTGAACACCTGCTATGAGTCACGAGCCAGGGTTCACCTTCCACAAGTTTGCTCCTTGCCCTCAAGGAGACTATAATCCCATCTGCATTGGTGGTCCTCAAATTTTACCATGCATCAGAATCCCGTGGAGGCTTGTGAAAAACTCATTTCTGGGCCCTACTCCCAGAGTTTCTGATTCAGTAGGTCTGGGGTGGGGCCCAAGAATTTGCATTTCTAACAAGTTCCCAAGTGGTATGAACCTCGTTAGGGATCACACTTGAAAACCATTGCTCTAGGGGACTATGGAAAGAAAGCTCCTTAGTTTTGAGGATCAACATTTGCAGTATCTGTGGGACAGTTGAAAGGTTTGATTGTATCTGTCAGAATGTCTTTGGAAAAAGGAAGATTTCATAGCTCATGGCTGTTAGAGACAGACTTGGTGTTTCACTAACAACTAGGATTATTGCTAAAAGCCCAGACAATTTAATGCCTGTTTCTCTAAAGCCAGCAAGGTTGAATATTTTTTCATCTTAAAAAAAAATCTTTTTTACATGATTTATGTTTTCATTTCAATTATTAAAAAAAAATTCTGCTGAGGTCTTGGTGAGCAAATGGTTTTAAACTCCACACTTTTGGCTAAGAATGAGATGCAAGATATAGACACTAGTTCTTAAAATTCAGCACAGTTCACTTTTGCCAAGTGAATATAAACTGAATTGCATCATATTACAGAGAACAGAGTATCTAGAATATTGTTTTCTTTTTATTGTTTTTACCTTTCCATTGAAAGATTGTTTTTACCTTTCCTTGTAATCAGGCGCTCAAGGTAGCAAGGGTTAAATTTCTAGACTACCACAAATCAGAATTCACAAGAAAAGCTTTCTGATCCATATTTGTCTGGGAAGGCTCCAAGGGAAACACAAGAAGCAGCAACTCAAATCCTGTTCTCTTCATTATCCTTTTTTTAATAGCTCTTGCATGGGCTCGGTTTTTGGAAGTTGTATGCTGCTAATTTAGGTATATATGTCATTACAATTTTAGCATGGATCCTTCTCAGGCATACACAAGAGATGCCAGACATGTGAAAAAAGGAGGGAGCCAAGCACAGGAACCTCAGGGACACTGGCATAACTGTTCTAGAGTCAAAAACCACATGAACACATATGGAATTGATAGACCTGAGGTTCAACTCTGTCCTGTGCCCTGTTCCCCAACATCCCCTTCTCTTTCCATAACTATATTTTATATAACTCTTTAGGTAAGAACTAGAGCCATTAGGTCAAGGACTAAAAAGAGGCAAGGTTGGACCAAGTTTAAATAAGAATCAGGTAACAATTAGCTTTGTGATGGTTAATGAAATCCTTTGTCTCAGCATAGACTCTTCCCCTGGAAGTGTCTTACAAAAGCTGGTTGTTGGTGAAGTACGATGGAGAGTTAAGGGATTGGGCTAGATGACCTCCAAAGTCCTTTTATCTACAAGATGAATTTATAAGTCCAGGATTCTTAGGCCAACATGTATTGGATCGTAGATATGGACAGAGCTCTGTGCTAGGCACTGGGCCACAAGACATGAAAACATGGTCTTGACCCTCAGAGGTTTGCTCCCTAATCAAGGGGACCAGGTCGACAGACAGTTAAGTAAAACAAAACAAAATAAAATAAAATCAATAAAACAAAATGCAAAGGCATATAGACTAGGCATTGTTTCTTTTTAGCTCTGGAACTCATGTTGAGGAACACATTGATTACTTTTAGGGTTAAATTCTAGAACTGAGGAACAACTTATTTCAGTTAGAACTCCCTATGTAAAGATAAAGATGAAAACATGGAAAAAAATACCCTTTAAAGTGTGGAATTCAGTGCAAATTTTATTAGACTACAAAAACATATCATACAATTATTATTGTAGATATATTTATATAAAGTCATAAAATTTATGATCTTTGAAAAACAGCATAAGAAATAAAATTTTAAATTTGTTATATAAGTAAATTAACAGTGTCTTACGGATTCAATGATATGGTTTTTTAATTTATTTTTTAAATTGACAAATAGCAATTGTACATATTCTTGGGGGTACATAATTATATTTCCATATATATAATGTATAGTTATCAGATCAGGGTGATTAGCATACCCACCATCTCAAGTGCTTATTGTTTCTTTGTGTTGAGAATGTGTAATATGTAATAGCCTTCTAGCTATTTGAAACTATGTATTATATTAACTATAGTCATTCTACAGTGCTATAGAACACTAGAACTTATTCCTTCTATCTAGCTGTAATTTTGTATCTTTTAACAAATCTCTGTCACTCTCCCTTCTCCCTACCCGTCCCAGCCTCTAGTATCCTCCGTCCTACTTTTTACTTCTATAAGATCAACTTTTTTTAGCTCTCACATGAGTGAGAACATGCGGTGTTTAACTTTCTGTTCCTGGCTTTTTTCACTTAAAATAATATCTTCCAGTTTCATCCCATTCTATGAACGATGAAATTTCACTCTTTTTTATGGCTGAATAGTACTCCATAGTGTGTATATATCACATTTTCTTCATTCATTCATTGTTGGACACCTATTGTTGGACACCTAGGTTGACTCCATATCTTGGCTATTGAGAATAGTGCTGCAGTAGACATGGGATGCAGATGTCTCTTCGTTTTACTATCAAGGATTTGTTTTGTTTTGTTTTTGTTTTTTGAGACAGAGTTTCTCTCTTATTGCCCAGGCTGGAGTGCAACGGCAGAATCTCGGCTCACTGCAACCTCTGCCTCCTGGGCTCAAGCAATTCTTCGCCTCAGCCTCCCAAGTAGCTGGGATTACAGTTGATCAACACCATGCCTGGCTAATTTTTGTACTTTTAGTAAAGACAAGGTTTTACCATGTTGGTCAGGCTGGTCTCGAACTCCCAACCTCAGGTGATCTGCCTGCCTCAGCCTCCTAAAGTGTTGGGGTTACAGGCATGAGCTACCACGCCTGGCCTCAATGACTTGTTTGAATGAATTCTTTCTTGGAAGACATACGGGTATCTCCTGCTTATTGACATCTCTGGCAGCAGCTTCCAAAAGCTAATTTTTCTGAGGCCTTTGAAGCTTTTGGACACTTCTCCTATTGGGAAAATAGAATTTTTCTTTTGAATAATTCTCATTTCCCACTAAGCATATAAGCAACCTGGAGAGTCTTGTAAGATCCATACAGATTAATATTTCAAGCATAATAATCCTTATAGATTCCTTTTTGACAATGGAGAATGGTTACGAATATAAGTTTTTAAATAAGGACTACTTTTGAGGCCCCAAAGATTTGAAAATCTTAGTTATAAACAAAACAACATATTCCAATGAGATAGTGATATCTAAACTATTTTCTTAAATTTGTCATTCAAAGGTTGAGAATTTCTTTCTGAAATTTAGACAATATAGAAATGTTTGTCTTTTCATAAATTTAGGATGATTATTATAATTCTAGGCATTGTTTGTTCTGTATATTAGTGAATAGTCAATGCACTAGTTAGAATTGTGGTTGCTAATAGTCACAAAATCTAGTAAAAATGTGAGTACATGAACCCATCCTCAGGAAACTGATGGGACGAGTAGTAAATTTTAAGAGAAATGGAAGAGTGAGGATGGTTCCTAAGCTGGACACATATCTATTGTGGTTTATTATAGTCAATCATTACTCTAGGAATTTGTGTATATTCTACTCGTTTATATATATGGTAAGTTTCTAATTACCATACGCCTATAAAGTATTATCTTAATTATAAAGTGAGGAAAATGAGACTGAGAGAAGTTAAATTATGTGCCCAAGGTCATGGCTAGTGAATTGGCAAACTTAGTTTCAAAGTCAGGTCTGTCTGGCTCCCAAGCCAGTGCTCTTTTATGTTATCACATTGTCTTAATCTGGGCTCTCCTGAAAGCAAAGCCTGTACCAACGATTTCGAGGTAGGGAGTTTATTTGGGAATGTGACACTGAGGAATAGACTGTGGAAGACAGAAAAATGACCCCTGAAAGGAGAGAAAGCCAACCCAAGGGTCCCTTTCAAATTGGCAGCCATTATGAATATCTGCTACTTGATCCTGTGGGAGCTTCCAAGGAACCTTTTAAGGCATCTCAGAATTGGCCATCCTGGGCTAAAAATGAGTCAAGCATTTTTCTATGAGCTCCTGTCCCTCAGTGGTCAAGGGCAAGCATACAGGCCTTAACTGTCCCCTGTTTCCAGATTGTGCATGCCCGAGTACCAAGTGGTTCCCATGCGACTCCTGTGTCACAGCTCCAACCTAGCCCCGGGGCCAGAAACCAGGACGAGAGGCCAAAAGCAGGTACTGTGAGGTTGCATCCACGCAAGGCTAGATGAAGCCCACACATGCCTGGACACCACAGCAGTGTTTGAAATAAGGGGCGAAATTGAGAACACACGATATATTGCCCAGAATGTTTAGAGACATGCATCGACCAGTTATATTGAGAGAGTGGAATGAGAATCTTCAGTGTCTCATCATGCATTCATTCATTCATGTATCCAGTCACCAACAAACGCTGGGTAGTCTATGAAGTGCTAGAAGAATTAAAATGAGTTTCAGATACTACAGAGAAGAAAATAGACAATATGATAGTATCTAAGTGCTTCAGTAGAAGTATACAAAAGGCAGTAAAAGTGTAGAAGAGAGATACCCAGTGTATTCCGTGTGTGGACTGAGAGGGAGTGTGCGGAGACGGGGGGTCATTTTCCTAGAGCTTAGTCATGAAAGACAAATAGAAGTCAGCCATCTGGGGAGAAATACGAGCATCGACTATATATTCAAATTAAATTTTAGTATTTCAATATTAAATTTTCCTAAGTGTGATCATTGAATTGTGGTTATGTAAGAGGGTATCCTATTTTTAGGAGATACTTGCTGAAAAATTTAAGAGTAAAGTGTCATGATGCCTGCAAGTTACTCTCAAATGATTCAGCAAAGTAAATATTTGGGGATAGAGAAAAGTGAGTGAATGCAAGTGCGGCAAAATGTTAACAATTGGTAAATATAAGTAAAGGATATGTGTGTGTTTATAGCACTGGTCTTACAACTTTTGAAATTTTTCTGAAATAAAAAAAATGAGGGGAGAAAGTTAATTGAGGGCCATGGGCAGAGGTTGGGGAGGAGCAGTCTGGGATGGGCTCAGGAGAGGGACACCATACCTGAGAACACTTAGAGCATTTTTAAAATTGCAGCAGTTGGCCAGGTGCAGCAGCTCACACCTGTAATACCAGCACTTTGGAGGCCAAGGCAGGAGGATCACTTGAGCCCAGGAGATAAAGACCAGCCTGGGCAACAGAGCAAGATCCCGTCTCTACAAAAAATACAATATCAAATAGCCAGGCATGGTGGCATATGCCTTTGGTCCCAGCTACTCAGGAGGCTGAGGCGGGAGGATTGCTTAAGCCCAGGAGTTTGAGGAGGCAGTGAGCTATGATCGTACCACTGCACTCCAGCCTGGGCAACAGAGCAAGACCCTGTGTCTAAGAAAAATAAATAAATTGCAGTGGTTAAGGGGACATGGTGGGACATAAGTGCTCATGATAGAGAAACAGCAAAAGTGAGACAAGAGAAGGCAGTGATCTGTGTTAGAGTGTTGAGCTGCATCCTGAAGGCTTGGGTGACAGTGAATAATTTCATGCATTTTTTTGTGTTTTAGATGGTCACTTTAACAGCAGTTGAATAAGAATGGATTAGAAAGGGCCAAAACTGTGGCAGGAAGATGAGTTTTTATGTGATTACAGTAGTTAAGATGACAGATTCTATAGGCCTACAGGAAAATGGTGCCAAAGGTAAAGTGAGGACAGCTTTGAAACTGCAGAGGGCAGAAGAGTCAACAGGACTCCACAATTCCCTCCACTCAGTGAGTGCCTAAGAAGATGGACTTGGTTCAGTTCAGTGATGAGTCTTTTACACCCCAAAGAGAAGGAAGACTTGTGGAGGAAAAAATTTAGTTTTAGAATGTATTTAACCATGAAATAATGAATTAAGATGCTTGGTTTGTACATCAGGGGCTTGTCACCATGACTAGTACTGCTTGCAGTATGGCAGGTATTCAATAAAATTTTTTTAAACTGTGTTTAGAAATCATGATAGTAGATGGTAAAATGCTTTCTTCAGTTGCTGATACACAGGGGAAATATGTTGTATATTTTGTTAATGTTTTCTCCCTGAGGGCTAAGCATTTGGTGAACATCTGTCTCCTAACACCTGTTGGACGGGTTTACCTGGCAATCTAAAATGAACATGTGCCAGGGTAGTGCCACTTAAAGTACCTTCACTTTTTAGAATCTATCAGATGTGTTTAGAATCAGTTTTGACTTCCACCAGCTAGTTTTCTCAGTTTAGAAAGTACAAGTATTTCTACTTCTTAGTAAATGTAATATGTGACACTTGAATTTAAAGAATGTGCAAAGTAGGAAATGCATTGCATACAACTTGAATTTTCAAATGCAAAAATTTTCACTTGGGACTGAGTCTTATTCTCTGGAACAGGAATGACAGAACAGATACAGTGCCAAAACCAGGCTCACCTAGATATTTCAAACACACAGGCAAAAGAGGAGGTAGCCGGGTGTGTCATCAGAGGGTCTTCGGCATGGGAGCAGTTCTTTTGGTGGGCAGTGAACTAAGCAAAGAGGCAATGTCTAAGAGCTTTCCTTCACTTCCCTCCCACCACGTCAGGGAGGCTATGTACTCTCATTCCATTCAGCCATTAGCACTGGTCACACTGGTAATAGCTTCTCATTGTCTACTTTCCTCCTTGGTCTTTAGATAAGCCCCCTGAAAGCCACCCACCTTTGTGTTCCTAGTGTTTAGATTGGTCCCTAGTACAAGGTCACTGTTCTGTAACTTTTGCATACGTGAATGAACAAATGGACAAATGAACATACAGGACTTCCTAAAAGGATATCATAGCTCTTGCTAGTCATGACAGCACTAGTATTAACCTTTGTTTTGTAATGAATTTCAATTTAATGATAAGGAAAACATAGGATTTGAAAACCAGTGCACACACCTACACATATTTCAGAGTCTTTCTGGTGAGTTTGAATATTAATTTGTAAAATAATCTAACCTGACATGCTTTAAAAATTAGTGTTTGTGGCCAGGTGTGATGGCTCACGCCTGTAATCCCAGCACTTTGGGATGCAGAGGCAGGTGGATCACCTGAGGTCAGGAGTTTAAGACCAGCCTGGCCAACGTGGTGAAACCCATCTCTACTAAAAATACAAAAATTAGCCAGGCATGGTGGTGGGTACCTGTAACACCAGCTATTCAGGAGGCTTAGGCAGGAGAATCGCTAGAACCCAGGTGGTAGAGGTTGCAGTGAGTCAAGATTGCGCCACTGCACTCCAGCCTAAGGGACAAAGCAAGACTCCACCTCAAAAAAAAAAAAAAAAAATAGTGTTTGTGCCAGGCACGGTGGCTCATGCCTGTGATCCCAGTATTTGGGAGGCCAAAGCAGAAGGATCTGTTGACGACAGAAGTTCAAGACTAGCCCAGGCAACATAGTGAAGCCCCGTCTCTAATAACAACAACAAAAAAATTATTCAGACATGGTAAGCTGCACTTGTAGTCTAGCTACCAAGAGGCTGCAAGGACCACTTGAGCCCAAAAGCTCAAGGCTGCAATGAGCCGTGATTGTACCACTGCATTCAGCCTGGGCAATAGATGAGAATCTGTTTATTACTCTAAATACTATCATTATTACTATAAGAGTAATAGCATTTAGTACTAAGTTGTTGTTTTAGGATCTCTGAAATACAGGAATGCTGCCCCAACCTGGTCAGACATTTCTGATTCTTCTTTTTTTTTTCAGACAGTATCTCACTCTGTCATCTAGACTGGAGTTCAGTGGCGCAATCACGGCTCACTGCAGCCTTGATCTCCCAGACCCAAGCTAGCTCCTGAGTAGCTGGAGCCACAGGTGTATGCTAGCATGACCAGCTAGTTTTCTTATTTTTTGGAGAGACGGGGTCTTTGTTGCCCATACTGGTGTTGAACTCCTGGGCACAAGAGATCTTCCTACCTTGGCCTTCCATGGTTGGGATTACAGGTGTGAGCCATTGCAACTGGCCTCTCTGATTTTTTTTATTCCATTGAAATGAAAATTTCAGTACGTCAGGAAAGAAAGCAGCCCAAGGAAGCTCACGCTGTCCCTTTATTCGCTATCAGGGACAACGTTAACAGGGACTGCTTTCAGCAGTCTGCATGATGCCATTTACTGTCCAAGATCAGGATTTCCAAGACAGTATGGTTCATTTGGTCTTAGGAACAGATGCTGAGGAGTTGGTCCATAATCCACAGCAAAGCTCCGTAGGCACCTGATACCATGGAGAGGTGTTGACATTCTTATATGTCCCCCAGGGCAGAAACTGTAGGTTCTGAGTGACATCTTATCGTAATTCAGTGAGAACATTGAAAGACAAGCAAGCATAATTCTGGGCAAAGAAGGGCTCCCATCATAAGAATTTTACAAGCTGCATACTCTTTTATTTTGTAACAGTGCTTATAATTTATCTTTTGGAAAGAGGCACACAGATCTTGATGTAACTTATGTAATAGACACTGTTCGCTAATGAAATACCCTTTTCAAATGAAAGGAAAATATCCTACATCGGGTGCTGTATTAGTTCTGTCTCATGTTGCTAATAAAGACATACCCAAAACTTGGTAATTTATAAAGGAAAGAGGTTTATTTGACTTGCAGCTCAGCATGTCTGGGGAGGCCTCAGGAAACTTACAATCATAGTGAAGCCAACACGTCCTTCTTCACATGGTGGCAGGAAGGAGAAGTGCAGAGCAAAAGGGGGAAAAGCCCCTTATAACACCATCAGCTATCAGGAGAGCTCGCTCACTATCACAAGAACAGCATGAGGGTAACTATCCCCATGATTCAGTTAACCTCCCGCTGGGTCCCTCCTACAACACATGGGGATTATGGGAACTATAATTCAAGATGAGATTTGGGTGAGGACATAGTGCAACTGTATCAGGTGTATATGACCATTTTAAAACCTGAAACAGTAGTATTCCTATTGCAGATTTTCTTAGAAAAACACCATGAGATAAAATGCAACAAGCAATAAAATAGCATTTTATATTATGGAATGATAATTTTTGTTTTCTCCTAAACATAGGCGACTAACACATATCTTTTTTTTGGAGACAGAGTCTCACTCTGTTGCTCAGGCTGGAGTGCAGTGGCACAATCTTGGCTCATGCAATCTCTGCTTCCCGGGTTGAAGTGATTCTCCTGCCTCAGCTTCCCAAGCAGCTGGGATTACAGGCATGGTGTGCCACCGTGCCTAGCTAATTTTTATATTTTTAGTAGAGAGAGGGTTTTACCATGTTGGCAAGGCTGGTCTTAAACTCCTGACCTCAAGTGATCCACCCTCCTCGGCCTCTCAAATTGAGCCACTGTGCATAGCCATATCTTTATATTTTAAAACATCTGAAGTCCTGTTCATAAAGAGTCATTTCCAATGGTGTTGCTATGTAATGCTCTGTAGCAAACCACCCCAAACTCAGTGGTTTGTTTCAATATGTATCTATTCTCATACTCACAGGTCTTAAGGTTGGCTGAGGTTTAGCATCTATGGAATGGGCTCAGCTGTTGACTCTGCTGCAGGCTGTGTGTAAAGGAAACCAATCTTTAGTCAGTTTAAAGTAACCTTGCCCTGTATTTGGTTCATGAGGTTTTGCCAACATACATAATTATTAAACTTACACTGAAAATGTTTAGTAACGATATTTCTCATGAAATGGGAGAGTAAAGTGAGTAAACTTACAACTGGAGCAGTGCCTTGCCTGTAGTAAGTTCTCAAATAATATTTGGGAAAAGAATAAAACCATGGAATATAAAGAAATCAGAGATGATAAAATTTTCTAAGAACTGTAATTCAGCAAATCTTGGACAAAACCTGACAAAGCTAAGCAGAACGCTTTTTCCTCATTCCCTCTGTCATCAGTGATGTGAAGAACATCTCAGGAGGACTTCAGGCTTGGCATGGCCCTCAGACACACACATTATCTCTGCTCCTTGCCAAAAACCCATCAGTAATACTGAAGGCGTAGGATAGGGATAAAGAATGTTTCAAATGATGGAAGACACATAGACCAGTGGTAATCCACGGTATGAAACCTACACCTACAAGTGTATGTGTTGTAGGGGGCAGTTAAGAGTCAAGTTTTAAGGGAGTGGGGCCTTCAGGTACCCCTGAAGTTGGATTCACAGTAGGATTGAAAATTTAATAATTAATGAACTATTGTATAAAGAATAATTAAACTATACTGGGCATGGTGGCTCATGCCTGTAATCCCAGCACTTTAAAAGGCTGAGGTGGGAAGATTGTTTGGGGCCAGGAATTCAAGACAAGCCTGGACAACACAGCAAGACCCCATCTCTTTAAAAAAATACAAAAATTAGTGGCCATGGTGGCACCCACCTGTAGTTCCAGCTACTCAGAAGGCTGAAGGGGGAGGATTACTTGAGCCCAGGAGGTCAAGGCAGCAGTAAGCTTTAATTGTTCCTCTGAACTGTATAGCTTGGGCAACAAAGCAAGACCCAGTCTCTTAAAAAAAAAAAAAAAAAAAAAAGCATCACACTTCCAGATTCCTCCTCAAGAGTATAGTTAGAAAACCACTTCTCCCCAAGTATAAAACCTGAGGTTTAGTCTCCAGCAGTGTCCCTTAGAACTTTCTGAGATGATGGAAGTGCTTTATATCTGCATTGTACAACTAGTGGCTCAATAGCCACCTGAAATGTAGCCCGTGTGGCCACGTGTGCTGGCTGACACCTTGTCCTCCCAACACTTTGGGAGGCCGAGGTGGGCGATTCACCTGAGCCCAGGAGTTCAAGACCAGCCTGAGCAACATGGTGAACACCTGTCTCTACAAAAAAACACAGATTAGCTGGGCATGGTGGCACACGCTTGAAATTCTAACTAGTCAGGAGGTTGAAGCTGAGGCGGGAGAATCTCATGAGCCCAGGAGGTCGAGGCTACAGTGATCCATGATCGCACCACTGCACTCCAGCAGGGTTACAGAGTGAGACTTTGTCTCAAGAAAAACCCACAAACAAAAATACACGAAATATGGCCAGTGTGACCGAGGAAATACAGTTTAGTTTTAATTTTGATTCAAATAGCCACATATGGCTAGTGGCTGACATAGTGGACAGCGAAGCTCTAGACTCAGGGATACTGGGCCCTTCTGAGAATGGGATGGATTCTCTGGCAGAAAAACAGAAAAAGGGAGTAGAATTCTTCAGGTGACTGCTGAGATCTGCCAACCTCTTCTGTTACATGGGTCCCAGATTGGAGGATTCCTTTCTGATGAAACTATCCTGCCAAATTTATCTGAATAACAGAATAATATTATTAATATATTAATGATAATGTTCAGTTTTCCCAATAGAGTGGCCGGCAGCCCACCTCATCACCCAGCGACAGCACCCTCACACACAGCACTCTCAGTCAGCATTAGTTGTCATTTTGTTTTGTTTTGTTTTGTTTTGTTTTCAGACAGGGCCTCACTGTGTTGTCCAGGCCGGCCTTGAACTCCTGGGCTCAAGCGATCCTCCACTTTCAGACTCACATCACTCAGCGTTTTAAATGCCTCACTCTCAAATGCAATTAGGTAGCCAAGGATTACCATGCATTTGGGGAAAGCTGCCCAGCTGAAATGGAAATAAATGCAAACAGAAGAAAAAGAACTGAAACGAGACATGACAGGGAGCATGAGAAAAGAAGTTTCTTTAAGAGGGTAGATATTGCAATCTAAAACAAGATCAGAGGCTATATAACAGATGGGAGGCCAGGAGTGCAGAGGAACAAACATGTTTCTACGTTCAGGCCCCTCCTGACTCACCTGAATGCCAACAGAGCACAGTAAGCGCCAATTCTCTGCCTACCCTGGATCAGGCCCTACGGTTGCAGAGAAAGCTGGGAAATAAAAATGGAGGTACATCTTTAAGTGATGACCTGTTCTTCTGACCCACCGGCTACAAATCAGGGGTTCCCACCACCTTCTCCTCAGGTTCAACTGATTTGACAGAGCAGCTTACAGAGCTCAGGGAAACGCTTACGTTGACCTATTTATTATAGTGGATACGGAGGAATAGACAGATGGAAAAGATGCATAGGGCCAGCTGTGGGGGAAAGGTGCAGAGCTTCCATGCCCTTTCCAGGGGCACCAGGTTCCAGGAACCTCGACATTTGCAGCCATCTGGAAGCTCTGCGAACCCAGTCCTTTGAGGGTTTTATGAAAGCTTCATTACATAAGCATGATTGACTATATCATTGGCTATTGCTGATCAACTCAGCCTTCAGCCCCTCTTCCCTCCACAGCCATCGTGGGAGTGAGGCTGAAATTCTAACCCTCTAATCTTGCCTTGGTCTTTCTGGTGCCAGCCTCCATCCTGAAGCAACCAGTCATCTCATCAGCAAAGCAAAAGATACCCTTATTGATCTGGCCATTCCTAGGGCTTGAGGAACTATCACTTCTGGGGCAGAAGTGGACATTCCTACGTGGGGAGTGGTTGGTTCAGAACCTCTGACTTGTGTGTTCAATCCGGGCAGAGAGACATTGCTGGGACCTGCTGGGGTGGGTGATCTGCCCACATGGCAGTCACCTGCAGGCGTGGGTGCAGGCACACCTAGCTGGGGAGTTGAGTACCACCATTCTGGATGCCCATCCCCAGAAAGAAAATCTCAGACCAGTAAAGCTGTGAATGGAGTTTTGATCTGAATACCAAGGACAACATAAGCAGAGTTGCTGTAAGGATGCTATTGCTGCTGTCCGTGGGAAGAGCCCTTTATGCCGGAATTACTTCAATTCCAGATGGAAGGAAAAGCTAAGTCCAGTTAGTTTGATAGAGGCTGGGGTTTGGGGCTTCCTCTTTAACTGTAAACTCTCAGTAAGGTAGGGAAATAAATCAGAAGTCATGGGTGTGTGTTTGTGGAGACTTGCCAGACTTACTTTGTAGCTGGGGCTTCAGGACCCAGAATCTTTCAGCATCCTTGCCCTAGTTGAAGACAGACACACCCTCTCCCTGGTATCCAAACAAAGCTAGTTCGGGTGCTGCCTGAGTCTCAGGTCCTTAAATCATCAACAGGAGTACTTCCTGGATGGGCTGGGCTGGATCAGGTGGTGAGATATAAGTTCTCCTCCTTTACAGGGGAAGACACCAGGACTTGGAGAGTCCCACCTCCCAGTCGGATGCTCTTAAGTTGGTGAACTCTCTGAGTTTTAACAATTGGAACAGGCTGGGTGTGGTGGCTCACGCCTGTAATGCCAGCACTTTGGGAGGCTGAGATGGGCAGATCATCTGAGGTCGGGACCAGGCTGGCCAATGTCGTGAAACCCCGTCTCTACTAAAAATACAAAAATTAGCTGGGTGTGGTGGTGCACACCTGTAATCCCAGCTACTCTGGAGACTTGAGCCATGAAAATTGCTTGAACCCAGGAGGTGGAGGTTGCAGTGAGCTGAGATCATGCCACTGCACTCCAGTGGTGGAATGCCACTGCATTCCACCTGGAATAGGCAGAGTCTGGAGAATGTGTGTGGACTTCCCATCTGTGCCATATGCGCCTTGGAGAAAACCCACATATCTGAACGACCAAATCAAGCACGGGAAGGGTTCAGCCACATAGCAGTGCCCTGTGCACCTTGGTGGAAAGGAATATTTCTGCCCATTGACAATGTAGCTGTCCACTGTTTGGAATCAGTCAGCTTTGGGAGTCGCCACCCATCAACTTGTCAGTCCCAAGGGCACTCATGAAGCAGTCGCCCATTTAGTCTGCACTGGGGCAGTCCTGCATCGCAGTGAGAAAGGGAACGCTTCCACAGAGAAAGTGAAGGTTATGTGTCCAGAAGAAGCCAGACTGTGCCCCTGTGGAGTCCTCTGATGAGGCAGATGAAGAGTTTCTGTTCCTTGGGAAAGCCAAGGAACAGGAAGTAGAGCCAGAGGAACAGGAGGAGGGTTCATCCAGCCAGCTGGGCTGTGGCATTTTCAGGACCAGGTGAGTGACGAGGGGAAGACAGATTGGCCAGCACTGGAAAACAGTGGAACCTGGAGTGATAGGAGCAGGCAGCTTCAGAAGAGAAGCAGGTGCTTAGCACCTGGAATGGGAGGATGTCAGTGAAGAAGAGGAAGAAACGGGGATGAGGAGATGGAGCGGCAGTGCAGCACCGTGTGTCGGTGAGCACAGGAGAGGAGACAGGAAGGTGGGAGGCACAGAGGTGGGGGAGGGGCATGCTGGGGGGCTCAGAGCAGATCTGAGTACGGAGAGTCCAGACAGTGAGGATGAGATGGAGCCTCGCCTGACGCAGCTCCTCACTGGGAAGATGGGCCGAGTGGCCGTTCCTCAACCTGGGTCTGAAGCATTGAACCAGAAGGAGCCAAAGCAGGAGGCAAAAGGCACGCTGAGGAGGCGTGGCGCCCACTCCAGACTGTGGGAGACCAAGGAAGAGCGGGGGGAGAGCAGGCGGGGCCCCACACTCTGGATGCACTCCGCACCATAGATGAGAGTCAGAAGATCAGAAGGCGTGGAAAGTTCAGGAGCTAAAACGAATAAGGGTGCAGAGACGAGGAAGAAGGGCTCGAGAAGGAGGAAGCAGAAATTGAGCGCCTGCAAACCTGACTGAGGAAGAGCAGCAAGTTGAGCTTCGGGCATACGGCAAGGTCATTACCAGCAAAGTTGTTCAGGGCAAACATGAGAAACAAACAAAAGACTTCAATGCCCCCACCCTGGAGGATCATTTCAACAAAGTCATTCTTCCTAAAGTCATGCAAGAACTTTGGGCGCTCTGGTTATACCAAATACACCCACCGTGGAGATGGAGACACCACCTTTTTCTGCCCAACATAGGGCCAACAGAGTACCCAGAACACAAAGTTCTTCAAACAAAAGGCAGCTGAAACACAAGATGTCGTTGAGCAACCATTTGCCAAGAAGCAGAAGACTATGTAGGGGGCAACTCCTTGTTCTCCCTAATGTGAAACTCAAGGGGAAGTCTCAGCATCTGGTCCTTGATTTGCTTTCCCTGTTATTTACATGGCCCCTGAATCCAGCCTGTGGGTCTACTGCCATGCCTGTGATACTGCATAGCCCAGTTTTTGAAGGTGCTTTGTGAGATTTAGACTTGTGCTGAAAAATCCCCCAGAAAAGCACTACCCAGGTAGGATTAGAGGCTTCCCACTTATTTCCAGGAAATCTTAGGTATCATCCATGCTAAGATTTCCCTATTTACATGGGACTGTTCCGATTTTTAATTTTAGAGATGGGGTCTCACTACGTTACCCATGTTGGATTTGAACTCCTGGGCTCAAGCAATCCTCCTGCCTCAGCCTCCCAAGTAGATGGGATTATAGGCACATACTGCTGCACCCAGCTCTGAGTTCTGTTTTCCAGCCCCTTAGCTTGGGTCAGAAACATGGGCATGTAAGTGGACAATACCTTTAACCCTTAGGTTTAGGAGTAAAATGCCAGGAAATCTAAACTCACTGAAACCTGTTTTGCATTTTTGGTTGAAGTCCATTTTTCTAGATAAACATACTTTTTGATCCATTTATGTGTTTGTATCAAGAAATAAAAGAAACACCCCACCCCCAAAAGAGAAAGAAATGTACAAGAAGGAATACAACCTCTGTGCCAGGCCATTCCCAGTGTTTCACTGGTGCCCTGGGGTCCACATGCCTTTTTTTTTTTAAGACTACAGCATGCCAAATCTGCAGTAAATTGAAGAATGTCCGACCTGCCTCTTAGACGTAGAGTGTGGCCTGCACATCCAGGTTCATGACACAGGATTCTCTTTTGAAAATGATGCGCCAAAGTCAGATGTCAACAGAGGGTTCTACACACATAATATGGAGAGAGATCTCTTAACTCTGATGGAACACGTCCAATTGGCATGCTGGGGAACAGACACATCCCCCAGTGACATGCTGCTTAAATTGGCCTGGACCATAACCTACTATCAAAGGAATCAGCCCCATATTTGCTCCTGCTGGGTGAAAGGAGGGCGTCAGAGAAAAGAGGAGCATCCCTAGAGACACAAGAAGCCTACAGATCCGGATGATCCCCTTGCTGATCAAAATGTTGAAGACTCATATTATACAATCAGTGACCCTGTAGCGGATAAGTGAAAGCAGGCTTCAAC
The DNA here is from genome assembly GCF_009761245.1 of Sapajus apella. Classification (NCBI taxonomy): domain Eukaryota; kingdom Metazoa; phylum Chordata; class Mammalia; order Primates; family Cebidae; genus Sapajus; species Sapajus apella. Next base: position 4,294,843 of record NW_022436972.1, on the reverse strand, counting down.
CATGCCTCGTCTGGACCTACCAGAGAACAAGACTCACCACATTAGATGTGGATGGTCTGGGTGGAACAGATCAGAGAAATCATTTCTACCAGTTTGGAGAGATTGACAGTCACTCTAATGCAGAGACAGCAGGGTGCTCTCACCCAGTTTTCCACAAGGCAGGCTGCCTGCATGGCTGCTGAGAGGTCATTTAATAAGTTGATTGTAATGGCCACAGACTCAAAGGGAAATCAGGAAGATCTCAAGCAGCCAGAGGAAGAGAAAAAGAAGGATAAAACCACAGACTCTGGGATCAAGCTAGAGCATTTTCCAGGAATGCCATGAGCTCTTCCTCCTCTTGCAGCAGAAGATGCAGCGGCCAGCGACTTCAGCCCACCCCACGTGGTCCTCCAGCACTGTGGTGAACATTGCCCTGCCACCCCCACCACCCCTCATGCCATCAGGTTTGGGCCACACATGGTCCACCCAATGAGACCACCCCATTCCTTTCATGAAGGCCCCAGCCAATCCTTCTCAGGACCCTCAAAGGATGGGAGCTCATGTTGGAAAACACAGCAGTCCCCAGTACATTAGCACTACTCTGGAGCTCTGTGGAAGAAAGGGCACTTAAAAATCCCACTAAATGAATTTTGGAGTAAATATATTTTTCATTCTTTTGTAGTTCCCATGGTAGCTGAATATGCTCAGATATGGATAGTCGGTGAACGACAGCCATGTTTCTCCACATGTGTTCAAAGATTCAATGGCCCTCAAATAAGCTGCTGATGACACATCTGGTTACAAATACCACATGGCTAATAAAACCTAATGCCTGTTCCCCTCACCTCTGTGGTAACAAGTGGCTGGGTGAATTGGAATACCCAATAAAGTTACCATCTCAATTATATGTACATTTTGTACCTTTTCAGTGGAGGCGGGCAGGGTAGAGAAATGATCTTCAGTAAAAAACCCTTGGGCCGGCTGGGTGCAGTGGCTCACGCCTGTAATCCCAGCACCTTGGGAGGCTGAGGTGGGCAGGTCACTTGAGGTCAGGAGTTCAAGACCAGACTGGCCAACATGGCGAAACCCCATCTCTACTAAAAAAACACAAAAATTAGCCGGGCCTGGTGGCAGGCGCCTGTAATCCCATCTATTAGGGAGGCTGAGGCAGGAGAATCACTTAAACCCAGGAGGTGGAGGTTGCAGTGAGCCAAGATAACACAATTACACTCCAGCCTGAGCGACAGAGTGAGACTCTGTCTCAAAAAACAAAAAACTTTCGGCCTATTTTTATGTCCATGGGGTTATTTTTCTTAGTATCACCTTTAAAACAAACAAACAAAAAAGACAAAATTGCTAGTACTAATCACTGCAGTGGTGTGAGGGTGATTTAACTCTTTTGAGGTCACACCCTCAGAAAGGCAAGTAGAAACCAGCATCCAGCAAAGCCCAAATGTTTTCTTTCCTCTCCTTTTCTTCGTTTATTACTAAAGGAATCTGACTGATAGTTTTACTTATTTATGCTACCAAAAAAAAAAAAAGACAAAAATAAAAATTACTTTGTATTCCTATCAGTTGAATGAAACACAAATTTCATGAAGCTGTGTATTATTCAAGAAACCTGGTGTCTGGGATGAAATTATTTTCAACAACATTCTGTAAGACGCTTTCTTTAACCAACAGAAATGAAAAGCATGGAGCGTTTGAGTGGAAGACTTGTGACCTGCAGCTGGAACTGTGATCTTCCACATTCACCTTTATGTGTCTTCAGGGGCTCATTGGAATTCCTGCTCTGGGCAGAGGACTATCTGTTTGGATTTAGAAAGTTTGGGTGTTTAACTGTATTATAGATGATAAACGAAACTTGATGTTGTGTTAAAAAAATAAAAAAGAGAAGGGAGAAATCATCAAAGAAGTAATTCCAGCAGTTTTCACCAAACTAAAGAAAGAATTCAGACTGAAAATGAAAAATGTCTTATGCCGTCCAACAGAACTACATCCGTTTAGCAGAGGGCATTACAGAAACGTTTATGACAGCCCTATCTGTGGTAGCCCCAAAATGGAAATAGTCACAAGTCCATCCTCATTAAATCTGGATACATCAATTTTATATATGAACAAGAATGAATGAATTGCCACCACATGAAACGACATGGGTGAATCAGACAAAATTGATGAATGAAAGAGACCAGGAGCAAGAGTACATATTAAAAACATCTATACACATTTTATAATGATTGTATTTCTATAAAAATTCAAAAACATGCAAACTGATCTACGATACTGGAAATTACAGTAGTGGTTCTCACGAGGGGCAGGTAGTGGCTCTCGGTAGCGTTGTTTCTTAATCTAGGTATTAGATTAAGAGGTATTATCTAATCTAGGTATTACACAAAATGTTTGTTCATTTGTAAAATGATTTGTGCTCTTCTGTGTGTTATAGTTCAGTAAAAATTTTATGGTTTTTCTAACTTCCATATCAAAACACACCATAGTGAAATTTATGGGGATAAAGAGGAGATTCAGAAAGCTTTATTTGTGTCTGGGTGATGGTGGGTAGATAAAGGATCAAGGCAGAATAACATAAGACTTCTTAAAAGAATTACTGGAACTAAACAACCATGGAGAAATGCCTGTAACATTCCAAGGGGAAATTATGTCCAAACTGTCAATCAAGTGAGAAGGTAAAATAAAGACATTTTTTAAAATGTAGTCTCAAAAAATTTTCTGCCTATGCCCCCTGCCTCTGGAAGTTTCTAGAAGACATCACAAAAATAACAGGGAAGACAGAGGACCCAGGGAACAGAAAAGAAGGGAAGAGACTGGTGGCGCTGGCCTGTAGTCCCAGCTACTTGGGAGGCTGACCCAGTGGAAGGAGCTTACAGTGAGCTCAGATCACACCACTGCATTTCAGCCTGGGCGTCAGAATGAGACTCCATCTCAAAAAAATAATCATTATTTTTTTTAAATGTGCATATTGGAAATTAGGAAGAGGGGGAAAGTACATTGCATTGTGAGGAAAAAGCTGGGAAAAAAGTCTGAATCCTAATACCCTATAATAGGAAGTCAGTATTTATTTTATATACTACACATATATGTTCTTTTGATAATTTTAAAAACACTATGAGAAGAAAAATAATTGGTTCATCTGCAACACAGTGACAATTATTTATTGCAGTAACTTCTATTTAATTGGAAAATATAACATATTTTTCATTCCTTCTGAAGGAAACCTTTAATTTTTTATCTAGTTCTGTAGTGTACAAGGTAGGAAAATCAAATTTAAAATGTTTCCATTTTCTGAATTACATTATTGGCAATAATTACAAAAGTGGACTTATATTATTTGAGTGTGTTGCTTAGCTTTTGCCTGTATTCCTGTCCTAATTGTGAGCAGAAAATAGGGGTTTTTTGTTTGTTTGTTTGTTTTTGTTTTTTGAGACAGAGTTTCTCTCTCATCGCCCAGGCTGGAGTGCAATGGAGCAATCTTGGCTCCCTGCAACCTCTGCCTTCCGAGTTCAAGTGATCCTTCTGCCTCAGCCTCCCAAGGAGCTGGGTTTACAGGCATGTGGCACCATGCCCGGCTAATTTTTGTATTTTTAGTAGAGACAGGGTTACACCATGTTGGCCAGGCTGGTCTCGAACTTCTGACCTCAGGTGATCTGCCTGCCTCAACCTCCCAAAATGCTGGGATTACAGGCATGAGCCACCGTGCCTGGCCAGTGTTTTTAAAAGTGCATATTAATTCAAATAAGTGGAATGGTAAGATACAATAAGCATGGTACCTAGCTGAGAACATCTTTGCAGTCTTCCTACTGAAGCAATTAATCCTAGAAACTCTTTTCCAAAATTTCAAATGGTAAAGAGAAGCATGGAGGAAAAGCTGTTTCCCTTTTTTGTGTGTTACTGTATTAATCATCTTTCCAGCTTAGAGAAAGTAGCAGTACATACATAGACAAGTACACAGTTGTTTCCCCCAAAATATTGAATTTCAGAAGTTGTCTGTCATTCTCATAACCATTTTTGTTGTTTCAAAATCTCGACAATTAAGAAACTTGAGAATGAACTAAGCAAACAGTGTAGCTCCCTCCTTTTCAAAGTGCTGGCAAAGCACAGCACATCAAGTGCTGCTGGCTGGCTTGTCAAGACAGAGGCTACGATTCTGTGATAGGGCAGAGAGAGAAAGGCTGAGTGGGGAAGGTTGTATGGCGGACCCTGCTTATTCAAAGATTCATTATGAGAGCCCCTGCAGAAAAGATTAACGAATAATCTAATACTGACTTGTGAAATTGTTCCTCATGCAAGCATCTCTCTCCTCTTAGCATCTGTAAGTCATTGAACAGTCTCTCCAGTGCTGTAAACATTTAAGCAAAGCAAATGGATAGCACAGTGAAAATGCCAATCTCCTAGAAGCTGGAAAATGTCATGGAGCCTATGAAAGTGATGGTAGGAAACAGCATGCAGGCAGCAGCAACATGGAGGAAACGGGAGTGAACCAAGAGCCTAGTGACCAACGTGAGCCTCCTCAACAAGCCCAAGAGTGAGATGACCGCGGAGGAGCTGCAGAAGCGAGAGGAGGAGTAATTTAACACGGGTCCACTCTCTGTGCTCACTCAGTCCGTCAAGAACAGCACCCAAGTGCTCATCAACTGCCGCAACAATAAGAAACTCCTGGGCCGCATGAAAGCCTTTGATAGGCACTGCGACATGGTGCTGGAGAACGTGAAGGAGATGTGGACTGAGATACCCAAGAGTGGCAAGGGCAAGAAGAAGTCCAAGCCAGTCAACAAAGACCGCTACATTGCCAGGATGTTCCTGCGTGGGGACTCAGTCATCGTGGTCCTGCAGAACCCGCTCATCGCCAGCAAGTGGGAGCCACCTATCCCTGTCAGTCAACAGAACTCACTCCCCTGTCCTACAGAGACTGCTGCCGCTGGTGTTGAGAATAATAACGCTCTGTGTTTTTTTCTAGTGGAAAAAAGAAAACAGCATGAACTGGCATGGTGGCTCACGCCTGTAATCCCAGTACTTTAGGAGGGCAGGGTGGTGGATCACCTGAGGCCAGGAGTTCAAGACCAGCCTGGCCAACATGTTGAAACCCCATCTCTACTAAAAATATAAAAATTAACCAGGTGTGCTGGTGCATGCCCATAATCTCAGCTACTCGGGAGGCTGAGGCAAGAGAATCGTTCGAACCCAGAGGCAGAGGTTGCAGTGAGCCAAGATGGGTTAAAAAAAAAAAAAAAACTTGAACCACAGGCAAGAGTTTGACTAACAACATAGAAGAAAAGGGTAAGATAAGGATGATAACATAATAGGTACTTCAAAAGAGAATGACAAGAATATTTAAAACTTTAAGGGAGGCCGGGCGCGGTGGCTCAAGCCTGTAATCCCAGCACTTTGGGAGGCCGAGGCGGGTGGATCACAAGGTCAAGAGATCGAGACCATCCTGGTCAACATGGTGAAACCCCGTCTCTACTAAAAATACAAAAAAAAAAATTAGCTGGGCATGGTGGTGCGTGCCTGTAATCGCAGCTACTCAGGAGGCTGAGGCAGGAGAATTGCCTGAACCCAGGAGGCGGAGGTTGCGGTGAGCCGAGATCGCACCATTGCACTCCAGCCTGGGTAACAAGACTGAAACTCTGTCTCAAAAAAAAAAAAAAAGACTTTAAGGGCAGCCCTTGAAAAATTGACAAGCCTCTCCTGATATCTTTGTGGGGGAGAAAAATGACCATTTTAATGATCAAGCTATACAAGTCAAACATGAAGGGTATTACATTCTGGTAGCATCCATTTTTGTCAGAACAGAGCTTTCCCCCAAAGAAGGGAGCCACGGGAGGCTGAAGTGAGAGACGAGACTGAGTTTGGCCCGGGCCGTGGGGTGCACCTGAACTGGCTGAGTGAGCAGGGGAAATGGGACTAGCTCAGGAAGGAACTTGAATCGGAATGAGGAACTCGAGCCTTCATCCTTTTTACATGTTCACCAACCTGGGGAGATAAAGATAGTCTTTACCAGGATTTACTACAGCGTTTTCGAATTGGGGATTTTTTTTTTTTAATTATGTAAGGGAAAAATTTACAATACATTGCAATCAACTAACAGGAGTATTATTTTTATGACACTTCTGTTTCAGTTTTATACATGTGTATACCTGTGTCACAAGGCAAATATTGGTCTTACTGAGAGTCATGTAATACAAAATTTGGGCCGGGCACAGTGGCTCACACCTGTAATCCCAGCACTTTGGAAGGCCAAAGCCAAAGGATTGCTTGGGGTCAGGAGTTTGTGATCAGCGTGGCCAACATGATGAAACCCTGTCTCTAATAAAAATATAATAATTAGTCAGGCCTGGTGGCTCACACCTGTAATCCCAGCTACTTCGGAGGCTGAGGCAGGAGAATCGCTTAAATCCGGGAGGTGGAGGTTGCAGTAAGCCGAGATCACACCTCTGCACTCTAGCCTGGGTGACAGAGTGAGACTCCATCTCAAAAACAACAACACTGAAAACCAAAGTTGAAAGACACTGATATAGAGGAAGCTTTATGATCCTGTTAAAGATGAGAACCCCGGGAAGCCCTGGCTGAGCCACATTGGAACACAGCACCAGACTAAAGTATCTGGGCTGTGGTTGCACTAATGTCCCCAGGTTCCAACCCCAGCACCTCCCTGCATGGTGCGTGAGCCCGAGGGCCCATTCCTTGGCCCCACTGCCCACTCCTGCTGAATCCTTCTGTCTCCCCTGCTGCATGTGAATCTGGGTCTCATGGTGGAAAAAGTGTGTGTTTTAGGCTCAGCTTGAGCTGGGTGTGAGGCTTAGTTCAGCCCCCTACTTTACAGGTAAAGTAGTGGAGCCACTGTGATCCTCTGTTGCCTTTTCTGTGAAAGTGGGGGAAATAATACCTATCTTATAGGGTTGTAATGAGGATTTAAAAAACATGTCACCTTCAATCAAGCTATATTCTACTTCTAGGACTTCATCTCTGGAAGTACTCATATGTGCACAGATTCACATACAAAGATGGTTGATTGCAGTCTTATAAAACCAAACGTCTGGAAGGAGGTTAAAAATCTACTAAGGGGCGGGCACGGTGTCTCACACCTGTAATCTCAGCACTTTGGGAGGCCAAGGCAGGTGGATCACTTGAGGTCGGGAGTCCAGGACCATCCTGGCCAACATGGTGAAACCTCGTCTCTATTGAAAATACAAAAATTAGCTGGGCATGGTGGTGCACACCTGTAGTCCCACCTACTCAGGAGGCTGAGGCAAGAGAATTGCTTGAACCAAGGAGGCAGAGGTTGCAGTGAGCTGAGATTGTGCCACTGCACTCCAGCCTGAGTGAGACTCCATTTCAAAAAAAAAAAAGAAAAATGTAATAAGGGATTGATTTATTTCAAATTATGGCATAGCAATATAATGAAATACTACGCAGCTATTTAAAAGAATGAAGTATACCTAGGTCTACTTATATGGAAAGATATCTGCCTCACTACCTAGTGGAAAAAAACAAGTTACAAAATCCTGATCCCGTTTTTAAAAATATATATAGATTGTTGGACATGCATAAAGAAACACTGTAATAGCATAAATATGGCTACACTGGTTATCTTTGGGAAGCAGAATTATGAAGGACTTTAGATTTCTGTTTTGTAAAATTTTTTACAATGAGCATGTGTGACTTTCATATTCAGGAAAAGTAATTTGCTGAAAACACACACACGCACACACGCATAGGTTTTTGCTGAAAACACACACACACACACACACACGCGCACGCATAGGTTACCCAGCATAGCAGTGCTGAGTAGTTAGTGGTTGTTAGGAGAGTTTACTTTCAGCATGGGCGCTTTACATCTTTAAATATTCCTGTGGCAATGAACAGGCACTGTGCCTAGGGTTTCTGTGTGAATACATACCCTCTTTTCTTTATTCTTGATAGACTCATTATTTTAGTTGTGGCCTTGTTCTCCTTTCCTTCATTAGCTTTAATCAGCAGGCTCGGGGCACCTGTCACAGGAGATGCCATTATTCATTTTAATTTTTAAACTTATAGTAGCAATTTAAGCTCATCCTAAACATGGAAAACAAATCTGCAGTTAGTAAAGAAAAACCTTGAAGTCACCAATTTCACCATGCCTTTCAGTCCCACCACCCAAAGACGGCAGTGGTTCAGAGTATGGTCTTCACAGCTTCTGTGCATATGCAAGTGTGTGCGTGCACTTGTTCTTTGTTTTTTGATACAGGGTCTCACTCTTGCCCAGTCTGGAGTGCAGTGGCGCAATATCAGCTCACTGCAACCTCAACCTCCTGGGCTCAAGTGATCCTCTCACCTCAGCCTTCCACATATCTGGGACTACAAATATTTGGCGCCACATCCACTAATTTTTGTATTTTTTGTAGACAAGGTTTCGCCATGTTGGCCAGGCTGGTCTTGAACTCCTGGGCTCAAGCCATCTGCCTGCCTCCACCTCCCAAAATGCTAGGATCACAGGCCTGAGCCACCACGCCCAGCTTGCGCTTGTGTCGTTGCACAAATAAGATCATTATGCATATCAAAAAATTTATTTCTACTGCAGAGATTTGTGTATGCTACATCTTTTTTAAGAACTGCATAATATTCTACTTTGTAGATGTAATTTATTTCACCATTCCCTTATTGACATAATTTTCACTATTGTTAGCAGAGCAACAAAAATATTATTTTACCTATATCTTTGCACACTTCAGTGAGCAGATGCATAAGATAAATTCCTACAGGGGAATTAGCTTTGGTAAAAGGCTATCCATGTGGGTAGTTATCATGCGCATGACTTATATTCCCAGTAGTACATGTATGAGTTCCTTTTCCCCTACGCACCTTCACCTACACAACAAGCTAAGTATTCTTTACACAAAATGCTTAGAACTAGATATGTTTCAGACTTTCGATTTTTTAGGATTTTGGAATATTTGCATATACATAATATGATATCATGGGCATGGGACCCAAATCTAAACACAGAATTTGTTTCATATAAACCTTATACAGATGCCCTGAAGGTAATTTTATGCAATAGTCTTAGTAATTTTTGTGACCCATCGCGGGAGGTCAGGTGTGGGATTTCAGATTTTAGAAAATTTTTGATTTTGTATTTTCAGGTGAGGGGTGCTCCACCTGTATTCTGTATCATATATTGTTGTCTTATTATTGCTTTGCTTTGTTACCATTTTTAAATCTTTGGCAGTTCAGTATGTGAAAAATGGATGTCATTGTTGAATTTGAATTTCTTTCATCATGAGTGAAGTCATCATTTCTTCATTGCCACCATCCATTTGGAAATGTTATGCATGTCTGCAAATTTAGTTAGAATGCTGGCCTAGAGTTTGATGAGATGGTGGCAGGGAGATAATATGCTTACAAACATGGTCCTGGACAGAGTGTTGAGGAAAAGTAGAGAGAATGGATGGTGCATTTCAGAATACTCATGGTTTCGTTTCTGGACATCCATGGTGGGTGGGAGACATGTTGGATAGTGGTATATTTTTGTTCATTGAAGTCTGTTAGCTGTATGGCTGCTGTTTCAGCATCCCTGAATCCCTCGCCTGGCTGAAATGGGCCGTCTATTCACCTTTGTTCAAAACTACAGAAATCATGTCCAGTATTCTCTATGTACTTTTTCTTACTGAAATATGGCATCATATTCACTCGGCATCTAGAGGAACCAGCACAAGTGAATCAAGTTTGCATGCACCACCCAACAGTGCCTCATATGCCTAAGCGATTTCATGGAACTGCATTTCAAAATCACAGTTTGAAACGGTCATGTTCCAAACACCTATAAAGAAACCTGAAAATGTGGCAAAATGTAGGCAAGGCCTTAAATGTAGAAAGAGTGTTCAGATAACTTTGCAAACAGCTTTTTGGTGATAGCTCAGTTATGTCTTGCCTCATCAGCTGTCCTTGGTGCATAGGACATCCATGACCCAGCATATGTCGATGATAAAGTTTGTTCCAATACACATTATTTCTTCCTTTCAGAACGAGTGGCCTTGGCAGATGTGAAACCTCTCTGAGCAGGGACTGTCACTAAAGGGGGCATGCAGAGAGACTGTGTGGGGTCACATTGTGATGGAGACGTCGGTGAAGGAACTCACAGTTACCAGTGGCTTTTCCATCATTTTGGATGTCTTCACTGGTTTCTTCATTTCACCATCCAGAAATATCGAATTATAAAGAACACAATTCTTTCTGACTACCCAAGACATCCAAAATTCAATCTTATGCAGACTTTGGTTGAGGACATTTTCCCTGATTCTTTTGCAGCTTCCAAGTCCACTAGTTCTCCATGTTTAACCTATCAGCTGCTCTCTGTGGATTTCGTGCCTTGAGATGTTATCTTCCAAACACACAGCATACACAACTAACTTGTTGTTTCTCTTTTTAGAAAATTAAGCAGATCTGCATATAACTACATAGACAGGCCTCTGGTCAACCAGAGGCAACAAGCATGACCTCACATGTTTGTGTGAACTCAGTCAAAAGCAAGGGAATGCAATACAGTAGTCCTTTTATGGGTTAATATGATCTCACCCTCCCCCTACCACAGCAGTGATCTTTCTGTTCCTAAAAAGGGCAGAGCCCTGGGCTGGGAACCCCTTCAGTTATCCCTTCTGAATGGTGCAAATCTTCATCCCATCCCTCTGATGGTCCCAGTTGGTTTTAGTTGACCGTGAAAGAAGGTAAATGCTTCAAGATCACGCACCTCCACCCCCACCTGAAAAAAGACATTTCGCATTCACGTTTTGCTGGTGATGGGAGCCCTGAGTCAAAATCTGTATGTAGAAAACAGCCCAGGAGATGGATTGCCCGGTCACTGGCACCACAGCGCGCTGCGTTCCCTGCTCTGGGTCAGGTTGTTGAGACCGCATGAGGATGCGCTGCTGTGAGAGTGTCTGCTTTTCCCAATTTAGGTTCATCAGAGTGCATACATCCACTGACAGCTCTCTTCAATGGTGGTTCTCAACTTTAAATAAAATTTTGAAATAATTAACACCTGGTTTGCTTTTTAAAAATTTCAATTTTAAAAAAGATAGGGCAGCAGGAGGGTGTAGATTGGGGGCTATGGAAGGCATTCTAATATGGGGGAAAAGCACACATCTTTGAGTTTGACTTTGAACCCTGACTTCACTAAATATTTGGCTCTATGACCTTGGGAAGGTTATTTTTAAGCTTTGATTCCCTTCTCTGGGAGTAGGAATAAGACTCCCTTGCAGTCTTGTGGACATTTATTAATAATAACTGTGAAACAGCACAGCTTAGGACTGGGTGTGGGGTCAGGGCTGAGTAAAGGTGAGCCTGCCCGTCTCCTCTCCATCTCTGTTTTATGTCACACTGTATCGGAGTCTTCTGTTTCTGCAGTTAAGGGCAGCACTGGATGTTGCAGTGGTGCTGACCCTAAGGAAGTGACAGCCCACTTCCTCAGGGAAGTGGTGACGTAGATACAGGCAATCATATCTCATTCATAGATATGGGGAGTCCCCAGCTTCTTTGTGGACCACCGACATCTGAGAAAGGTGGGAAGGGGCTCAGAGGTAGGAGCTACCACCCCAGCCTCAGGTGTTACTCACCGAGCTGCACTGCAGTCTTAGGGTGGGGGCGCAGACAGGGGGACCCTCCCCCCATCCCTGAGAGGTTCCTTCCTCCGTGAGCTGACAGGCTCAGCACCAGATGCACAGCCACTGCGGCCCCTGCTCTGTGCGGACTCTTGAGCCTCCAGCGGGGAATGACCCATGCTACTTGTCAAACGCAGGCTTGGCCCCTTCAAGCTCCCCCTCGCCAAGGAGTCTGCATGGCTACAGGATGCAAAGTCAAAGGCCATCAGAAGGATATGTGGAAAACACTGCAGTTAGAAATGAGCAGACATTCCTGATGGAGCGTGGACCTCAGACTGATTGTGATCTGAGACATAACAGTGCCAAGGCACTGCTAAATCACTAAAACACTTGTGGACAACAGCAAGAGAAAGACACAGGCTCTCGCATAGGCAGGCTCTGTGGGATGGAGGGAAGCAGGCGCTTTGGTGACAAAGGGTGCAGGCCCCTTTCTGGTTGTCTTGGGACAAGTCATTTAGTGGTAGTGGAGCTAGGGCTCGTGGTGGCAGTCTTGCTGTCCCCCCATATCAAGGTCTTGCTGTGTGCCAAGCACTCTCAAGCTCCTCAAAGACATCATGTCCCAACAGCCCTATGAGGTGGGTACTATGATTATGCCTATTTTAATTTTAATTATTTTTAGGTTATCTCAAGGTTGCAGAGCTCTCTGTTTAGATGAAGAATCTCAGACTCAGAGGTGAAATGATAGGCAGGTAGAACCAGTCTCACTATTTTCTGTCTAATGTCTCTTAGCCTTCATTCTCACCTGCAAAATGGGGATAAAAAAACACAATCTCATAGAGTTAGAGAAATAATGAATAATTCACAAGTCTGTGATATGAAATAAGTGTTTGGGCTCATGCCTGTAATCCCAGCACTTTGGGAGGCCAGGCAGGCAGATCACTTGAAGTCAGGAGTTCAAGACCAGCCTGGCCAACATGATGAAACCCCATCTCTACTAAAAATATAAAAATTAGCCAGACATGGTGGCACACACGTGTAATCCCAAATACATGGAAAGCTGAAGCAGGAAGATTGTTGAGCCTGGGAAGTTGGGGCTGCAGTGAGCCACTGCACTCCAACCTAGGCAATAGAGTGAGACCCCCATCTCAAAGAAAAAAAAAAAGCCTAACAAAAACAAGTGCCAAATGCAACACTGGGTGTTACAGTAGCAGCTCCTGTAAGCAGGGGACAGCCTGAGTGTGGCTTACATGTGGAAGGGACACTGGTCCTTTCAACCACACCGGCATATGCAGAGAGCGAGCCTTATCCTAAAATCTTGTTGTTGTACAAAGAGTGGTACCATCTTTCGGACAAATCCTGAAAAAAATATATTTGGCTTCAGTAGGTATACCACGTGCTGATTAACCTAGCTCACTCTGTAACTCCAGTACGATTTTATGGTCCAATAATTCGAAGCCAATTTTTCCTAGTGAAGTAGGAAAGCTTTATTTAGAGGCCTTTTCCGTTGCTCAGCCGGGGTTTTGAGCAATGTTTAGAGTTTCTTTGACTGGGAAAGAGTGGTGCTGTAGCACTTAACCTCCAAGGAGATTATTCCATAAAATATTGATTTTTATGCACAAAAAGGAGATAGTTCATGAATAGAAAATGTAAGCATAAGCAAAATGTTTTCAGTCCTCTCAGTTCATAAACACAAAAAATAATGAATCCTGTTACCAACTGAGGCTGATGTCTGCTGTACCTACTGGGAAATAGGCAGAACTAGAAAATTATCCTTCCCCAATGTCTATAACTGCAAGAAATGTTGTACCAAAAGTAGACCCACCTGGATGGCACAGCCTTTTCCTGTAGGCTGTGAGGCTGTAGACTTTGTTGCAAGTTGGGCCAGGCACAGTGGCTCACGCCTATAATCCCAACACTTTAGGAGGCCGAGGCGAGTGGATTGCTTGAGCCCGGGAGTTCTAGACTAGCCTGGGCAACATGGTGAAACCCTGGCTGTACTAAAAATACAAAAATGAGCCAGGCACGGTGGTGCGTGCTGTTGTCCCAGCTATTCAGGAGGCAGGGGTGGGAAGATTGCTTGTGCCTGGGAAGCAGAGGCGCACCACAGCACTAAAGCCAGGGCAACAGAGCAAGACCCTGTATCAAAAAAAGAAAAAGAAACAAATTATAGACTTGTTTGCCTCCATAACCCAAGCTATCACTGAGCCTTTTCCTAACGTTTCCCAATATCAGATCCATCTTACTGAGCTGTTGCAGACCAAAAATACGGTTTCACTAGCTATGGCTGTCTTGCAGATGCCAGCAGCCATGCCACATCACCTAAAGTGGTGGTGTCATGCTATGTCCTGACAGCATTTTTGCACCCAGCCCTCCCGCTCCCCATTTTATCTCTAATTCGTCATCACTCTTGACCTTACTCTATCGCCGTTAGGTAGCTATCCTGGGGTTGAAACAGCCTGGAGGGCTAAAAGGGCAGTGGTCGCAGAATCTAGAAGCAAGGTTATGGCCAGGCACAGTGGCTCACACCTGTAATCCCGACACTTTGGGAGGCTGAGGTAGAAGGATTACTTGAGCCCAAAAGTTTGAGACCAACATGGCAAGACCCTGTCTCTACAAAAAATAAAAAAGTTAGCTGGGCATGGTGGCAGGTACCTGTGGTCCCCGCTACTCAAGAGGCCGAGGTGAGAGGGTCACTTGAGTCCAGGAGTTCAAGACTGCAGTGAGCTATGATCATACCACTGCACTTCAACCTGGGTGACAGAGCAAGACCCTGTCTTACCAAAAAAAAAAAAAAAAAAGAAGGTATCATGATTATGTTTTAACTCCATTGTCACTAAGCTATCTTGAGCAAGTCAGTGAATTACTCTTAATGTTTATTTCATTGACTGTATATAAGGAATGTTGACAGATGTTGTGAGGATCAAATGAGAAAATGAAGTGAAAGTGCTGTAAAAATAAGTGCAATGTCATAATGAGATCTCAGTTCACATCCACTAGGATGGCTCTAATCAAAAAGACAGATAATAACAAGTGTTGGGTGAGTATGCAGAGAAATTGAAACCCTCGTACATTGCTGATAGGATTGTAAAGTGGTTCCTCTGCTTTGGAATACAAGGTGGCTCTTCTTCAAACAGGTAAATATAGACTTACCCTGTAATCCAGCAGTTCTGCTTCTAGGGATGTACCCAAGAGAAATGAGAACATGTATCTACACAAAACCTTGTACATGAATGCTTATAGCAGCATTTATTCATAATGGCCAAAAAGCGGAAACCACCCAAGCGTCCATCAACTGTTGAGTGAATAAATAGAATGTCGTATATCCATGCACCTGAATATTATTCAACAATAAAAGGGTATGAAGCGCTCATATGCTACAACATGGATGACCCTTGAAATCATTATGCTAAGGAAAGGAAGCCATCCATGAAAGACCACATATGGCAATTCCACTTATACAAAATATCCAGAATAGGCAATCCATAGAGAGAAAAAGTAGATTAATGGTGGCCAGGGGGCTCAGTGTCAGGGGAGGAATGGGTATAACTGCTAATGGGTCCAGGATTTCTTTTTGGGGTAATGAAATAGTACTAAAATTGATTTATCAGTATATTCTAATATACTAAACTCCATTGAATTCTTCACTTTGAATAGATTGTATGGTATGTGAATTTCATATCAATAAAGCTGTTATGGGAAAAAATAAGGGCAACACAAAGGCCATTAATAATAATACTGGGTTTTCAGCAAATGACCAAATGGAACTGAACTCCAGCAAAGATCAATTCTGGGCTTCATCAACCTAGTACCAATATGTCTGAAATTCAGGATGCATCTTATAACGGAAGACGTCTCACAATCTGCTAGCCAGGCCGCAGTCGTCATTGCTTGCGTGTCCATGAACCTCAAAAGCACCAGTGTCCAAACTTAGAAAATGGGTATCAGTTGCTTGGAATAAAATCCCAGAAGGAAGAGTGAAGCACTCCTTTCCTTCCCAGGAACCAAACATTTACGGGAAAAGAGGTAGGAAGAATGATAAATCATCACGTGCTTGGCAATAATGTTGAAGCAGGAATCAAAAATAGGCAACCAAAGAGCCCAGCCCCAAGAGCTTTTAGTACTGCTGGGTTCTCTTAAGAAATGCTGCATCACCAATGCCCTTGGTGGCACAGAGGATGATATTGAGTGAATAAGCAGCGAAGTAGACTCTGAGTCAAACAAGTGATTCACAAGCTGCGATTCTGAATGAGAAGACAATTTAGGAATATTTGATTTTATTTATTTACTTATTGAGACAGAGTCTCACTCTGTGGCCCAGGCTGAAGTGCAGTGGCCTGATCTCAGCTCACTGCAACCTCTGCCTCCCAGGTTCAAATGATTCTCCTGCCTCAGTCTCCTGAGTAGCTGGGATTACAGGCATGCACCACCATGCCCAGCTAATTTTTGTATTTTTAGTGGAAACAGAGTTTCATCATGTTGGCCAGACTGGTCTCAAACTCCTGGCCTCAGTGATCCACCCACCTCGGCCTCCCAATGGGCTGGGGTTACAGGTGTGAGCCACCGCACCCGGCCTATTTTTATTTTTTTTCGAGATGGAGTCTCGTCCTGTTGCCTAGGCTGGAATGCAGTGGTGTGATCTCAGCTTACTGCAACCTTCATCTCCCAGGTTCAAGTGATTCTCGTGCCTCAGCCTCCAGAGTAGCTGGAATTACAGGCATGTGCCACCATGCCAAGCTAGGTTTTGTATTTTCAGTAGAGATGGGTTTTCACCAAGTTGGCCAGGCTGGTCTTGAACTCCTGGGCTCAAGTGATCCTCCTGCCTCAGCCTCACAAAGTGCTGGGATTATGGACATGAGCCACTGTGCCTGGCCAAGAAGACAATTTAGGAATATTTTAAATCAATTTATTTCACCTAGATTTTCCTTTTTATGTATGCAAAAGAGTGTTAAATGTTTCAAAAATCTAAGTCTAAAAGAGCAATTTCAAAAAGTATAAAATAACATGGTAAGTGATAAGGAGCATCATCTCATAGTTTCACGGGAGCATTTTTCCTTTCTGAGGACTACATAATATAATCCTGCAATCATCATATTTGGTACTTATTATGAAAGATAGTTCTTAAGGGTGACAGTAACTATTTTCTAAGTTCAATGTGACATCTCTAACTGCTAGGCTGAATTTTTTTTTTTTTTTTTTTTTGAAACAGAGCCTCACTCTATCACCCAGGCTGGAGTGCAGTGGTATGATCTCAGATCACTGCAACCTCTGCCTCCTGGGTTCAAGCAATTCTCCTGCCTGTCTCCTGAGTAGCTGGGACTACAGACATGTGCCACCATGCCTGTCTAATTTTTGTATTTTTAATTCAGATGGGGTTTCACCATGGTGGCCAGGCTGGCCTTGAACTGCTGACCTCAAATGATCTGCGTGCCTCAGCCTCCCAAAGTGCTGGGATTACAGGCGTTAGCTGCCACGCTCAGCCTGAAAATTATTATAGCATAATTTTCACTACTCAGGCATTGAGATTAGTTGGCATTTGTTTCAGGACTGTCATAGAATATTTATTTGGGCTGGGCACAGTGGTTCACACCCATAATCCCAGCCTTTTGGGAGGCCAAGGCAGGAGGATCATTTGAGTCCAGAAATTCAAGACCAGCCCACATCTCTACAAAAAAAAAAAAAAAAATAGCTGGGTATGGCATATACGTCTGTGTGTGTGTGTGTGGTCCCAGCTACTTGAGAGACTAAGGTGGGTGAAGCCTGGGAAGTTGAGGCTGCAGTGAGCCATGCTCGTGCCACTGCACTCCATTCTAGGCAAGAGAGTGAGACCCTGAATTTAAAAAAAAAAGTTTCTGTGAGTGTTAAGAGCTGTGTGCTTTCTGTTGCTCCCTTACTCTGTGTCAGGCACTGTACTAAATGCTCTTCATGCATTTTTCGTTGGCATCTAACAACAATAATATGTGGAAAGTATAATACAATTTCCTATTTTACGGAAGAGGAAACTGAGGTTAAGGAATATGAAATAGCTTTCCCAGAGTCCTTCAGCACCTAAATGACAGAGCTAGGTCCTGGATCTGTCTGACTCCAAAACATCGTGCCCTTGATGTTCAGCCAGGACACCTTTATGGCTGACCTGAATTGGGTCTTAAAAATCACAGACAATTAAACACAAGGGGAAACAGGAAAAGGCAGTTGGGGATAGAAGTGTTTTGTTTTGCTTTTTCAGACAAGGTCTCAGTTGCCCAGGCTGGAGTACAGTAGTGTGAACACGGCTCACTGCAGCCTTGAATTCCTGGGCTCAAGTAACCCTCCTGCCTCAGCCTCTCAAGTAGCTGGGACTACAGGCATGCGTCATCACACCTGGCTATTTTTTTATTTTTAGTAGAGATGAAGTCTTGCTATCTTGCTCAGGCTGGTCTCAAACTCTTAGACTCAAGCAGTCCTCCCACCTCAGCCTCCCAAAGTATTGGGATTAGAGGCCTGAGCCACCCTGCCCAGCCAAATATAGAAGTTAGAGGGGGTTTGCAGACTTCTGTTCTTTCTCTCACTACACTAACAGTCAACTTGGCCAGCTCTGGGTTTTCCATGTTACTCAGTGGAAGTCAAAGCAAACACAAGTGAGAATCTATAGTTAGAGGTTCCAGTGTTCTCTGGTAAATTCTGTGGGTGCGGTATAAAATAAAGTTTCTGTCTGTCACCTTTATTGTCCCAGCATTCTGGATTGTTTTGTTTTGTTTTGTTTTTTGTTTGTTTTTTTGTATGCTGAAATACCCACGGAGAGAACTACTGAAGGTTTGAGATGTAGAACCGGAGTAAGTATAACCTACAGCAAAATCCCAAATCACAAACTACAGAGCTCTAAAGACTCTCAGAGGCCAGGCACAGTGGCTCACGCCTGTAATCCCAGCACTTTGAGAGGCCAAGGCAGGCAGATCACTTGAGGTCAGGAGTTCGAGACCAGCCTGACCAACATGGCAAAACCCCATCTCTAATAAAAATACAAAAATTAGCCAGGCATGGTGTCATGTGCCTGTAGTTCCAGCTACTCTGGAGGTGGAGGCAGAAGAATCACTTGAACCCGGGAGGCGGAGGTTGCAGTGAGCCAAAATTGTGCCACTGCACTCCAGCCTGGGTGACAGAGCAAGACTGTCTCAAAAAGCAAACAAACAAAAAGGCTCCGAGAAATTGGCACACATTAAAACCGCCTATGCAGCTCTTCCCAGACAGCTGTTGAATGAGAATCTCAGAGCGGGTTGGTCTAAGAACTACATTCTCAGTGGTTCTCAAAATAGGATTCCTGGACAACAGCTTCATATCGCCTGGGAACTTGTTAGAAATGCATATTTTGGCTGGGCGGGGTGGCTCACGCCTGTAATCCCAGCACTTTGGGAGGCCGAGGCGGGCAAATCACCTGATCACCTGAGATCGGGAGATTGAGACCAGCCTGACCAACATGGAGAAGCCTCATCTCTACTAAAAATACAAACTCAGCCGAGCATGGTGGCACATGCTTGTAATCCCAGCTACTCGAGAGACTGAGGCAGGAAAATCACTTGAACCGGGGAGGCAGTGGTTGCAGTGAGCTGAGACAGTGCTGTTGTACTCCAGCCTGGGCAACAAGAGCGAAACTCCATCTCAAAAACCAAATGCATATTTTGGGGTCTCACCCCAGACCACTGGATTAGAAACTCTGGTGGCAGGGCCCAGCAACCTGTGCTTTACCAACCAAGCCTTCCAGGAGGTTCTCAAACTTCAGCAGGTTTGAGAACCACTGAACTAGACCAAGAACTTGGATACGATCCTAAGGTCATTCCTTCTTTTTGGAAGTACATCACAGCTCTATTTCAATTTCTTCAAATTCAAAATATTTATGTTCATATTTTATATACTTGGACTTTTTAAAGCATTTATGTTTTTAAAAGCACAAGAATCCTAGCCTAAAATTATGAACCTATTTCTTTTTTTTGAGACTGGGTCTCATTCTGTCACCCAGGCTGGAGGACAGTGATGTGATCACAATTCATTGCAGGCGCAATCTCTGAGGCTCAAGCGATCCTCTCACCTCAGCCTTCCAAGTAGCTGGGACTATAGGAGTGTACCACCAAACCTGGCTAACTTTTTATTTTTTGTATAGACAGGGTCTCACTATGTTGCTCAGGCTGATCTCAAACTATAGACTCAAGCAATCCTCCTATCTTGGCCTCCTAAAGTGCTGGGATTACAGGCATGAGCCTCTATGCCCGACTCTGATTCTATTTTTCTGCCTCCTCCTTAACGTCGACTAAAAATAGCTTTAAAAGTTTGTCACTTCTAAGTGTTTTCTGCATTAAATTATAAAATATTAGATGATAAAACAACCTCTTATTTAAAAAATAATCCACTGTGGTAATGCACAAATAGATACAGGGTATGGCTGAAACTATTTTAGAAAATTCCTTGCTACATTTACTTTGCTGTATAGGTATTTTGTGAAAGTTAATACATTTGTTAAAAATCACTTTTCCAATTTACTGACTCAAGTAAAAAAAAATTAGTGAAAAGTTACTATCATCCATAAGGAAAGAAGGAAGACAGTTTCCCAGCTCTTGAATATCTTGAATCAGTTTAACTTCTGAAATACTCCTTGTAGTCCTACTATTTTGATTTAATACTTGGTCGGGAAGGGAAGAATTTGTTCAGGCCAGCATTTCCCAAATGGCATTTCTGCAAGAGGTCAAAAATTATTTCTCAAAGAAAAGATTTTGTCATAAGTACATTTGGGAGATGCTGTATTAAAAAAATTAAATGGGTAGATTCACTTCATGACTTTGTGGAGTTTGTAATATGGTAATATGGACTGTAAATCTCTGGGGGTGGGGGTGAAGGTGGAGTGTTGTGCATAGCATTTGCCAGACTTTTTTAAATAAAATTTTTTAGAAACAAACCAACAAAGCATTGTTTCTAAGGACCTCGGAAGTAGATTTGTTATATAGAATCTTTCTTTGTAATGGTAATTCATGCAAAGAAATTTTAGCTATAAATGCTTTTGATAATTACCTTAGTTTGTAAAATATCCTGCTAGCTGGTTTTTGGTGTCCTGAAAATAAAATTTAGCCCCTGGGTGTACGAAATGTTTTGAGATGCATCTCTGCTTTAAATAACTCCTTTTATGTTTTCTAAAAACATCCCTTCTAGAATAATGCGGGATTTTTTTTTTTAGCAATTCAATAAATAATAAAATGAACATGACAGATATTGTTCAAATTAAAATCTTTGTTAAAATTGTTTTTAATGTTGATAATAGGCAGAAACGGCCAGCTGGCATTATGACCTTACTGGCGATAAGATAAAGTTATTTCAATTACTAATATTTTCTCAGTGAATATTTATTGAACGTAATGTTAAATTATGTTTTGTTTAGTAGTGAAGGCTCTGAAGAGAAGTACATATTAGTCTTCTATTGTTGCATGACAAAAATGATCATAAACAGAGGCTTTAAATAGCACCCACGTATCAGCGCCCAGTTCTGTAGGTCAGAAGTTCAGTTTGGCATAGTCAGGTTCTCTGCTCAAGGGGATCACAAGCCCAAATCAAGGTGTTGGCCAAGTCGAGCTCACATCCACTTCCAAGTTCCTTCAGGTTCTATTGGCAGAATCCACTTTCTTATAGCTCCCTAACTGAGGCCCCACTCTCTTGCTGATCAGTAGTAGGGTATTGCTGTCTGGTTCTAAAAGCCACTTTGAGGCCCTTTTCCTGTGACCCACAACACCTTCAAGCCAGCAAGGGCGAGACCTGTTCTTCTTGTGCTTTGAATCCCTGTCTGCCTCTAGTGCTTTGCTTTTAATGATTTAATGTGATGAGGGTCAGGCCCACCTGGGTAATCTCCCGTAGCATTAACTTCAGCTCTGCCACCTAACACAATCTAATCATGGGAGTCAATTCTCATCATACTCAATCATTCCACCTGTGTTCAAAGGGGAATGGAGTCTCTAAAGATGGGCTCAGGGGAGGTCATTGAGGATCATCTTAGAGTTCTGCCTTCCACAAAGTATAAGACACATCCCAGTGCTCCCAAGTTAACAGTAAAAGGTGAGACTATTACCTTTTACTTGTTAGCTTGGGAGCAGTTAACAATGTCACAGGCATTGTGACACACACCTGTAGTCTCAGCTACTTGGGAGTCTGAGGTAGGAGGATGGCTTGAGCTCAAAACTTTGAGGCCGCAGTGAACTATGATGGTGCTGTTGAATAGCCACTATACTCCAGCCTGGGCAACATAACCAGACCCTCTCTCAAAAAAATTAATTAAGTAAGAAATAGATATACAAATATGACTAGAATGTATAATTTAAAATGAATACTGCAATCCGTGCTGCAGTTGTTTATAAAAAGGTGATTATCAATGGAAAAACATTGATTAGAAGGGTCACATAGAGGTTTTTTAAATCACCAGGTACAGCGGCGCATGCTTGTAGTCCTAGCTACTTGGGAGGCTGAGGTGGGAGGATTACTTGAGCTCAGGAGTTTGAGTCCAACGTGAGTAACATAGTGAGACCCTATCTCCTTAAAAAAAAAAAAGATTGAACTCGACCATGCTGGATCATTACAGTAATGGCTATCATTGATTGAGTTATAAGCCCCTTGTACAGCTCAGTACAGCTCAGTACGAGGGGTTTATAACTCAATCAATGATAGCCACTGCTATTATCATGAGGTAATGAGGCATGCTCATTCAATCCTTACAAAAATCCTACAATTATTCCCCTTTTGTAGATAAGAACCAGCTAGATGACTTCCACAATAGTCCAGATGAGTGATATCAAGGGCCTTAGGTAAGAGGTGAGCCATAGGAAGCGACAGTGGATGGGTGAAATTTGGGAAGGTCAGATGCAGTGGCTCACATGTGTAATCCCAGCACTTTGGGAGGCTGAGGCGAGAGGATCACTTGAGGCCAGGAGTTTGAGACCAGCCTGGGCAACATAGAGAGACCCCATAGCCCACATTTCTACAAAGGAAAAAAGGAATTTGGTGACTCAAACTATGGTTTGAATGTTTGTCACCTCCAAAACTCTTGTTGAAACCTTATCCCCAGTGTAACAGTATTGAGAAGTGGGGCCTTTGCGAGGTGATTAGATCATGAGAAGCCTCATGAATGGGTTAATCCATACATGGATTAATGGGTTATTGTGAGAGTGGATTCGTTATCAAGAGAGTGGGTCAAGAAAATTCAGTATTGGCCAAATTAAGGTTATCTGTATTACATCCAAGTAGATATGACCAGTAGAAACTTGGACACAGGCAGGCCTGAGGCTCAGCAGAGAAGTCTGTCCTCAGAGAGGCAGATTTTTGGACTCTCAGTGCTCTGGAATGAATTCAGCGCTATTTATTCACATTCCCACTACTGTATGCTAGGCCCTAGGAATACGGATATGAAGATACAGATCCTGCCATGGAGAAGATGTAAACTCACATACACCTGTGCAGATGTTGTGCCGTCACAATGAGCACATGCGTAGCATACCATGAGAGCGTTTACGTGGGATGACTTCCCAAAGCAGAGGACTCCAGGCAGATGAGAGTAAAACCAGGAGGGAAAATAGAAGAGAGATCATCTACAGACCATGTGAGAAGTGACTACAGAGCCAAAAGCTGGGGTGGCCACAGAGAAAATGGAATTTAGGTTAAGATCATGTTGTGTTAGTCCTGTGGGGTTTTTTGGGTTTTTTGTTTTGTTATGTTTTTGAAACACAGTCTCACCCTTATACCCAGGCTGGAGCGCAGTGGCGCGATCTCAGCTCACTGCAACCTCTGCCTCCCCAAGTTCAAGCCATTCTCCTGCCTCAGCCTCCCAAGTAGTTGGGACTATAGGTGCCCACCATCATGCCTGGCTAATTTTTGTATTTGTATCAGAGAGGGGGTTTCACCATATTGGCCAGACTGGTCTTGAACTCCTGACCTCAAATGATTCACTTGCCTCGGCCTCCTAAAGTGCTGGATTACCGGTGTGGCTTTATAATGGTGCACTCAGTATTGAGGATGCAGGAGACTGGCCCAAAAGGTGCACGGACTGTCCGTGAAGAGGCGTCTTACAGCACATTTACCTTGGGTCAGTTTACTGTGGTCCTGGAGCTGCTCCTTGGCTCAGAAATGTGATTTATTTGTTTATTACCATTATTATTACTGAGTGGAAGCAGCTCCATTTCGCAGCAGCAGCCTTACTTTAGCCAAGCTCATCAAAACTGATTATCCACACGTATGCATGCAGCTGAAGGCCAATGAATTTGGTCTGCAGAGGGATCTGCAACTGGCAGCCTGTCTGTCTGATCAGGGCCCCTGCCATAAAAAACAAACTGCTTCAGGATTGCTGTGGGATCAAACTAATGAAGGGCATTGTTAGGTGATTCCAGTGTTCACGCATCAGGGCCTGAACTGTCACGTTCATTCCTCGGGAGACGTGGGTAGGCTTTCTCATTGACTTAACAGATGGGTATTGCCTACTTTTCACTCCCCAGGCTCCCTTTTCTGACCCTTCTACTCACACTGCTCCCCTAAGCCATGCTCAGTGTTTGCCTCTGCTCCCTAAATTACAGACACTTTCAAACCCTATGTCCCTGATACTTCTCCCAGGTTTTGACTGGAGTTTCAGGTTACCTCGGGCTTCTCAGTCACTCATTTACAGAGCAGGCATCCTGTTGATTTACTCTTGCCAATTACATCTTTTTCTATTTTAAGAGACAGGGTCTCACTATGTTGCCCAGTCTGGTCCCCAGCTCCTGAGCTCAAGTGATCCTCCTGCCTCAGCCTCCCAAAGTGCTAGGATTATCAGCATGAGTCACCATGCCCAGCCCCAAATATGTCTATGGTGTATGGATTTAACCAGGTGCATCTCAGGTGACAACTTTAGATCTTAAAGGGCAGGCCACAGTCGCCCCCACAAAAAGAGAGAAGATAGACCAGGAGGGTAGGCTGAGGTTGAAAAGTCTGTGAAAATCTATCTAAGAAGATTGTGCTTTGTCCTCCAAATACTAGGGAACCTCTGAGGTGTGGGTTTGGGGCAGTGGGACAGCTTGATGAAATCAATGTTTGGGGCCTGCAGGTAAACTGCACTAGAGTAAGGAGAAACCAAAGGCCAAGAGCCCAGATAAGAAGCCAAGGCAAGGGAGGTAGATGGGACATGCAAGGCCCAGCCTAAGATGGTGCCAAAATCCCAAAAGGAAAATCTATGTTCAGTACACATTTCACAGACAGAAGCAAGAAGAGTTGGTTCATTAGTCTGTTTTCCATTGCTATAAAGGAATACCTGAGGCTGGGTAATTTATAAAGAAAAGAGGTTTATTTGGCTCACAATTTTACAGACTGTATAAAAAGCATGGCACCAGCATCTGCTCAGTCTCAGGAAGCTTTTACTCATGGAAGAGGTGAAGAGGGACCAGGCAGGTCATATGGCAAGACAGATAGAGCAAGAGGGAGGAGGAGGCGCCAGGCCCCTTTAAACAACCAGCTGTCACTCATTACCTCAGAGAGGGCACCAAGCCATGCATGAGGGATCCACCCCCATGGCCCAAACCCCTCCCACCAGGCCCTACCTCCAGCGTTGGGATTGACATTTCAACATGAGATTTGGAGAGAAGCAATATCCAAACCGTATCATTTGGTGATGGCCTGTAGTGGATAACTAAGGCGAAAGCATTGATCCCCTATTTTTCTTTAGCTCTGTGATTATTACTGGCAGCATTTCAGGTATTTTTAATTACCATTATACATCGTTTTAGGTGAGTATGTATAAGCACTGTATATGTGTAAAACCATATTACTTCAGTGTGATGAGTAATCAGGGTCTGGCTCCTCCACTCTGGTTCACTTTGTACATTTAAAAGAATGAGCAACTTGTGGCTGGATGTGGTGACTCAAGCCTGTAATTCCAGCACTTCAGGACACTGAGGCGGGTGGATCACAAGGTCAAGAGATCGAGACCATCCTGGTCCACGTGGTGAAACCTGTCTCTACTAAAAATACAAAAATTAGCCGGGTGTGGTGGTGCACACCTGTTAGTCCCAGCTACTCAAGAGACGAAGGCAGGAGAATCACTTGAACCCGGGAGGCGGGGGTTGCAGTGAGCCAAGATCACGCCACTATAATCTAGCCTAGCAACAGAGCAAGACTCCATCTCAAAAAAAAAAAAAAAAAAAAGAATGAGCAACTTATAAAAAACTATCTGTTGGCTAATCTAGACTCTTCTTTTCTCAAACCTCTTAGGAAGTGATGTTCCTGATACACACAATACATTTTGAAGAATAAGGAATGAATTTGGAGAGGAACTCAGGATAGTGGCCTGGTTGAGGAGGGCTGGAGGAGAATTGATCTCTCAATTAGTAAGCATTTATTAAGCACTTACTATATGCCCAAAGTTGTGCGAGGTGCTGTGGAGGCTACAAAAGCTATGTAACAGCTTCTTTTCATAAGGAACTTCAAAGCCTCTTCTCGAGTTAGATCTTACTCTAAGAAATAACCAGAAGCAAGCAACATAAAAGGAAATGGAACCGTGCCGCTAAGCCAGAGCATAGAGACCAGCGGTATTTTCGTACAAACTGAGTGATGGGCCTCTGGAAGCCATGTCAGAGAAAACAACAAGGTCAGAAGGACAAAAAAAAAATCATAGCTTGAAAGGAATAGGCAAACTGGGGCTGGTAAGTTTAGTAACAGATTCCAGAGGGATTTATCCTTTCTTTTTTTCCCAGAGGTTTATTCTTTGCAAAACACTTTTATGTGTATTAATCTCATTTTAGCTTTGACACAATCCAGCGAGGGAGGCAAGGTGGGGATTAAAAACGGGGAAAGGATTTGAGAGAGATTTATGATGTAGAAACAGCAGGATTTTATGACCAATTAATCTTCTGGTTAAGGGTGAGGGAGAGTCAAAGATGCCCACCCCCACTCACTCATTCACTCATAAAATCACTCATACAACAAATACTTGTTGAAGATATATCGTGTGTCCTGTCTGTCCACTGGCACTGGGCTTGTAGATTCCTGGCGGAGGCTATGAGGTCAATTACAGTGCCGTGTC
The DNA here is from genome assembly GCF_009761245.1 of Sapajus apella. NCBI lineage: Eukaryota > Metazoa > Chordata > Mammalia > Primates > Cebidae > Sapajus > Sapajus apella. Next base: position 4,268,230 of record NW_022436972.1, on the reverse strand, counting down.
CTGAGCAGGAGGTGGTGGAGGAAGAGTACGGGATGCAGGTGGTTGTTCAGGTTTCTGGAGGTTCCGGTTTCCACCTTGTGGATTTGGGAGGGCTGTGGGACACATAGGTGAAATTGGCAAGTAGGCAGCTTTACAGAAAGGTTTAGCTTTCTCTGGACAAAGGTCTGGGACATGAAATAGACTATTAATTAGCCTATAGGTAAGAGTTAAAACTGAGAGTGGATTAGGTAACCTCCAGAGATCTTGGTTCAGATACTTAACAATTCAGAGCTTCAGTTCCTTGCTGTGGGAAATGAAGAAGATAGTGTCTACACCTCGGGATTATTTTAGATCCAATAAATGTGAATGGACCTCAAATATAGAAGGGCATTATGTATGTTGAAAATATTATTGCCAATATTTCACCACTATAGTATCTGCATCTTGTTTCACCCATCAGTTTATTAAATTCCTCAAAAAAGACCAAAGTTATGCGCTCATACTCCTGCATTATCTCCTTATCTTTATATCCCCAGGCAAAGGTCAAAAGTTAAACATGAATAGGTCTTGAGGTTTGGGCTTTGGAATAGAAATAAGAATACGGGGGCAAGGCCAGGTGCAGTGGCTCATGCCTGTAATCCCAGCACTTTGGGAGGCTGAGACAGGTGAATCATTTGAGGTCAGGAGTTCAAGACCAGCTGGCCAACATGGTGAAACCCCTTCTCAACTAAAAATACAAAAATTAGCTGGTTGTGTTGGTGCACACCTGTAGTTCCAGCTACTTGGGAGATTGAGAAGGTAGAATCGAATGAATCCGGGAGGCAGAGGTTGCAGTAAGCAATGATCACACCACTGCACTTCAGCCTGGGTGACAGAGCGAGCCTCTATCTCAAAAAAAAGAAAAAAAGAATATTGATGCTAGGTGCAGTGGTTCATGCCTGTAATTCCAGCACTTTGAGAGGCCGAGGAGGGAGAATCCCTTAAGCCCAGGAACTAGAGACCAGCCTGGACAAAATGGCGAAACCCCCATCTCTACAAAAAAATATATTTTTTAATTAGCTGGAACCTCTGGTTCCAGCTGCTCCATCAGCTGAGGCAGAAGGATGGCTTGAGCCCAGGAGGTTAAGGCTGCAGTGAGCTGTGATAACAACACTGCACTCCAGCCTGGGTGACAGAGCAAGACTCTGTCTCGAAACAAAACAAAAATAGTGGATTAATTCATAAATACATTTTATATACAAAAGGTGTATCTGATCAGGAACCAGGGCAGAAAGATAAGTATGCAAGTCAGAACAGTGGTGCTGTTGTTGAGTTTCATTTCCAAAAGCACAGCTAATGAATGATTAATGTGAAAAAGCGTTTTCACATAGTCTGACCCTTGAAAAATGAAGGGGAGGGGAAATTTGAGAAATTTGAGAGAAAAATTCAGGTTATGTCTAGACTCCCTGATTGTCAAAATGAAAGGCTGGTGAGAAGGCCAGGATACCTCTAGGAAAATATTCAAAGCAAATTGGTGGAGACGAGGCTTAGGAGCACTGTTTTAACTGAGTTAAAACAAGGATGAAACAGGTGACCAAGGAATGTTTTCAAAGCCCTACTTTTTTTTTTTTTTTTTTTTCATTTTCTTTTTTTTTTTTTTTTCTTGAGAGGAAGTCTTGCTCTGTCACCCAGGCTGGAGTGCAGTGGCATGATCTTGGTTCACTGCAACCTTCACCTCCCGGGTTCGAGCAATTCTCCTGCCTCAGCCTCCCGTGTAGCTGGGACTACAGGCATATACCACCACACCTGGCTAATTTTTGTATTTTTATTAGAGACAGGGTTTCACCATGTTGGCCAAGCTGGTCTTGAACTCCTGGCCTCAGGTGATCCACCTGCCTCAGCCTCCTAAAGTGCTGGGATTACAGGTGTGAGCCACTATACCCAGCATGTCATTTTCAATTCCATAAGACGTGGCATAAAAACAACTTTCTTACATTAATCTATTTGTTGAATGATGAATCAGAGCCTGCCTGGGAACATAAGGAACATATTTATACTCAGTTTTAAATTTTTTATGTGGTATGATATGGGAGTGATAGTTCAAGGCCATGGTCAGTCACTCCATTGAATTTTCTTGCTTTCATTAATTATTTTTTCTTTTTTAGAGAGGGTATCTCACTCTGTTGCCCAGGCTGGAATGTAGTGGTGCCATCATAGCTTGCTGCAGCGTTGAATCTCCAGCTCAAGTGATCCTCCTGACTCAGCCATTTTTTTTTTTTGAGACAGAGTTTCGCTCTTGTTACCCAGGCTGGAGTGCAATGGCGCGATCTCGGCTCACCACAACCTCCGCCTCCTGGGTTCAGGCAATTCTCCTGCCTCAGCCTCCTGAGTAGCTGGGATTACAGGCACGCGCCACCATGCCCAGCTGATTTTTTATATTTTTAGTAGAGATGGGGTTTCACCATGTTGACCAGGATGGTCTCGATCTCCTGACCTCGTGATCCACCCGCCTCGGCCTCCCAAAGTGCTGGGATTACAGGCGTGAGCCACCGCGCCCGGCCCGACTCAGCCTTTTTTAATAGCTGGGACTACAAGTGCACACCACCATGCCTGGATAATTTTTTAAAACTTTATGTAGAGATGGTGTCTCACTAAGTTGTCCGGGCTGGTATTGAACTCCTAGGCTCAAATGTTCCTCGCACCCCAGCCTCCTGAGTAGCTGGGATTCCAGCACTAGCTCTTGTTATTGATGACTGGGTACATAGGGATGTCTTCTGTTCAGGTAACCAAATCTCAGAAGTTAACTGGAGGAAGAAGAGCCTCCTAGAACTGAAGATATGCCTTCTCTGCTATCAGGAAAACATGGTGGGGTAGTTTCCTGAAATAGTAATTCTGTTGTGCCCGTCTTCCTCAGACCACAGGAATGACCATGAAGAGTCAGTCTGTCTTTCTGCGGAGACAGAAAGGGCAAGCACCCTGATCGCTTTGCTTTGAGGGGATCACCTCCCTATCGACTGAGTTGCCTTGAGAGTGGGGATGGTCTTATTCATCTTTGTAGCCCCATTATTTTCTGACACACATTTCCTGAGCACCTTTGGAGTGAGCACCATGAGAGCCAGGGGTGCGAGAGAAATAAGACAGCCTCTGCCAGCTGGGAGAGGGTGGTACCCACACAGCTGCACAATCTGGAGACAGAAGCGCCAGGTAACCCCGGAGCCTGCAAGAGCACACCCCACTCAGTGGGAAGGTGTGTGTCACTGACACTTTTCTGAAGCAGGTGAGGCTTTGAGAATGACAAGCCAGCCAGGCCAAGAGAGCTGGCGAGAAGGGAAGGGGGGAGGTGGGGCAGCCCAAGTGTGGATGGGTCAATGGCACCTAGCTAAGTGTGCTGCAGAGAAAGTGCCCGCGGAAAAGCAGAATGATTGACAGAGGTGGAGGTGGATGCACTGGCCAGAAACAAGAAGGACCGGTCTTTGTGTGAGGTGGGAGGAGAAGCATGAGGGCAGATGGGACTACAGGCTGGGGTACAGAGGGGTCAGTGATAGACAGGGGTTCAATAAACGTTGGCTCAGTCATCAGTTAAGAGGGTAGCCTCCGGCTGGGCGCAGTGGCTCACACCTGTAATCCCAGCACTTTGGGAGGCCGAGGTGGGTGGATCACGAGGTCAAGAGGTCGAGACCAACCTGGCCAACATGGTAAACCCCATCTGTACTAAAAATACAAAAATTAGCTGGGCATGGTGGTGTGCACCTGTAGTCCCAGCTACTCGGGAGGCTGAGGCAGGAGAATCTCTTGAACCCGGAAGATGGAGGTTGCAGTGAGCCAAGATAGCACCACTGCACTCCAGCCTGGTGACAGCAAGACTCTCTTTCAAGTTAAAAAAAAAAAAAAAATGTAGCCTGTGTGCAACACTTGGGTGGGTCTGGGAACGCAGCTGACCTTTCCTCAGCCAGATTCCTGCTTCCTCTGGCCCTAGCCCTCTCCACAGCTGAGGAGAATATGCTCTTCAGTTCAGAAGCCAGAAAGAATGTCAGCAGATCTTGAATGCTTCCACCCAAGACGCCACCCCTGCCCAGTCCTCTCATTCCTCCTGGCAAGGCCCCACTTCAGACCCTGTTCAGGGTCCCCTGATGCTGCCTCCTGGGAAGGTGCTGGAAAGGGCTTGGGGCCTAGCTGTACCTCCCTCTGATCCGATCCTGATTCAAAAGGTCTAGTTCTCTGCCTCGGTCAGCCAGTTTAGTCTTTCTGTGGGGACTGTTTTTTCTTTCTTTTTTTTTTTTTTTTTACTCACCCGCCCTTCCCTTTTTAAATTTTTATTTATTTATTTCCCTTTTTTTCTCTTTTTTTGACTGTTTTCTTCTCTCCTCATATCTATCTCAAGGCTGGGCACAGTGGCTCACACCTGTAATCCCAGCTACTCCGGAGGCTGAGGCAGGCAGATCACGAGGTCAGAGTTCCAGACCAGCCTGGCCAACATGGTGAAACCCATTCTCTATTAAAAAGTACAAAAAATTAGCTGGGCGTGGTGGTGCGCACCTGTAATCCCAGCTACTCTGGAGGCTGAGGCAGGAGACTCACTTGAACCTGGGAGGCGGAGGTTGCAGTGAGCCGAGATCACACCACTGCACTCCAGCCTGGGAGACAGAGCAAGACTCTTTCTCAAAAAAAAAAAATAAATAAAAAATAAATAGTTGGTATTTTGAAAATACTATGAATTGACATTAATACTTCGTTTTTTTCCAGTCATGTGATAAATGTATTATTTACCAACGTAGGTGGGGGAATAATACATTTATTATTCCTGAAGCAAGAACTGTTTTATAGGAACACTGCTGGTTTAAGCTCTCCTTCCATCTCTCACCTCCAACGCCGGTCTTTGACCAGTATTAACCGGTATTACCCTTCCTTGGTTCTAATCAGAGTTACACTTCAACTTCATTCCTCCTGTCTGAGCATGCTTTGCCTTTATCTGTTTTTCATCTCTAAGGGTAATCCTAGTGTAAGGAAGCTTCGAGTTCAACCTCACTGAAACCTTCCCCTGATCTAAGCTTTTCTTTCCACCGCAGCTATGACTTGGATGTGATGGGGAGTTGCTGGTCGTCATACTTGTTTTTAAATTACTCCTCTTGGATAACTAATCTTGTTTTGTCTAGCTTTATCATAGAAGTCTCTGATATTTCGAGAAGTATCTAGATAACCATCCAGAGAACTTTAGGGGGGAAACAAAACAAAACAAACAAACAGAAGTATCAGAGCACTGAAAAGACGCTTAGCAATGTTAATCGTGAAAAACAAATTTCAGCTATGAAAGATTATCTTGGCTTGAAACCACATTGTGATCGAGAAACTCGAGGACAAAGTAACTTCATGAGTCAAAAGATAAGAAACCAACTAGCAAGAACAGCAGACGTTTTGGGTGGAGGCTTTGTCACAGGCTGGGATGGGGTAATTCACATCCAGCCCTCTAACTGTCCTTCCCTTCAGTCCCAACCCATCCCATTCTACCTTCTTCAGGGGCTCCTCCTTAACTTCAATATAAAACCCAAATTTCTCAAAGGGCATCAAAGATGACTCTATCTCCCATTTTGTATCTCAAAGTTTCCTTCTTCTTGGAAGCCGTTCTTGACTCCCCTAAAAATTAAAAAATGGTGATTTCTCCATGGGTGCTCCCAAAGCACCAAAATATACTATTTATTTATTTATTTATTTATTTTGGAGGCAGGGCCTTGCTATATTGCCCAGGCTAGAGTGCAGTGGCTATTCACAGGTGTGATCATAGCACACTGCAGCCTTAAACTCCTGGGCTCAAGCAATCCTCCCTCCAAGGCCTCCTTATCCAGTAGCTGGAATTACAGATGCTGCAGCATGACCCAGCCCTATGGATGTCTTTATTATTGTTTTCTCTGCTTCAAGTTCTTTGAGCTCAGTCTTGTTAACCTGAGCGTTACCTATGCTTAGTACCTAGGAGTTTCTCAAACAGAAAAAAAAAAAAAAAACGAAGAAACTGAGTAGGATCAGTGACCCTGCAGAATTGTATTATAGCAGTCGCAAATGAAGATAGCTAATTAAACAAGCCCATAGGTTGCCAACAGAAATGTTACTTTCCTAATAGAAGAGGAGCATTCTCCGTAAAAGATATAGTACAGACTATAATGATTTATTATTTAATAAAATGATTTATTTTATATTTAGTTATACATTTTTATTGTGTGTTCAGTAAGGAGTCAGCCTTTTGCTAAACACTTTATCTACTTTACCTCATTTGCATTTATGCTAAACTTTTATCTGTTTATTTGTACTCCCTCTCCTTCACCTCCTTTATATCTTGTCAAATCTGTTAAGAGTGTGGAGACTAAGCCCGGGCGCCATGGCTCATGCCTGTAATCCCAGCACTTTGGGAGGTGGATGGATTGCTTGACACCAGGAGTTCAAGACCAGCCTGGTCAACATGGTGAAAGCCCATCTCTACTAAAAAGACAGAAATTAGCCGGGTATGGTGGCAGGCACCTGTAATCCCAGCTACTCAGGAGGCTGAGGCAGGTGAATTGCTTGAACCCGGGAGGCAGAGGTTGCAGTGAGCCGAGATGGTGCCACTGCACTCCAGCCTGGTCAACAGAGTGATACCCTGTCTCAAAATAAAATAAAATCCGCATACCTAGATTATGATACAACACTGCAAATATAGTAAAAAAATGTAACTGTATATGTTATGCAAGTGAATTTTATGGTGTGTATATACATCCATACAGTATGTACATTATATCTCAATAAAACTGGTTTTAAAATCCTATGTAAATAAACTGAAAAGGTCTAGAAGCAAATACACTCAACTGTTAACTGTTAATTAGAAGGAAGGAACTGAGATGGGGGATTGGCCTTAAGGAGAACAAGTTTGATTTTTTTTAATTCTATGCACTTCTGTATCTGAATGTTTTCCAGTGAGCATATGTGTTAACTTGTATATTTTTGGTCTGTTGTATTCACTGCTGTAATCCTAGCACCCAGATCAGTGCCTACATGTAGGAGAGGCTCAATAAATATTTGTCAAATGAATAAATAAATGAATTATATTTTAAATGTAAAAAAACTCAAATGGAGTACATAACTTGATTGGTTTGTGTATGGCTGACTCAAATGTTCTAATTTTTAAAATTCATTTCCAAAATAGATTTATGGAAGCGATGCTTTTTAGCAATTTGAAAACTATTCTTGGAATACTCTGAATGGGTCCTGGCTTAAAAAATCCAAGCACTGAATTTGATTTTTGGCTGTAAAATTTTGCTATGAAAGGAGTTTCCCCAGTATATCTTTAATCAATCTGCTGTAAAGCATGTACAACCATTTATTTTTTTTATCTAATATAAGAAAATGAGGCGTTGTAACTGAACAGGTGCAGTGGCTCACATCTGTAATCCCACATTTTGGGAGGCCAAGGTGGGAGGATTACTTCAGGAGTTCAAGACTAGTTTGGGCAACACTGCGAGATCCCATGTCTACAAAAAAATTTTTTTTAATTAGCCAGGTGTGGGCCTGAAATCCCAGCACTTTGGGAGGCCAAGGCAGGAAGATCACTTGAGGCCAGGAGTTCGAGACCAGCCTGGCTAACGTGTGAAACCCCATTCCAGCTTCTCAGGAGGCTGAGGCAGGAGAATCCCTTGAACCCAGGAGGTGGAGCTTGCAGTGAGCTAAGATCATGCCATTGCACTCCAGCCTGGGCAACAGAGCAAGAATCCATCTAAAAAAAATTTTTTTTAATACACATTAGCTGGGTGTGGTGGTACACACCTGTGATCCCATCTACTCGGAGGCTGAGGCAGGAGAATTGCTTGAACCCAGGAGGCAGAGGTTGAAGTGAGCTGAGATCATGCCACTGCACTCTAGCCTGGGCAACAGAATGAGCCTCCATCTCAAAAAAAAAAAAAAATTATCCAGGTGAGGGAGCACACACTTGTAGTCCCAGCTATTTGAGAGGCTGAATGGGGAGGATTGCTTGAGGCCAGGACTTCAGGGCTGAGGTGAGCCATGATCGCACTCCAAACTGGGTAACAGAATGGGACCCTGTCTCTTAAAACACATACACAAGGATATCATACTCAACTTGCTTCTCCTGGCGTCTTAGTTCACTTTCTGTTGTTAAGACAGAATACCTGAGACTGGGTAATTTATAAATTAAAGAAGTTTATTTGGCTCACGGTTCAGGAGGCCTGGTAGTCCAAGGACATGGCAGCAGCTTCTGGTGCGTGCTTTCGTACTGCATCGTAGCATGGTGGAGAAGCAGAAGGACAAGCAGCATCTGCAAAAGAGACTTCGAGAGTGAGCCAAGCTAGCGTTCTAACAGCCTGCTCTCCAGAGGGCTAACACTCCTGTTAGAGCTGAGTCACTCCCTGGAGAACTCACTTCACCTGATGGCATTATGACCCAATAATCTCTTAAAGGCCCCATCTCTTAATACTGTTGCATTGGCAATTTAAGAGCTTCCAAGACAGGAACTTTGGGGGACACATTCCTCCAGGCCTGAGGAACTCAGATGCCTCTAGGATGATTGACAGACAGGCTTCAGATTCGCTTTAATCAAATCCCAGTGACTTGGGGCAGAGTTTAGTTTTGTTTAATTGAATTCAGCAGTTTTCTTAATTCTTCAAACAAAGTAACATAATTATTTAAATGTGACGTAACTAACGGATTGACTTTTCAAGGTTCCTTTTTGGTCTTATGATCCTAAGAAGCCCAAGACTAGCAAATAAGATTTTTAAAGAAGAAGAGGGAATCTACGATTAATGAAGGTTTATTTCTCATACTTTGTGCTTCTGTGAGAACAAGAAAAGTGTATTGTGGTTTTAAAATGTGGTTTGGGAAATGTTCATGACAATGGAAAGATCAGTGTTGGGTCAGACTGTGAGGGTCCCTGATATAGAGAGAAACTCAGTTTGAAACAAGAAAAAGAGAAACGGGAAGAACAAAATGAAGGATGGGTGAAAGCTGCAATTTTTGAGAAGTGATGATCAGAGACTTCCTGGTGAAAAGCCAGTCAATCTAAAGATCAGAGATTCAACAGACCCATTTCAGGCCTAAGCACACCCATCATTCAGTTGTAGTTAGTAGGAAAATTCGAAGGGTTTGGGTTGATTTCTGAACCCATCTTCAGGGCAAAGAATTTGCTTTGGGGTCTTTGGCTCACACCTGTAATCCCAGCACTTTGGGAGGCCAAGGCGGGTAGATCACCTGAGGTCAGGAATTTGAGACCAGCCTGGCCAACATGGCAAAACCGTGTCTCTACTAAAAATACAAAAATTAGCTGGGCATGGTGGTGCACACCTGTAATCCCAGCTACTCAGGAGGCTAAAGCAGGAGCATCCCTTGAACCCAGGAGGCAGAGGTTGCAGTAAGCCGAGATCACACCACTGCACTCCAGCCTGGGCAACACAGCAAGACTCCATCTAAGAAAAAAAGAGGCTGGGCACAGTGGCTCACACCTGTAATCCCGGCACTTTGAGAGGCCAAAGTGGGTGTATCACTTGAGGTCAGGAGTTAAAGACCAGCCTGGCCAACACAGTGAAAACCTGTCTCTACTAAAAATACAGAAATTAGCTGTTTGTGGTTGCTCATGCCTGTGGTCCCAGGTACTCGGGAGGACGAGGCAGGAGACTGTCTTGAACCCAGAAGGCAGAAGTTGCAGTGAGCCAAGATCACACCACTGCACTCCAGCCTGGGCCACAAAGCAAGACTCCATTTCAAAAATAATAATAATTTGCTGATTCCTTTTTCTAGATATTTGTACTTGGGGCAAGAATCATTGAGATTGTGTCCTGCTGTATAGCTAGTGGTGGTGGGGGCATAAAGGGATAGAGTGAGTGACAAAGACCTTGCTGAGGAAGCAAGCCTAGCCATCTCTCCTGACACCCCCCACAGCTCTTCTCCCTCTCCAGCCCCTCCCACTTCTGCCAACCCCAGTGGGGCAAGGAAAGGTAAATGAGAAGTAAATTCCAAGAGAAGACCATCAAACGTGTCCAACAAAAAGTCTTAATTGACCTTGGGAGGATATATTTTGAGACGGAGTCTCACTCTCTGGCCCAGACTGGAGTGCAGTGGTGCGATCTCGGCTCACTGCAACGTCCACCTCCTGGGTTCAAGCCATTCTCCTGCCTCAGCCTCCCGAGTAGCTGGGAAGGGAAATGCAAATCAAAATCACAATGAGATACTATCCCACACTAGTCAGAGTGGCCATTACTAAAAAGTCAAAACCTTAACAGATGCTAGCGAGATTATGGAGAGAAGGGAATGCTTCCACATTGCTGGTGGGAATGTAAATTAGTCCAGCCACCGTGGAAAGCAGCTTGGCGATTCCTCAAAGAACTTAAAACAGAACTGCCATTCCACCCAGCAGTTCCATTACTGGGTACATGCCCAAGGAAATAGAAATCGTTCTACCATAAAGACGCACACATGTATGTTTATTGCCACACTCTTCACGACAGCATAAGACATGGAGTGAACATAAATGCCCATCAGTGGTGGACTGGATAAAGAAAATGTGGTACATAGACACCATGCAATACCACCCAGCCATAAAAAAAAGATGAGATCATGTCCTTTGCAGCAACATGGTTAGAGCTGGAGGTCATTACCCTAACGGAACGAATGCAGAAACAGAAAGTCAGATAGTGCATGTTCCCATCTATAAGTGAGAGCTAAACACTGAGTACACATGGATACAAAGAAGGGAACAATAGGCACAGGGGCCCACTTGAGGGTGGAGGCTGAGAGGAGGGTGAGGATCAAAAAACAACCTGCCAAGCACCATGCTTATTACCTGGGTGACAAAATTATCTGTACGCTAAGCCCCCATGACACACCATATACCTATATAACAAACTTTCACATGTATCCCTGAACCTAAAATGAAAGTTAAAAAAAAAAAAAGCAAATGAAATTAGTGGCAGATTCAAAAATAGAATGAGCGTGGCACAATCATTTGAAGAGTTCGGTGTGAGTGAAGAGAGGGCGGGTTGGTACAGTGGCATTGACAGATGTGTCTTCTGCATTGAACGGTCCTCGTTATAGTGAAAGATGAAGAGGAAGGAGCCAGCAGAAAGAGATGGAGGATCATTTTGGAAAATGAAGAAATGCCTGAGGATCAAGGTTTCTGTTTACAATCGAAGGGAAGAAAGACTGAAGGCTGGAAAGGGGATGGCTTCCATGTGTAGAGGAATATGAGCACTGGATTTGTAAGAGAAGAATAAACGAGACACTATGTGTGAGGCTCTGGGCGTGATGAGAATATTGGTGGGGGGGTGTGCGTTGCAGGGAACGGGCATTGATCCGATGGAAGGAATGTCTGTGTGGAGGAGGAAGTAGCCATCAGCCTGAAGTGGACCATTAAAAAAGGTCCCAAAACACATTCAACTGAGTCTTATCCTCTTGAATAACCTCCAACTTTCAAGAAAATTTGCCTGGAAAAGCAATACTCTTCCTCGCCCATTGAAGATACTGTATTTTACTTTTGAAAAGCCAATGACCAAGATGCAACACCTTTTTGATAACGAATCTCCTCCTTTGATGGCTTAGCTTTTCAGCCTTCTAGAGAAAGACAAACTGGGAGACTGCTTTCCTGGTCCATTCCCCTACACACTTTTTGCTAAGGCCTTTGTCTGATGCTCAGTGTCTGAACTGCCATGTACTTTTGCAAAAATGCATTTCCTGGATGTGTGTGTTTTGTGGCAATTGCTACCCTTTCTTCTAATCACTTGCCACAGGTGTCTCCTAGCTATCAGGAGTAGAACTGATGGTATGAGGGGAGGCCCGTGTGCCACGCTGTGAGCCTAGGCAGATTGTTGGAAAGGCAGTTGTGTACTAGGGCTTGGTGTTTGGTACATTACTGATAGGAAGCCTGGAGGGAGGACTGGCGTGGAGATGATCTGCATGTGCTATCAGGAGCAAGAAACATTGAATAAATAGGCAAAATTGCTAAGGAGAAAATGCTCTCCTAACTTCAATTCTTTTCCTTCACCTTCCTTTGGCCATCCCATCTTCAGGTGCCCAAGAGTGGCATAAAAATTTATTTCTTAAACAAAAAAACCCTAGCTGGGCACAATGGCTCATGCCTGTAACCCCAGCACTTTGGGAAGCCAAGGCGGGTGGATCACAAGGTAGGAGTTCCAGACCAGCCTGGCCAAGATGGTGAAACCTCGTCTGTATTAAAAATTACAAAAAACTTAGCAGGCATGGTGGTACATGCCCTGTAATCCCAGCTACTTGGGAGGCTGAGGCAGGAGAATCGCATAAACCTGGGAGGTTATCTGAGGAATACTCAAGGCCTGGAAAAAGAAGGCTGGTGGTTATCTTTAGATATTAAAGTGTTGTCGGCCACATAGAAGAGGGAAATATGCAGTGTCACTCTGGAGGACAGAGCTAGGATCAATGGGAGGAAATGACCAGGAAATATATATTGGATTAAAATAAGAAAGAAATTTCTACTAATTACAGTTGTTCAAAAGGAGAATGGAAAAAAGCAAACTGCAGAACAGCATTAGAAGTATAATCCCATTTGACGTTGAAATTGCACACAAAAGTCTTTAAGCAGTGGAGAGACAGGATCATTGCTTTAGAAAAACGATGCTGGCGGCAAGCTAGAAGGTGCATGAGAAAAGGAGGTACGGATGGCCGGTGAATAGCCCATTGAAATAGTCTAGCCAAAAGGTGATGAGACCTTAAACTGGGGTAGTAGAAGCGGGCATCATGAATTAGAGATGACTCAATCATCCATCGATGGATAAACGGATAAACAAAATGTGGTCTATGCGTGCAATGGAATATGATTCCACCTTAAAGGTGAAGGAAATTCTGACACAGGCTACAAGATGTATGAACATTGACGACATTATGTTAAGTAAAATAAACTCGTCACAGAAGAACAAATACTTATATGTGGTGGAATATACGCTATTACATACTTTACCACCTAGAGTAGTCAAAGTCATAGAAAGTAGAATATTAGTCGTCATGGGGGTAGGGGGAGGGAAAGGGCAGTGGGAGTTAGTGTTTAATGAATACGGAGTTTTAATTGGGAAAGATGAAAAAGTTCTGGAGAGGAATGGTAGTGATGGTTGCACTATTATGTGAATTTACTTAATGCAATTGAACTGTATACTTAAAAGTGGTTGAAACGGTAAATTTTATGTTATGTATATTTTACCACAATAAAAAACACTTCTTAGTTTAAAACAAACAAGGTTAGAGATGAATTTGAGAAAGAGTTTAAAGATACAAAGGAAAAGCGGGGTAAAGGTGACTGCCAGGCCATCTAGCTGAGCTGACTAGGTGGACGATGAGGCCGTTAGCCAAGAGAGAGAACATTAACCAAGAAGGCAAACAGAAGATCAGGAACTCAGCTGGAGAAATGTGAAGTTTGAGTGGCCTGCCAAACATACAACGGGAGATTTAAAAAATAACAACTTTATTGAGTTGTGTACAATAGATTGCACCTATTTAAAGTGTGCCATTGAAAGAGTTTTTTTTTTTAAATAATGGCTAGCATTTATTAGATGCTTATTACAGCCATTTTCCTAATTCTTTGTTTTAAAAAGATAGTTCACTATGTTGCCCAATCTGGTCTTGAACTCCTGAGCTCAGCGATCCTCCCCCACCTCATCCTCCTGAGCAGCTGGGATTACAGGTACACACAGCCACGCTTGGCTCAATTCAAAGAGCTTGTGCTTTGTTCTGTATAGGAGATGAATGTCTTGCTTTGATGCCCAGGCTGGAGTGCTGTGGTGGGATCATAGCTCAATGCAGCCTCAAATTCCTGAGCTCAAGAGAACCTCCCACTTCAGCCTCCCAAGTAGCTGGGACTATAGGGATGTCCATCTCGCCTGGCTAATTTTTTCATTTTTATTTTTGTAGAGATGAGGTCTTGCTATCTTGCCTAGGCTAGTCTCAAACTCCTGGCCTCAAGTGATCCTCCCGCTTTGGGGTTTTTTTGTTTTTGTTTTTGGAGACAGAGTCTCACTCTGTTGCTGGAGTGCAGTGGCGAGATCTTGGCTCCCTGCAACCTATGCCTCCCAGGGTCAAATGATTCTCCTGCCTTAGTCTCCTGAGTAGCTGGGACTACAGGCCCGCACCACCATGCCCAGCTCATTTTTGTATTCTGAGCAGAGACGGGGTTTCACCATGCTGGCCGGGCTGGTCTCAAACTCCTGACCTCATGATCTGCCCACCTCAGCCTCCCAAAGTGCTGGGATTACAGGCGTGAGCCACTGCGCCCACCCTCTAGTTTTTAACTATTACAAATAAAGCTACAATGAACACTGCTATACAAGTCTTTAGGTGAACATATATTTTCATTTTTCCCGGCTAAATACCCAGAGGTGAAATGACAAATGACAAGGTTGAATGGTAGGTGGTGTGTGCTTAACTGTGTTTTTTATTTTTTTGAGACGGAGTCTCTCTCTGTTGCCTGGCCAGGCTAGAGTGCAGTGGCACGATCTCGGTTCACTGCAACCTCCGCCTCCCAGGTTCAAGCAATGCTCCAGCCTTAGCCTCCCGAATAACTGGGACTATAAGCATGCACTAACCCGCCTGGCTAATTTTTGTATTTTTAGTGGAGACAGGGTTTCATCATGTTGGCCTGGCTGGTCTCAAACTCCTAGCCTCAGGTGATCTGCCCACCTCAGCCTCCCAAAGTGCTGGGATCACAGGCGTGAGCCACTGCGCCCGGCCATGTTTAACTTTTAAAGAAGCTGTGAGTTTTCCCAAGTGCTGGTACCATTTTACATTCCTGTCAGCAGTTGTACATCTTCACCAGCACTTGGTATTGTCATCTTTTTATCTTGAGCCATTCTCATTGGCATGTAGTGGCATTTCATTTTGGTTTTAACTTATGTTTTCCATATAACTAACAATATCGAGCATCTTTTCATGTGCTTTCATGTAACTTCTTTTTATAAAGCATCTGTTTGTCTTTTGCCCACTGAAAAAATTGTGTTGCTTTTTAATTGAGTTGTCATAGTCCTTTAAATATTCTAGATACCAGTCCATTATATGTATTGCAAATATTTTTTCATTTTATGCTTTATCTTTTTTAAAATATATGAATAGGAGAGAGATCCAAGACGGCTGATCACTAGCAGCTCGGGATCGTAGCTCCCACTGAAAGCGCAGAGAACGAGAGGACGCCACACTTTCAGACGAATTTTTGTTGCTCACGCACCAGGAGATTCCCAGTGGAGGAGCCCCACGGATCGCCAGCGTGACTCTTGTGGCCAGCGAGGCAGTTTTGCCACTGCCTTGGTGCGGTGGTTCTTGGTGCAGAGTCAGAAAAGCACCATCAATCATAACGCCGCTGTTTTGGCTGGCGCAGTGGGTTGCTCAGATTTTAGCGCCGGTAATCAACAAGTTGGAGGTCCACTCAGAAACCCAATTATAAAGACCACAGATGGATAAATTTATAACGAAGGGAAGAAAACAGCCTAAAAAGGCTGAGAATACCCAAAATCAGAACGCCTTTCCCTCTACAGGGGATCACAGTTCCTCATCAGCAACGGAACAAGGCCTGATGAAGAAAGACTATGTTCTATTAACAGAAGCAGGCTTCAAAAGGTGGATGATAAGAAACTTCTGTGAATTAAAAGAACTTGTTCTAACCCAATGCAAAGAAACTAAGAACTTTGAAGAAAGGTTTGACGAAATGTTAACAAGAATACACAATTTAATTGAGAGGAATATAAGTGAATTAATGGAGCTGAAAAACACAACACGAGAACTTCGCAAACTATGCACAAGTTTTAACAGCCAAATCGATCAAGCAGAAGAAAAGATATCAGAAGTCGAAGACCAACTTAAAGAAAAAAAACGAGAAGACAAGATTATAGCAAAAAGGATAAAAAGGAACGAGCAAAGTCTCCAAGAAATATGGGACTGTGTGAAAAGACCTAATCTACGTTTGATAGGCGTACCCGAATGTGACGAAGAGAATCAATCCAAGCTGGAAAATACGCTTCAGGATATTATTCAGGAAAACTTTCCCAACCTAGCAAGGCAGGACAATATGCAACTCCAGGTAATACAGAGAACACCACAAAGATATTCCTCAAGAAGGCCAACCTCAAGGCACATAATCGCCAGATTCACCAGGGTTGAAATGAAAGAGAAAATACTGAGGGCAGCCAGAGAGAAAGGTCAGGTTACCCATAAAGGGAAGCCTATCAGACTCACAGCAGATCTCTCAGCAGAAACCCTACAAGCCAGAAGAGAGTGGGGGCCAATATTCAACATCCTTAAAGAAAAGAACTTTCAACCCAGAATTTTACATCCAGCCAAACTAAGCTTCATAAGCGAAGGAAAAATAAAATCTTTTGTGAACAAGCAAGCACTCAGAGATTTCATCACCACCAGGCCTGCTTTATAAGAGCTTCTGAAAGAACCACTACACATAGAAAGGAACAACCAGTATCAGCCTTTCTAAAAAATACCAAAAAGTAAACAGCATCAACATAATCAAGAATTTACATCAACTAATAGGCAAAACAGCCAGCTAACATTAAATGGCAGTATCAAACTCACATATATTATTATTAATTCTAAATTTAAATCGACTAAATCCCCCAATCCAAAGACACAGACAGGCAAAAAAAGCCAAAACCCATCGGTATGCTGCATCCAGACCCATCTCACATGCAAGGATACACAAAGACTCAAAACAAAGGGATGGAGAAAGATTTACCAACCAAATGGAGAGCAAAAATAAATAAATAAATAAAAAGCAGGAGTTGCTTTAAAGCAACAAAGATCAAAAGAAGCAAAGAAGGATATTACATAATGATAAAAGGATCAATGCAACAAGAAGAGCTAAAGATTCTAAATATATACGCACCCAATACAGGAATACCCAGATATATAAGACTTATAAAGAGACTTGGACTCCCACACAATAAGTGGGAGATTTCGACATCAATATTAGACAGATCAATGAGACAGAAAATTAACGACATCCAGGACTTGAACTCAGATCCGGAACAAGTAGACTTAATTGACATTTATAGAACTCTCCAATTTAAATACACAAAATATACACTCTTATCAGTACCACATCACATCTATTTACAGGTTTAAATGAAATATTGGTTGGCTGCTTGTTTGTTATTTTCTTCCCTCATTTTTTTTTCATGTCTCTATTATTAAGCACAATTATAGGCATACCCATTTTTAGACTGCATTCTAGCCGGGGCAATAAAGCAACACCCCTGTTGTCTCTCCCTCTTCCTCTTTCTCTTTCTTCCTTTCCTTCATTCTTTTTTTTTTTCTTTCTTTTAGAAAAAATAAAATATATGAATAACTTGTTTTTGAGATGAGGTCTGACTGTGTTGCCCAGCCTGCTCTCAAACTCCTGAGCTCAAGCACCCCTCACGCTTCAGCCTCCCAAAGTGCTGGAATTACAGGCATGAACCACTGTGCCTGGCCTTTTCATTCCCTTAATAATATCTTTCTAAGGGCAAATTTTTAAGTTTTGATAAGGTTTGGTTTGCAGTTTTCTCTTTTACGAAGGTTTGCTTTTTGTGTCCTAAGACTTCTGTTTAACTCTGGGAGTTTTCTAGATTGTACACTTAGGTCTCTGGTTCATTTTAAGTTGATTTCTGTGTATAGCATGATGTAAAAATCAATGTTCATTTCTTTTTTACTTTTTCTTTTTTTTTTTTTTTTTTGAGACAGGGTCTTGCTCTGTCTCCCAACCTGGAGTTCAGTGGCATCTTCATGGCTCACTGCAACCTCTGCCTCCCAGGCTTAGGTGATCCTCCCACCTCAGCCTCCTGAGTAGCCGGGACTACAGGCATGCACCACCACACACAGCTAATTTTTGTATTTTTTGTAGAGAATATGGTTTCGTCATGTTGCCCAGGCTGGCTCAGCGATCCACCCACCTCAGCCTACCAAAGTGATGGAATTACAGGCGTGAGCCACCACGCCCAGCCTCAATGTTTGTTTCTTTTTCCATATAACTACCCAGTTGTTTTAGTAAAATTTGTTGAAAAGTTTCCTTTTTGTGCTGAATGTCTTACCAACTTTGTTGAAAATCAATTGAACATATATGCTGGGACTATTTCTGGTGTCTATTCATTTGCAGGTGGAGATGTCTAGTGGAATATGTGGTACAGGGAATTAGAGCTACTTTTTTGCTGAATACCAGCAATGTACTTCTGCCTACACACAGAAAAAAGCGCCCGTCTTCAGGAAGGCCTACCTACCAACATCAAGTTTGCACATCATTTCCTGAATTCTTTGTTTTTTTTTTTTTAAGAGACAGGATCTAATTCTGTCCCCCAAGCTGGAATGCAGCGGTGTGATTGTAGCTCACTACAGCCTCAAACTGTTGTCTCAAGTGATCCTCTCGCCTCGGCCTCCCAAATTCCTAAATTCTTTTTTATTTGCCAAATTCCTAACTTTTTTTTCAGACAGAGTCTCACTCTGTTGCCCAGGCTGGAGAGCGGTGGCATGATGTCAGCTCACTGCAACCTCTACCTCCGTGGTTCAAGTGATTCTTGTGCCTCAGCCTCCCAAGTAGCTGGGATTATAGGCAAGCAGCATCACATTGACTAATTTTTGTATTTTTAGTAGAGACGGGGTTTTGCCAGGTTGGCCAAGCTGGTCTCAAACTCCTGGCCCTAAGTGATCTGCCCACCTAGGCCTCCAAAAGTGCTGGGATTAAATGCATGAGCCACTGCACCCAGCCCAAATTCCTAAATTCTTAATTGAAATATTTATCTCATATGACTCTTTTTAGAGCCAAGACCTACAGTGATAAGGCAAGGGAAAATGTGGAAACCTGGGTTTAGACTTGGTGAAGGCATAATGGCAGAAAGTATTTGGGAGACCCAATTCTTGCCAACACTAAATGTATTTATTTTTTCTGTTAAAAAGTTTACAGGTCAAAGAATTGAAAATGCCTGAAAGAAAACAAACAAACAAACAAACAAACAAAAAAACAAAGAAAGAAAGAAAGAAAATGCCTGGAAGACAGCTGAAGGATCTGGGAGCTTTGGGGGCAGACAGGATCAGGCAGACAGCAAACTCTCCAGTTTTTTCTTATTTCTATTCATGTTACACAGAGTCATCTTCCAGGATAACACAACACCTGGCCATTCTTGCCCTGGCGTTGGTGCAGACGTGTAGACCTTTCTTTCTATCTCTAAAGTCCAAAAGAAGCCAATGCTTTATAGAAATTGATTCGTCACCATCTGAGAATAGCGGCCATCCCATCTCATAATGGCACAAGAAATCCTTTTGTTCCCACAAAGATTGTCCCTCTTATTTCTCTCCACTTGCCTATAAAGGCCTAAGGAAAGAAGAAAACTTGTCCCAAGATTGTTTATTATAAATATGAATTTAAAATAAATATGAGAGCAATGTTAAAGATACAGAAGAAACTAAATCAGCAATTCCATTTTAGGCTGGGCATGATGGCTTATGCCTGTAATCTCAGCACTTTGGGTGGCCAAGGTGGGCAGATCACTTGAGGTCAGAAGATTGAGACTATCCTGGCTGACATGGTGAAATCCCGTCTCTACTAAAAATACAAAAATTAGCACCACTACATGGCGGTGCACACCTGCAGTCCCAGCTACTTGGGAGGCCGAGGCAGGAGAATTGCTGGAACTCAGAAGGCAGAGATTGCAGTGAGCTGAGATAGTGCCACTGTACTCCAACCTGGGTGACAGAGAGAGACTCCATCTCAAAAACAAAAAAAAGAAGAAGAAATTCCATTTGAATTGGTCATTTAAAAGGATAGAAGACTGTGCTGAAGAAAATGCATTCAGTAGCGAGTGACCTAGTGGGCCAAGGAATCTATTTGTATCCTGACTTTGGCACACATCTTAACAGAGTCAACCTCTGTTCCTCCTCCTAGTGAGAGCTACACGTGCTATTACGTCAAATACATAGCAACTGTTTAACTATACTTATTTTAAATGAGCAAGTTGAAAACATGTTCCAAACAAATCCTTTTCTGCTTACACATGCTGTGTTTTTTGCTTTTACAACTTTAAATTTCTATCCTCTTTCCACCAATACAACTGCATCTTCTTAAGAAAATAGTTAGCTTAGGAATTAATTTTATATCCTTCAATAAGAGTTTTTTGTTTTTTTGTTTGTGTTTGTTTGAGGTGAGGGTCTCACTATATTGCCCAGGTTGGTCTCAAATTCCTGGTCTCAAGTGATTCTCCTGCCTCAACCTATTGAGTAGGTGGGACTACAGGCACATGCTACTTACTGCACCAGACTTGAACAAGAATTTTTAGAAGTGCCTAGAAATTAAAGTTCTAGTGTTTTGTACTGTTAAGTTAGTGATATTTCTGAAGAAACAGTGTCAAATCCACCGGTTGCTAAGCCTGATCCCTTAAAGTCACTCAAAAATGTACTTAGACTCCAAGGCAATCAACAGAAAGGAAAAATTATTTTTCCCAACATTTGTGCTTCTGAATGCCTGCTATGCAGAAATTTGCACTGAATGTTCATGTTTAACTTTAGTCTGATTGTTTTGTTTCAAGTCCTCCTCTAAGACCATTATGACTATATATATACATGTGTGTGTATAGATGCCTGTATGTGTGTGTAGATGCCTTAGGTGTGTGGAGAACAGCATAAGATGTCTTTAAGTTTCCCGTAATTGAAAAGTTGGCTGGGCACAGTGGCTCATACCTGTAATTCCAGCACTCGGGGAGGCTGAGGAAGGAGGGTCTCTTGAGCCCAAGAGTTCAAAACTAGTCTGGGCAACACAGTGAGACCCTATATCTACACATAAATAAATAAAAATTAGCCAGGTAAGGCTGTGCATGCTTATAGCCCCAGTTAAGCAGAAGACTCAGATGGGAAGATCACTTGAGCCCAAGAGTGCAAGGCTACAGTGAGCTGAGTTTGGGCCACTGCACTCCAGCCTGGGCAACAGAGTGAGACCCTGTCTCAAAAAGAAAAGAAAAGAAAAGAAAAGAAAAGAAAAAATTGATAGCTACCTGGAATCACATTAGGCCAGCGGATGCGTTTTCAGCACAGTCTGTTTACTATTTTGAATCTTTTGGGTCTAAAATTCTTGTAGCTATTGCCGTAGCAGCAATCAGGTCCATTTCTTAGTGATGTTACAATAGCTATCACGATATCCAAATTAGAAAATAATAATTCTGGTAAGAGTTTGTGTTTGTTTTGTTTAGTGATTGTTTCCATTTTTATTGAATTTTTATTATTTGAAGGTTACTAGTCGGCTCCAATTAATGGTGCTCCTTTTACACACCATTTAGAATATAAAGTTTGTATGACCACCTGGTGTATTTGGTTGGATCCAAAGAAGGTTTCACAACAACTCTGTAACTCTTTAAAGGCTTTGGCAAAATGTTTTTCCCCTCAATTTTAAATCATTGTTTTGTAAGGAAAATTTAATTAGAAAAAAATTGTTTCTTGTCTAAGTCCAGACCCCTCCATTGAGCCAATAAAGAATTTGTTTGAAAATAATTCCCAGCTTCTAGAACTACTAAGAGTATAATTTTTTCCCCTTTAATTAGTAGCTTAGAATTTTTTTTTAAAACCAATGCCAAATGCAATGTGAGCTCAAGTTTTTAGTTCAGTTCTAAACTTAGAACCCGTGATTTTCAAGTGGGTTCTAAATTTGGCAAAATGTCTTCTCCCTGCCATAGTAGCTGGTGTTTTCCCATTCTTAAGAGTTCATATGTCTTATTTTCTAAGCAAGCAATACTGTTTTCCTTCACTATTTAATAATTTTTCCATTTCCTCTTTGTGGAATACCAAATGTGATGTAACCTTTTATAGCCCATAAAATAAAATAGATATAGCAGCTCTTTGAAAGGAAAAGGGGAAGAAATGGTAAGGGGGAAAAAAGTCATTTAGCTTGCTTCCCTCTTACAAGGAAAAGACATACCGTATGTCTTGGATATTGAATTACACAAAGTTTATATATAGGTTGGTAGATATCATCAAGTCAGAATTCAGTTCAGGTGCTTATTTTTTCTGCAAGCCTCTGCATAAATGCAAATGAGTCCCAGAACCTTCCTGAAGAAAGGATATGTGAAACAGCATCCCGTTCGATTATCACGTAAAGAAGCCTGTTCAACAAGGCCGTCTCTCCTAGTCTGCTCTTTGCCAAGTATTTCTTGGAGCTCCTTGCAGATGAAGACACCAAGTGTTGAATGCAGAACTCACTGGGTGCAGTGCTCAGGCCTGGCAAGCTAGGGGCACTGGCCTCTGAAGAGGGTAGGTGGTTTAGTGTGTAGACGTTGTAGGTAGTTGAAAAAAGCCACTTCCATCCGCAAGGTGTTGGAGAAGAGGATACCAGGATTTCTCCCCAAAACACAAGCCCATACGCACTGCATTCTCACACTCACCTGCGCTGATCTGTGCCGTTCAGCTCCCCGGCTCAGGTCTCTCCCTATCATGTCCCTTGTATCCTTTTTTCTTCTGTTACAATTCTTTCATAAAAATAAAATGACCCAGAGGAAATAAGACTGGCATGAAGAGAAAGGTGAAATGAGGTTTTTATTCCCCCTCCTGCACCCAACATTTGGAATGCAGTCCAGTCCAGCACTCCTCTGCAGCAGACTGTATCTGTTGGAGCAGCTTACCTTTCTTCCCATCATCATGTTGTTGAGGCACTTGTAAACGTCACTGAGAGCAACAAAGCTCAAATTTGCTCTCTCAGAGATACAGCATTTCCCAGCACTTCCCTGGAGGTCTTGGCAAATAGGCATCCTGTTCACTATAGTCTCTCTGGTCCTGCCCTCTTCTCTGCTGGGGAGGAAGAACCATCCAGCTCCTTCTAGCAGCAGGCGGCTCCAGCAAGCATGGCCTTGACAGTCCCGTCCAACAGGTTCCCCTGCTTTATTTTTCTCTTGCTTCTGTGGTGCCAAGAGGCGAGGAATACTTAAGATATTTTCCACTCCCAGCCTTCCTGGATACTAAGCATTCTGACTACCAGATTCTGGGCTGTGGCAGCAGTAGATTTTCCAGGACGAACGGCCCTCCCATCATCCATACCACTGCCATTGGCAGCTGTCTTCTCTCCCCCGGAACCGGCAAGTGTTGGTAGAATTCCATTGACCTCAGCATTCCTAGAGTGGCTGGAATTGGCTTGAACATCCAACCTTTAAGGGAATGCAGCAAAGTGAACCAGCCAGTGCACTGCCCATATAGGACCATGTGGGTGATTCGAGTTTGAGGGAGTAAGAAATCGAAATGGGTTCCAATCAGCAGACCATCCAGGCTGGACACCTGCCTCTGACCGTGACACAAAAGGCCGTTCTGTGGGAGAACTTTGTTGCTTTACCCTGTCAGCCTCACACTTTTAGGGTAGTGCCACGCAGCATTCCTGGCTTTCCTTAACAATATCTTATTTATCTGGCCTTGTCTCCAACGTCTCTGTTTTGGGCTTCTATCATCAATCACAATGTTTTCATATTAAATAATCTAATTGAAAAAACACTAATAGCCAGGAATCAAGAGTTCAAGCTTCAGCTCTGCTGTAAGGTGATGTATGGCCCTGGGCAAGGCATTGACCTTCTCTGGACCCAATTTCCTTCATCTAAGACATAGGGGTGCTGGATTTGATTATGACTGTTCTAAAATTCCGTAAATCTTCCTTAAACTACTACTTACTAGTCTAATGAATAGCAAAGAGTATTTAAAATGCTATTGTAAGATACTGTAATATTTTCCCGATAAGTGTCCCTAAGTTACTTTGGTCAAATTTTGAGGAATTCCGCTATGTCTAGTCTTGTAGGTTCACTGTACCTGCTACCTGTGCTTCTCATGACTGATTTATCTTCCTCGTGCTCCCACTTTTCCTTTGACATTACTGATTACAGATCTGCTGTCTTTTCTTCTCTTTATAAACCTACTTTTATTTATAAGTCTCAACATGCACTCGATTATTTTCGTTACCCATCTCTAAAGAGACCCTGGCTCTGAAAATAGTCATAGGTACTCAAGGCAGGACAGTGGTGTTTTCTGTGTTTCCCGATGACACCGCACAGTTTGGTGGCTTTGTGATGGCTGCAGCACGCTGAGCTGGTGCCCTTTGGGAGCTGCCCCCAGTGTCTCCCAAGGTGCCTTCCTGTGTTATAAATGGGAGTTCAGAGTCCCTCATCTTAAAAGTACATTTGAAATGTTTTCCGGCTGGGCACAGTGGCTCACACCTGTAATCCCAGCACTTTGGGAGGACAAGGTGGGTGGATCACTTGAGGTCAGGAATTCGAGACCAGCCTGGCCAACGTGGTGAAACCCCATGTCTACTAAAAATACAAAAATTAGCTGGGCGTGGTGGCGCCATGCCTGTAATCCCAGCTACTTGGGAGGCTGAGGCAGGAGAACCAGTTGAACCCTGGAGCTGGAGGTTGCAGTGAGCCAAGATCACACCATGGTACACTAGCCTGGACAACAGGGTGAGACTCTGTCTCAAAAACCAAAAAAAAAGAAAGAATTGTTTTCCATCAAAATACTTCACGCTTTGCTATATTAATACTTATTTCCTATTTTTTGCACATTTTACCCAGCTGCGAGAGGTCCTTTGGATGTTTATCTCTTTGGCTCTTTATTCTCCTTTATGGAAGAAAAATAGTACAATTAAAGATTGCACTGTGTATTTCTACTTCCATGTCTCTCTCTCTTTCTTTCTCTCTCTCCTTCCTTCCTTCCCTCCCTCCCTCCTTCCTTTCTTTCTTTCTTTCTTTCTTTCTTTCTTTCTTTCTTTCTTTCTTTCTTTCTTTCTTTCTTTCTTTCTTTCTTTCTCTTTCTTTCTTTCTCTTTCTTTTTCTTTCTTTCTTTCTTTCTCTTTCTTTCTTCTTTCTTTCTTTCTTTCTCTTTGTTTCTTTTCTTTCTTTCCTTTTTGATACAGGGTCTCACTATGTTGCCCAGGCTGGTTTTGAACTCCTGGGCTCAAGCAATCCTCCTGTCTTGGCCTTCCAAATTGCTGGGATTTGGCGTGAGCCACTGCGCTTGGCCCATTTTTTCTTAGTGGTAAAAACAAAAACAATATGATAAGCTCTTATACCCACCCCAGTCGCTGAGACAGAGTAGCGATTGTTGGTGGATGGAGGGTAAGGAACGTGGTGAAGATCCTACTTCAGGGATGGCAAAATAGCATCCTGCTTCACTGTGAGTTTTAATAGCAGGTTATACAATAGTTGGTAGCAAAACTGGTAATAGACTCTCATTCCTTCATTACTTTCCCCACTTTATCATTTGTAGACATTTAATTATGAATTGAGTGGCTCCTGTAGGCTGGGCACTAGGCTAGATGCTGGGGAAAATGGGGAAGAAAGCACACCTTGCCCTGGAGGGGCTTACAGAGGAAAGAAGCCCACAGACATCTGGGTAGCACAGGCCCTGGCCCTGGAGAGATTACCAAGGAGGGGCAGCTCCAGCTGGGATGGGGGGCACCAGGGGACTGCTTCCCCCAGAGCCAGGCTCTGAATGGGATGATCAGGGGCAGCTTCTCGGAGCTGAAAGACAAGCAGGAGTTGTACAGGTGTGGGCTTATCTTGCTGGAAAGACAGCAAGGCCTGAGCGAGCACGACCATCCCAGGACCTCCCAGTGGCCCAGGATGGTGGGAGCCTGAGCATGGGCAGAACAGAGAAGCAGGGCCTGACCATGAGTGGCTGAGGACGCTCTGCTAAGAGCTGAACATGCTGCCGGGTGCAGTGGCCCAGACCTGTAATCCCAGCACTTTGAGAGGCTGAGGCAGGAGGATTGCTTCAGCCCAAGAATTTGAGACCAGCCTGGGCAACATGGTGAGAAACCATGTTGACAAAAATTTTTAAAAATTAGCTGGGTGTGGTGGTGCATGCCCGTGGTCCCAGCTACCCAGGAGGCTGAGGAGGGAGGGTCGCCCAAGTCCAGGAGGCGGAGGCGTCAGTGAGCCCAGATGATGCCACTGCCACTGCACTCCAGCGTGGGTGACAAAAGGAGACCCTAACTCAAAAAAAAAAAAAAAAGTCGCATGATCTCTTGTGGACAACAGGGAGGGACGGAGGAATTGTTTAAGCAGAGGAACATCGTGATCATAATGTCATAATTTACCTTAGAAGAGTCACTTGGAGTTTCCTAACACTAAGGCCCAGGGTTGGAGTAGAGTGAGCAGGAGAAGGTGGCCTCGGAAATGAAGGGACGTGGTAGGGATCAGAGACACGCATTAAAGAGGCAGGATCCCTAGGACTGGAGGGTTTGCTGGTTGTGGGGAGTGTGGGAAAGGGAGGAATCAATGATGACACTCAGGTTTCTGGGCCAGGCAACTGAGAGAGAGGGCCCCAGAGGAGGTTTTAATGATGAGCACAAAGGCGATTCTCACGGCCATCTCACGGTCGTGCCAGGCTTCCAAGCCCTGGTGGATGCAGGATGGAGCGGGTTCCTGTGTTTGCTTGGTTCACTCACCTGTGAGTGAGAAGCGCTGGGCTGCTACCCCTTGGCTATATTCTCTGACCTGTCATTTTAACATTAGGACAATTACTCCTCAATAATTGGTAAAGAAACAGGCATGGCGGTTCACACTATAATTCCAGCACTTTGGGAGGCTGAGGCAGGAGAATTACTTAAGGCCAGAAGTTCAGGACCATCCTGAGCAACATAGCTATACTCTGTCTCCATGAAAAACAAAATAAAATTAGCTAGAGTTGATGGTGTGCACCTGTGGTCCTAGACACCTGGGAGGCTGAGGCGTGAGGATAGCTTGAGCCTGGGAGGTCAAGACTGCGGTGAGCTATGATCACATCATTTTACTCCAGCCTGGGCAACAGAATAAGACCCTGTCTCTATTTAAAAAAAAAAAAAAAAATCAAGAACTCACTTTTTATTTTTTATTTCCCAAAAAAAACCTTGAAATCGCTACCATTGTCATTTTGCTACCTTTGGAGCGCATCTTTCTGATACTGTTGGTTTTAATGACAAAGGCCAGAATAGGAAAGAGACACACATGGAAGGTGTCAGACTTGGCTTCACAGCCAGATCGACAAGGGTTTGGATCACTAGCTGGGTAGGCTTACACAATCTTAATTTCCTCACCTGTAAAATACGGAAAATAACACCAAAGACTTGATGTGAGGATTGTAATGTGGTAAAGCATTTATGATCCTAGCAGATGGCGAATGCCCGATAAGTATTAGTTTCTGCCCAGCCTGGCCCCACCGTAGACACTTGCAGCCTGAGTGTCACTGTCTGCTAACTCTAATAAAGAAAACATGAGCCTGGGCTTTACCATCTTGGTCTCCCTGTTGCTTTTGTTTGTTTTTGTTTTATTTAATCTTTCAGACAACGGAGAGAAGGGAAGAGAAAAGAGAAAGGGAGAGAAGGGAGGGCGGGGAATGGATACAAACTAAATTTAGGAACTTTTCTAAGTGAAAATGTTGCCTGAAAGAGTACCTTCAGGTGTCCCACCTCAGTTCTTTCTCCAAGAAAAATACTAACCTATGTGACAATAGTGTGTGTCTGCGGTAGCGCATTTAAGATTAAGAATACCTCGAGGCGGGCGGATCACTTGAGGTCAGGAGTTCGAGACAAGCCTGGCCAATACGGTAAAACCCCGTCTCTACTAAAAATACAAAAATTAGCTGGGCATGGTGGCTCATACCTGTAGTCCTAGCTACTCAGGAGGCTGAGGCAGGAGAATCGCTTGAATCCGGGAGGCAATGGTTGTGGTGAGCCAAGAGGCACCATTGTGTTGGTGACAGAGCTAGACTTCATTTCAAAAAAAAAAAAAGATTAAGGATACCTACAGGGAGCTGGCATATCAGGCTGATGAGTAAGACAGCAGCTTCCTGGCCTTCCAAGACTGAGTCCTTTTTCCCCTGAGCACCAGCCTGCGGTAACTGAGGTCTGACAGAGGCACACTAAGAGTGGAGCCTCAGCAGAGGTTTACTCCTTTCATCACGATGGCAGATGTGTTGTGTCCCATCCAGTGGTTTCACCCCAATGGGAGACCCAGTCTCCACCCTTGAATCTTATAGTCCTAAGCTATGATGGGTTTGGCATCTGAATTTAGAAAAATGCCAGGACTCTGCCTTGGGTCCTCTCCAAATCTTTCAGCTTCTGGAGATAAGCATTCTTTCTTATTACTCCTTCTAGACATAGATAAGATCTAACCCTTCCTTTTGCGGTTAGTGCTTGCAGACTCCCGCAGGCCACCTTTCTTAAATGTTGGTAGCTTCGGGAACGTTTTTGGCACTGGCCTCAGCTCTCCAGCCTTCGCTTCTCCCCTTCCTGGCATTCTCTTTTTCTACCGCTCCAGCAGATCCTCTTCTAATCTCATCCGTGATCTGTGGGTTTTTTTTTTTTTTCCATCAAAAAATCCCTTCAAAAAGATCCAAAGTTCAGTTCTAGCCACTGAAGAAGGTATAGCTACATGAAAGTGCTTTTTGAATCTTCTCATTGTCTTTAACAAACATATAGTTCTTGAAAACAACTTGTTATCATATAATACTTAGGTCAGGACATAGTTTCTATCTGCAAGTTTACATTTATTTCTTAAGGTAAGGTTAAAGAAAAAAAAAATCACACACGCAAGAGGGAAAAGATTCAAGAGACTAATATTATACCTCTTTAAAAAGCTGGGCAGGAAACCATAGAGATAGTCTCACAAAAATCCATTCTTCTGCTTGGGATGAGATTATTGATTTCCTTAGTTACTACTTCTCCCTGAAGTGTTGAAATAAGTGCCTTTTGATGCTTGGACTTGAGAAAAACTTGTTCCCCGAAGCCACTTGGCACATAAATATCCCAGGAACTAGGTACTTTAGGCTCTGTGTTTGCTGAGCATGAGAGAATGGCGGGGAGGGGAGGAGAGAGAAAAAGGAGCGACGGAAGGAGGGAAGGTGGCAGTACTTGGTGCCAGAGGCACCATAGCACCACATAAGAGTGACCAATATAGACGGGAGTAGGTCCTCACTGAGGCCTGGCTCCCCGTCCCTGAGTTCTACCAGCTGCACCCAGGGTGTCTACATCACCCACACTGCTCCCGTGAAACTCACGTAGTTTCATGCAAATCTAAATAGGTTTCATCCAAATGTAAAACCTGGAGTTGGGTACAGTGGCTCTCCTGTAGTTCTAGCTACTCCGGAGCCTGAGGCAGGAGGATCCCTTGAGGCTGGGCAACATAATGAGACCCCATCTCTAAAATCAAAATAAACAAACAAATACATGTTTTTTAAAAACCTAGACTGAATTCATTGATTTTAGTGAATATACGTTTTGTTGTCAAAGTGAATATTCTATACCATCTCTAAAATTAAGATAAACAAATGAACAAATATATAAATAAATAAAACATACACTGAATTCATTGAATTTAACAAATACACAGTTTGGTGTCCAAGTGAATATTCTACACAAAGCAATACATTTTGGAGGAGTTTATGAACTTTTATGGTTTCTGGTTATATGTAGAAAATAACATGCTTTAACTTTAAAAAGCATCTTTATTGTCACACAACAAACATTTAAAAGGACAGATTGGGTTTTAGCAGGAGAGGAGGGGGAAGGACATTAATAGGCCAGAGAAACAGCATGACCAGAATCTCGAAGGTGGGAAGGTACAAGGTCCAGTTTGATTAGAAATCAGGAGGGCAGCAGGAGAGAAAGCAAAAGAGAAACTGCCAGATTAGGGAGGGCCCTGAGGGTCAGAAGAGGATTTTGTAGTTAATTTGGAAGAAAACAATGTAATTAAATAAAAAAGTTTTTAAGCAGTGGAGTTGTATGCATTAGGAAAATTATAATAACATGCAACATCTGTTGATCATTTACAGTGTTCTAAGCGATTTACACAGGCTGAGCTCTTTAGGTATATGAGCTCATTGAAACTCACAACTCCCTTGCAAAGGTGATGTCATCCACTTTACGGAAGCAGCTGAGGCTCAGAGAGGTTTGTTCACATTGCCCAAGGTGACACAGCTAGTAAGCACCAGGACTGGGATTTTAACCTTAGAGGTGTCGGGTTCCAAAGCCTCCAGTCTTAACCACAAAACAATAAATGCCAGAACAAAAGAAACGAAAATAGGAATTCAAAAAGTCTTGTGACATAAATGTTATAGAAATTGGTGTGAGGGGAGAGGAAGATAGGGGAGTCAAAAACAACTGCTAAAATTTGAGCTCGCGTGGGAATTCTGCAGGTAGGGAAATCCGAAAGAGGTGAGGTTTAGAGGGCAAACTGGAGAGTTTGCAAAACTGGTGAATAGTGGGGAATAGGAGTCTGAAGTCCAGGAGACAGCCTGGAATGGAAACCAAGGGTCATTTACATAATGACGGTTCTCAAAACACCTCTAAGGAGAATTTTTCCGCTGAGGTCTTAAAGAGAACAGAAGAGAAGCAAAGATTCAGACTAAGACCCAAATTACAGAGAAAGAATGAATAGCTATTAAATAGTGACAAGAGATAAAAGTTTAGAGCCATGATAAATGTGCATATTTATCTTTATAGGGACTATTTCCCCATCAGGAACAGTTTCTAGAGTAATGCTGAATTTGTAAAAATTATCTGAATCTTTTTTTTTTTGAGATGGAGCCTCATTCTGTCACCCAGGCTGGAGTGCAGTGGCGTGATCTTGGTTCACTGCAATCTCTGCCTCCCAGGTTCAAGCAATTCTCCGCCTCAGCTTCCTGAGTGGGATTACAGGCGCCTGCCACCACATCTGGCTAATTTTTGTATTTTTAGTAGAGATGGGGTTTCACCATCTTGGCCAGGTTGGTCTTGAACTCCTGACCTCGTGATCTGCCTGCCTTAGCTTCCCAAAGTACTGGGATTACAGGCATGAGCCACTGAACCTGGCCTGAATTTTTTAGTCCTCTAGTAGCACATTTCCTCTCTTAGAAATTGGGATTTTGCCCAGCTACTCAGTAGGCTGAGGCACAAGAATTGCTTGAACCCAGGAGGCAGAGGTTGCAGTGAGCTAAGATTACATCACTGCACTCCAGCCTAGGTGACAGAGTGAGACTCTCTCTCAAAAAAAAAAAAAAAAAAAAAAAAAAAAAAAAAAAAA